>NC_140948.1:81615028-82045028 GCF_014529385.1 Adiantum capillus-veneris | reverse complement strand
GGCCGCCCTTGAGAAGACAAGTCCGCTTTTGAATTCGGCCACCGGCCACCGGCCATTGACTTCCGACCACCGGCCATTGACTACCGGCCACCGGCCAACCGATCGGTTATTTTCCGACCACTTTCCGGCCGTCGTCAGGTCATAAAATTCCGGCGAAAAGGAATATTCCGGCCTTTAAAGTTGCCCCTGATTCTTGTCCGTGAAATTTTTGGTTTCCGGTGAGTGATTTTCCTTCACGCACGATGGCTTCTCCTCATAATGGGGGGCTTACAAATGTGCGCTTTTACCACAGAAAATTACCAGGGTAGATCAGGCTCCATACTTAACAATCTCCCACTTGGAGACTGATCTCCAAACCAAACCTGTGTGACTGCTTTCCATTCTGGCTTCTTATCCTTGAATGCCGATTGAAGATGAGCAAAAGCTCAACTTCTCCTTGTTGACCACCTTTGTAAACATGTCTGCAGGATTTTCACTTGTATGCACCTTTCCTAGCTTTAGCTGTCCCTCTTCCAAAAGAGTGCGTATGAAGTGATATCTCACCTCAATGTGCTTTGTCCTTGAATGAAAGGCTGAGTTCTTCGCAAGATGGATAGTGCTTTGGCTATCACTATACAAGACACAATTGTCTTGTTTGAATCCAAGCTCTTCTAAGAATCTGTGAAGCCACAGAATTTCTTTGCTTGCCTCCGTCATTGCTACATACTCTGCTTCCGTGGTAGAAAGTGAAACCACTTTCTGCAGCTTTGAAGCCCAGCTTACTGCTGTGCCTCCAACCGTGAACACATAGCCAGTAGTGCTCCTTCGAGTATCTTTGTCACCTGCCATATCTGCATCAACATACCCTTCTAGAAAAATATCAGTTCCTCCAAAATACAAAGCATTTGTTGTTGTCCCTTTTAGATACCTAAGTATCCACCACAGCTTGCCAATGCTCTTTACCTGGGTTGTCCATGAACCTACTCACAACTCCCACTGCATGTGCAATGTCTGGCCTTGTCCAGACCATAGCATACATTAGAGAACCTATCGCTGCAGCATATGGAACTTTAGACATATAGGCTATCTCCTCTTGTGTCTTTGGACACATATCCTTCGTTAGTTTAAAATGACCAGCCAAAGGTGTAGAAACTGGTTTTGCATTTTGCATTGAAAACCTTTCTAGTACCTTTTTGATGTAATCTTCTTGAGATAGCTTTATTGTTTTCTTTGTCCTGTCCCTTGATATTTTCATACCAAGTATCCTCTTTGCAGCACCTAAATCTTTCATTGAAAAAGATTTGGACAGCTCCTCTTTTAGGTCTTTGATGTCCTGCATGTTAGCACTTGCAATCAACATGTCATCAACATACAACATTAGGATGATGAATTTCCCATCTCCCAAATTCTTCGTGTAGACGCAGTGATCCGAGTTGCATCTTGTGAATCCATGATCCAACATCCATCGATCAAACTTTAAGTACCATTGTCTTGATGCTTGCTTTAAACCATACAAACTCTTCTTTAATCTGCAAACCATTTTCTCCTTACCTTTTACTTCATACCCCTTTGGTTGAAGCATGTAGATTTCCTCCTCTAAGTCACCGTGAGGGAATGCCGTATTTACATCCATTTGCTTGAGATTTAGATCATGAGCAGCCACAAGGCTTAAGACAAGCCTAATTGAGTTCATTTTTACAACAGGAGAAAATATTTCATTGAAGTCAATACCTTTCTTTTGAGAAAAACCTTTTACCACAAGCCTAGACTTGTACCTTTTCTTCCCACCTTCTTCTTCCTTTATCTTGTACACCCATTTGTTTTGAAGTGCCCGCTTACCTTTAGGCAACTCAACCAACTCCCATGTTTGGTTGTGATGTAGTGAGTCCATCTCCACTTGCATGCTCTTCGTCCATTCTTCTTTGGATTCATGTTGCATAGCTTCTTCATATGATTCCGGCTCTCCAGAATCTGAGATCAAGAGATGGTTGAAGGAAGGAACAAACCTTTCTGGAGGTCTACTTGCTCTTGTAGATCTTCGAGGAATAGGTTGAGGCTCCTCATTTGGTTGACGTTGTTGCACATTGTCACCGTTTGCAGTCCTTGAGTCTTCACCATCCTCAAGCTCCATGTACTCATCACCTGTTTCTTTTGCTTGTTTTCTTTCCAAGTACTCTTTGTACATACTTTGTTCGTTAAAAATTACATCCCTACTCCTTAAGATTTTACCATCTTCAGGATTCCATAGGCGATACCCAAAGTCTCCTTCTCCAGAGCCAATGAAGAAACACTTTTTGGACTTTGCATCTAACTTTGATCTTAGGCTTCTATCTATGTGCATGAAAGCCTCACACCCAAACACTTTGAGAAATGCATAATTCACCGGTTTACCTGTCCATGCCTCTTCTGGAACTCCCCCATCCAATGCCGTTGAGGGTGACGGATTGATTAAGTACACAGACGTACTTACAGCTTCTGCCCAAAGCTCAAGTGGTAGGTCTGCATGTAGCCGCATGCTTCGTGCTCGTTCCATGATTGTCCTGTTCATCCTTTCCGAAATCCCATTTTGTTGAGGTGTCCTTGGGGTTGTCCTTTGCCTCCGAATGCCATTGCTAGCACAAAAGCTTTCAAAAGCTTGACTGCAATATTCGCCTCCATTGTCAGATCTGAGGCATTTAACCTTGGTACCTGTTTCATTCTCCACAAAGGCTTTCCACCTTTGAAATATGGAAAATACATCGGATTTATTCTTCATGACATAAACCCATGTTTTTCTAGTCGCATCGTCTATGAATGTTACATAGTACAATGAGCCACCAAGTGATGGTGTACTTGCAGGACCCCAAGCATCAGAATGAACCAACTCAAGTTTTTTATTTTTTCTTTCATTTCTTGATTTTTGAAATTTTACCCTCTTTTGTTTACCATAAACACAATCTTCACAGAACTCTAAGTCCACTTCTTTCAAACCTGGTAGAAGCTTCTTTGTTTGAAGGATTTGCATTCCTTTGGCACTCATATGCCCAAGTCGGTAGTGCCACACCGCACTGTCAACTTCTGTAGTTGCTCCACAAGCTGAAGGTTGCGTGCTAACAATACACAAGTAAAGTGTACCGACTTTTTCACCCTTGGCAACCACCAAAGATCCCTTTGAGATCTTCCACCGTTTGTTTCTGAATGCAATGTTGTGACCTTCATCGTCCAATTGTCCTGTAGAGATCAAATTTTTGCGAAGAGAAGGAACATGCCTAACATCTTTAAGCTTCCATTCATTTCCGTTAGTAGTTTTGACAGAAACTGTACCTTTGCCGACAATCTCACAAGCTTCATCATCTCCCAAGTATACATACCCAAAATTACCTTTGGTGTAGTCTTGGAAATGTTGCTTGTGTGGTGTAGCATGGAATGAAGCCCCGGAATCTACTATCCAGGAATTAGACACATTGTCTACTGAGAGAATTAGAGCATCTTGCTCTACTTTACCTGCCACATTGGCCTTCGATGTTGGCTTGTTGTCTTGAGACTCTGTCTCCTTCTTCTTCTTGGACCAGCAATCCTTCTTGACGTGGCCCTTCTTGCCGCAGTTCCAACATTCAAGAACTGACTTTGTGTGTGACTTGCTCCGCCTTGAGCGATCACGACCCTTTTGGTTTTTGAACCTCTCCTTAAGTCTTCCTCTTGTTTCCACTGATAGTGCAGCACTTGATGATTCTCCTATGCTTCTCCTTCGCATTTCCTCGCTTAGGAGAACACCCACAACATCATCAAACGTAAGAGTATTTGTGCCAGAGATAGAATTACTTACAGCCATCACAAGGCTGTCCCAACTATCCGGTAGAGATGATAGTATAAGGAGAGCTCGCACTTCGTCATAGAAATTGATTTTCACTGATCGAAGTTGACTTATGTTTGTGTTAAAGTCATTTAGGTATTCTGCAACTGAACCATTCTCTGCCATCTTTAGATTGAACAAGCGCTTCATAAGAAATACCTTATTGGATGCCGATGGTTTCTCGTAGAAGTCGTCAAGTGACTTCATCAAGTCCTTCGTGGTCTTCATCTCCGAAACATTGAAGGCCACCGTTGACGCCAAGCTTAACCGGATTGTTCCCAGTGCCTTTCGATCAAGGACAATCCATGCTTCATCTGCCATTGTTGCGGGCTTCTTCGCAAGACCGCCTAGTGGCAAATAGAGGTCCTTCTGGTAGAGATAGTGTTCAATCTGCATCTTCCAATGTTGGTAGTTTTTTCCGTTGAACTTCTCAATCTTGAGATTCCCTTCCTCCGCCATAACTCCCACTCAATTCAAGGAATCCTTTCCTTGAGATAATTTAGCTACGAGCAAACCTTGCTCTGATACCAGCTGTTAGGAAATAAGACGTAGCTAAATAGATAATTGAGTAGATTACTTAATGGAGAGAGACAGATTTATATACACGAGATTATAGAGTAGAGAGAGAGAGAGAGAGTACACACGATATACGTGGTTCACCCAATGTGGGCTACGTCCATGGGAAAGCAACCACTCAATGGCTTTAGTACTTCAAAACAAGAAGTAGTTTACAAAGGGATTATACCCTTAATGGAGCTCCCGCCTTGCTTCACTCTCACCTCCTCACACTCACCTTGTTGCATCAACTTCACACTATGAAATGTGTGTAGAAATGGCCTCCTTTTATAGGCCAAAAGAGCTGCCCTCTCTTATGAGAGACAGCCATTTGTAGCCGCCCTTGTGCGAATAAGTCCAAATCGGACCCTCCAATCCGCCCATGTGTGGCCGCCCTTGAGAAGACAAGTCCGCTTTTGAATTCGGCCACCGGCCACCGGCCATTGTGTTCCGACCACCGGCCATCGGCCATTGACTGCCGACCACCGGCCAACCGACCGGTTGTTTTTCGACCACTTTCCGGCCGCCGTCCGGCCATAATATTCCGGCGAAAAAAAAAAGTCTCGGGGACCTCCGCCCCCGAGGCCTTTAAAGTTGCCCCTGATTCTTGTCCGTGAAATTTTTGGTTTCCGGTGAGTGATTTTCCTTCACTCTATGGCTTCTCCTCATAATGGGGGCCTTACAAATGTGCGCTTTTACCACAGAAAATTACAAGGGTAGATCAGGCTCCATACTTAACACTCTCAAGCTTCGCCCTTGAAATTCGAGCCGCAACGTACAACTGTGTGCAAAGCTCTAATATTACGCATTTGTCGCAGCGGATTGCGACATCAAGTTCTTCTCCCACTGCGGTTGGCTTTTAGCTGCATGTGTGCACCTCTTCAAGAGATATCTCGAGATTGCTTTTGTTGCTCTCTCTCTCTCTCTCTCTCTCTCTCTCTCCCCAAATATGTATAAATATCAGCTCACGTAAGCCTGGTCTACTAGAGAGATATTCTCATGTGCATTTTGTGAGAAACTCCAGTTTATAATTCCTATTTAAAAAATAAACTCGAAAACTATATAAAAAAGAACTGGATTTTCCATGCTCAGTGAAAAGTAGTACATTACCAAGTAATCAAGTAAACATTTCTCGTGCATGACTAAATTTTGTTTGTTTTCTTGAGAGTGCAATGACAAAACTAGAGCTTCATTATGTGGACAATGAGCCCGGTTGTTTGAAGAAGATGTCCCTCCACACATGGGCATCACAATTCCATTGCATGTAGCCAAATAAGCACACAAAAATTTTCTCAAAGCAGTGTAATAAACAAGAGGTAGAAAAAATAGGGTATGCCCACGTTCCTAAGGAGCTATGACGTGGTTGTCAATTCAAGTTGATACTACATTTGCATTCAACGGTGTGCAAAAGTGACGCAAAACAACGTTCATTGATGCTCATTTACAATTTTCTCATATGTCTACTTCATGCGATAAGGTCTAAGCGAGCATGAGACAAGTTCATAAAACCGTTAGGAATAAGGGACACAAGTCAACTGCTTGAGCTGGTAAAGTTAAGGGCTAGAAGCCTAAACTTGAAAAGGAGGCAAAAAATCAAAGACTCAAGATCCACAAATAAAAAACATATATATACTGTTTTATTTGGCACTACTGTCTCACTGTAATGATTGGATTTGAAAGATAGAAATACTTGAACAATTTTGAAAAGTAGTTTGCAGGGTGGTCCACCTCAAATGTATATGTATCTATATTTACAGGGTGGTCCACCTCAAATGTATATGTATCTATATTTACATGATATGCTTAACCTTTTAAGGCGGAGCAAATGTTGGCACAAAAGGAAATCATCAAATATGTAAGTATCAAACAAAATAAAGAACCAAAGCACTCGACAATTAAAGTCTACCATAATACGTACAGAGTAAACAGGGTGTGAATAGATCAATAATACACTTAAACTTTTAAGGTGGAGGAAAAGTTGACACAAAAGAAATCATCATATATGTAAGTATCAAAGAGTATTAAGAACCGAAGTACTTAACCAAAGTACTCTAATTAATCTATGGATCTCGCTTGGCTTTTGGTTTGCTCGAAAAATCTCGCTCGAAGTTTGGTATATATATATATATATATTTGTATATATATGTACATATATATCTATGTATAGATGTACATATATATCTATGTATATATGTACATATATGTACGTATATATGTATATATATGGAGGTGGGCAGTATTGCAGATGTCACGTGATGCAAGACGGACACCTAATAAGAGAGAGAGAGAGAGAGAGAGAGAGAGAGAGAGAGAGAGAGAGAGAGAGAGAGAGAGAGAATCTCGGAGAAATTCTTCTCAAAGAAGGATTGAAAATGAAACCTAGGGACATACTTCAAGCTGATTTAATATTTAAGCATATCATAAAAAAAAAATTTACTTCTTGTGTAATGTTAATGGTCTATGAACTTTGAGAGTAGTGGAATTCGGAAATTAGGTGAAGCATTTTTGAGAGATTACTGTGTGAGCATAGCGGGTGAACTTAATTGATGGTAGCAACATAAACATGGTACTTAGATAACTTGGCGTGAACAATACTCTTGCAAGAGAGAGAGTTTAGAGAACATGACAATAATTGAGGACCGGATTCATATGGAGCCGGTCCCCCCTCCAATAGGCATTTGTATTATAGTTTCTCCCATCAAGAGAGACTTGGTACAATACAATCTTTGTGTTCCTTGTGACCTACGTGATGCAATGAAGATGGAAAGCTTCATGTATCACAAGCATAACATAAATTTGTAGAAAGCATTAACTATCCCAAGCCTCAGTCCCAAGGCCTCAAACACCTTCGAAGGTGGAGAGAGCTAGCGGGGAATGAGGGTAGGGAAGAGGAAGAAGAAACATTCCATAGGAGAAAGAAATAGTTCCTCACTTATCATTACTCTTCTTGCTAGCATACATAATAGCATAGTAATGGAGATGGAGAAGATGGCAAGCTTAAGCATTGAAGCATGGCTCTTGGTTGGATTTGCATTCCATATCCAAGAGTGTTGATGTAGTCTCTCACTTCTCACAAGCTTGGAGAAGGAGGTGCTGTTCCTCAACTTTAACCAAGTGAGAATGCCCTTCCAAATGAGCGTGTGTGTGTGGAGTATATCCCCCTAGCACCCCCCCTCCTTGCTTTGGGCGAGTGGTAGCTTTTCCACATGCTTCAATCTCATTGGACCCCTCTCCCCCTAGCCAATCTTATGCAGCATGCAGTCAAGTACATGGGTAGTCTTTTGACAAGTGTACTCCTTACCCCTGAGAGAGAGAGAGAGAGAGAGAGAGAGAGAGAGAGAGAGAGCTTGAAAATATCTAGATATTTGTTGGTTGGAAGTAGAAGCTCATTGGACCCCTCTTTAGCCCAACCAATACCATTCAAGCACCCCATGTGGTTAAGCTTAGTGAGAGTCTGACATGTGTCCCATGTGCCCTTTTAGAAAAGGGGTGCCCCTTGGGTGAGTGGAAGGTAAAGTCAAATATTCCCCTAACTTTGGGACTTTTATGCATAGAAAGCTTCTCAAGAAACTTCCTCATTAAGTGTGTAGGGTCTCTTTTTGACTCAAGCATCTTACCCCCCATGCATAGAAAGCTTCTCAAGAAACTTCCTCAGTAAGTGTGTAGGGTCTCTTTTTGACTCAAGCATCTTAACCCCCATGCATAGGAAGCTGCTCAGGAAACTTCCTAATTAAGTGTGTAGGGTCTCTTTTTGACTCAAGCATGTTACCCCCCATGCATAGGAAGCTTCTCAAGAAACTTCCTCATTAAGTGTGTAGGGTCTCATTTTGACTCAAGCATCGTACCCCCCATGCATAGGAAGCTTCTGAAGCAACTTCCTCACTAAGTATGACAAGTACCTCAAGTACCTTAGTCATCAAGCATGACAAGCTACTTAGGTAGAGTTCCCACCTCAAGCTCAGCCCTAGCTTGCCTAAGGTCAAAGGCAAGTTTAGGTCAGGTTCCCACCTCAAGCATAGCCCTAGCTTGCTTAAGATCAAAGACAAGTTTAGGTTGGGTTCCCACCTCAAGCTCAGCCCTAGTGTCATAAAATCTAATATCTAATATCTGACCAACCCAAATGATTCTCTCATATTAAACCGATCACTTAATGTGGGAGAATAAACAGGAACACGGGTTAAGATATAGAAATGTGCTTATAGATCTATCTCAACACGGGGCCAATGGTAAAGGGTGAAGGAGTACGAGCGGAAGTGCGATGCGAGAGAGAGTGCGAGAAGAAGAGCACGATGATATGGTGAACTCGCTCTACTGTAATGTGTAGAGCATAGTGAGTTCTTATTAGGTTTTTACAAAAGAATATGTGTACATACCTGGCGGCCCGCCCACTTACCTGGGAGACCACATTGGGCTTTATACCCCAACAACCTCCCACTTAAAGTCTAATGTGGTACTTTAAGTGTGAGAGAAGCTACTATACAAGCTAATATACAAGAGGTGTAGAGAAGTGATGTACTACCCTACACCTAATTGCTTGCGAAAATGCGCAAAGCTCTCTGAGGGAAGTCCTTTTGTAAGTAGATCAGCAGGATTTTCTGTGGTGTGAACTTTGACAAGCTGAAGTTGCTTATCCTCGAGCATTTCCCTAATGAAATGATACTTCACATCCACATGCTTTGTCTTTGAGTGATAAAATGGATTGCGAGCCAATTGTATAGCACTTTGACTATCACAATATAACACATGCATCTCTTCTTTGATTCCCAAATCTGTTACTAGTCGATTAAGCCAAATTGATTCTTTGCATGCCTCTGATGCTGCAAAATATTCAGCCTCTATAGTAGACTGAGTAACATAATCTTGTAATCTAGAACGCCATGATATTGCTCCACCAGCCAATGTAAAGACATACCCTGACGTAGACCTTTGGTTGTCTAAGTCACCTGCATAATCTGAGTTTGTAAAACCCTTTACACTTAGCTCCTGACTCCCATAGCATATACACATACTCTTTGTAGCTTTCAGGTATCTCAATATTCCTTTCACTGCCTCCCAATGTTTCTTGCCTGGGTTTGACATGTATCGACTTACTACTCCCACTGCAAATGCAATGTCTGGGCGAGTAGCAATCATTGCATACATCAAACTACCCACTACAGACGCATATGGAATCTTATCCATTTCAACTTGTTCTTCCTCAGACACAGGACAATCTTGTTTGCTAAGTTTCACATATGGTGGCAATGGAACACTCAGTGCCTTTCCCTTTTCCATATTGAAACGTTGCAAAACCTTGTCAATATACTCTGTTTGAGATAACCAAATCAACTTCTTTGATCTGTCTCTCTCAATGCGCATACCAAGGATATGACTTGCCTCACCCATGTCTTTCATGTCAAACGATTTTGCCATCTTTGACTTCAAAGCTGAAATTTCTTCCAAGTGCTTGCCAGCAATCAACATGTCATCCACATACAAAATAAGGATCAGCCAACTACCATCCTTAGCCTTCTTTGTATATAGACAGTGATCGAACTCACTACGTTTGTAGCCTTGAGAAAGCATAAACTTGTGGAATTTATGGTACCATGCCCTCGGTGATTGTTTTAAGCCATAAAGACTCTTTAACAACTTGGATACCCAATCTTCCTTGCCTTTCTCAACAAACCCTTCTGGCTGTTGCATGTAAATTTCCACATCTAAATCACCATGCAAGAACGCTGTCTGGACATCCATTTGGTGCAACACCAAGTCTAATATGGCAACCAATGCAAGAAAGCATCTCAATGTAGTCATCTTGACCACCAGAGAGAAGACTTCATCAAAGTCAATGCCTTGTTCTTGCTTAAAGCCCTTGGCAACAAGCCTTGCTTTGTACTTTGACTGACTATCATGAGCGGTGATCTTATACCTGTAAACCCATTTACAAGGTAGAGCCTTTTTGCCCTATGGTAATTTAACTAACTTCCATGTCTGGTTTTTATGCAGAGTTGTCATCTCTGACTGCATGGCCAATTGCCAATTCCTGGAGTCCTTCATTTGCACTGCTTCCTTGTAACATGAAGGCTCATTGCAATCAGTCAACATGACATAGTTCATAGATGGAACAAACCTATCAGAAGGTCGCGTGACACGTCCAGATCTACGTACAATAGGTGGCTCAGGCTCAGCCACAACCTGTGGTTCCACTCTATCCTGTCCTTGCTCCTCTTGAGCCCTGACATTTTGTCTTGCACGTGCAGGTCCATCTTCTTGGAAGACAACTCTTCTAATCTCCTCAACCCTCTCTGGTTTAGAATGATATTTGGATTCATTAAAGTGAACATCATTGCCGCGGACAACCTTTCTGGATTCGGGATCCCAAAGTCTGTATCCCATCTCACCAGAATTACCATAGCCTAGAAAGATGCACTTTCTACTCTTTGGCTCAAGTTTGTTCCTAAATTCCTTTGGAACGTGAGTATATGCCTCACAGCCAAAGACTCTGAGATGCTTGTATGAGGGCATTTTGCCTGACCATACCATCTCTGGCACTGAATCCTTCTGCAAAACCTTGCTAAGAGATCTATTTACAAGATGAACAACTGTTGATACAGCTTCAACCCAAAACCCATTTGGCAGCTGTGCATTAGACAACATGCTTCTGACCTTCTCTTGTATGGTCCTATCCATCCTCTCAGCAACACCATTTTGAGGAGGATTGTAAGGAGCAGTAAGTTCATGTTTTATACCTTTTGACTCACAAAAGTCCTGAAAGGCCTTTGAAACATACTCTCCACCATTGTCAGTGCATAAGCATTTAAGCTTCTTGCCACTCTGATTCTCCACAAGTGTCACAAACGTTTTGAAAACACTAAACGCTTCATCCTTGTGCTTGAGAAAGTAAACCCATACTTTCCTGGAGTAATCATCTATAAATGTCATAAAGTAAGAAGCTCCCCCTAGAGATAGGTTAGGCATAGGTCCACACAAATCACTATGAACAAGTGCCAACTGTGTATCTCTTCTACTGCTTCTATGCTTATGTGGCTGCTGTGTTTGCTTACCATACAGACAATGTTCACAGAATTCAAAATCATTAAATGAAAAGCTAGGAAAATAACCAGAACGAGACAAGATTTACATTCCCTTCTTGGACATATGTCCTAACCGGCTATGCCACAAAGAAACGTTCGGCTGCTCGGTTACATTGATTACATTTTTAGAGACATTTGATACATAAATCATGTAAAGTCCTCCAGACTTTACTCCATGTGCTACTGTCATAGAACCCTTGGATATCTTCCACATGTTCTGTCCAAAAGTGGTGACGTAGCCAGCATCATCAAGTAAACCTGTGCTGATCAAGCTCTTTGTAATTGCGGGAACATGTCTCAGATTCTTCAGCGTGAAAGAAGAGCCATTCTGAAACTTCAATTGAACATCTCCAACACCTAAGATCTCACATGTCTGCCCATTGCCTAGCCGAACATGATCTTTAGTGGTCACATAAGAGGTAAACCACTCCTTGTTTGGAGACACATGAAGTGATGCCCCTGAGTCTATAATCCAGTCACTCAGTGCATTTCCATCAGATGCTGTAAGAAGAGCTGAGTCCATTGTATTCTTCAAGAAGTAGATGTCTTTTGACACTAGATTGTCATCCTTTGCAACAGTGTTTGTCACATTTATTTCTTGAATCTTCACTGAGGACTTGTTCTTCTCATCATGGTCTTTAGCTTTCTCTATGCCTTTTTCTGCTTTCCATTCTCTGCAGTCTCTTTTCATGTGACCCTTCTTGCCACAATGGTAGCATTCTATGTCACTCTTGCCTTTAGCACTGCGGGACTTGCTACGAGACTGATTCCTCTTTCCACCTTTGTACTTTTCTTTGGTCCTTCCCTTGACAACTAAGGCTATTCCTTTGCCTTTGTCCATTGTCTTTCTATTGGTTTCTTCAGTAAGCAGACTTCCTTCTACACCTGCTATGTTCAAACCATCTGGAGGTGCAGAATTACTCAAAGCAGTGTGAAAAGTGTCCCAACTTTCTGGCAATGTGATCAACAGGAACATAGCTCTAACAGGTTCATCAAACTTGACACCTTGAGCTGACAACTGACTATAGATTGTGTTGAATTCATTCAGATGATTGGACATAGGTGTCCCTTCTTTCATCTTCAAGTCAACAAGCTTCTTAAGCCAGTATACATGTGAAGCTGCACTCTGCTTCTCATAAAGATCACTCAGCTTTAACCATGCTTGATAAGCCGACATCTCGTCTGCTACATTGAAGTAAACGCTTCCTGCCAAAGTCAGCATAATGGTAGAAAGTGCCAATTCATCCATTTCGCTCCATTCATCTTTGTCCATATCTTC
This sequence comes from Adiantum capillus-veneris, assembly GCF_014529385.1. Taxonomy (NCBI): domain Eukaryota; kingdom Viridiplantae; phylum Streptophyta; class Polypodiopsida; order Polypodiales; family Pteridaceae; genus Adiantum; species Adiantum capillus-veneris. The sequence goes on along the minus strand of NC_140948.1, from coordinate 82,032,307 downwards.
TGGTTTTATCCCCTTGAGCTTTATAGGTTTTATCTGCTTCTTTTGTACCAACACATGCCAAATCTGCTTCTTCCACAATGGGAAATTGGTTCCATCCAGCTTCTTGATATTGTAAAGAGCAGTGTCTTGTGATCTAGCCATAGCTACGCTTCACAGTAGTTTACTTTCCTGGGAAAAATTCGGCAGAGTTTCCCCTGTAAACTGACCTTTGAACCAATATCAACCTGTCAAATGAACCAAGAAAGCTTCAGATTCTGCATAAATTTTGGCATAGTCTCCTTTGTAAAATGGCTATGGTGTACTCAAAAAACAGACCAAAAAAACAGCTTAAAAAAAAAAACAGTCTCTCTGACACTGTAAGCTGCGGGTAAACCTGTCCTGCACCTGTACTGTCTCTCACTGTCCTGTCACTACCCTGGAAGCATAGAATGTGACAATGCCTCAACGGCAGTAAAGCAAAGATGGAATCCCAACTGTCTAACTCACAGTCAATACATCCTAGCTGCCTATCTAAGGGTGCTCGAGGGATCGCTCCAAGACCTGTATCACCGAAAGGATCTCAACATTCGAGAATCCCCCAGCTCAATAAAACCTCACTCGACCCTCAACAAAGGCTGTAGTAAATCTGACAGTACATAGACTTCCCACAAAGTCATACATCCACAAATTCCCACTATATGCTGTAACCGCTGCGGCAGTTGTTTGCTGCGTGACTCACAGCCAACAAACCCTCAACAAACATACATCATCTCGGACAATACATCCCATGTGGAGGTATCTGCAATGTCAGTATGAAATCTGGAATATCAAGCAGCAAACACAAGCTACCTGATGAACTAGTGGATGTCGCCTACAGTCTGTGTGTAGATGCGCCCGTGTCGTATGTGACACTCCTCCAAGAACTGTGAGCCGTCCTTCGATGTGTAGACAGCCACAAATAAACACTCTGGGAGTGTCGATATCCTCAGCACCTGCAGTCGTAGGCCGAAAAACCCCAAATTTGCAGAGTCGGATCTGCACCCGTCGAGACCACGTAGTCGAAAATGGCATGCGCAGACCTTTGTCGAAGCCGAACGGTGGCCGAGATGACCTCAGAATGAAATTCTGAGAACACCAGGCCCTACGGGTTTTCCCATAGGATATGGGGCTGTGTCTTCGCTTGTCGAATTTCACTCCAATCTGAGTTGGTGACTCTAGCCTCCTGCAGTGCTGCCCCGAGCCTCGATCTGAGCTCTGATACCAGTTGAAGGAGTACGAGCAGAAGTGCGACGCGAGAGAGAGTGCGAGAAGAAGAGCACGACGATATGGTGAACTCGCTCTACTGTAATGTGTAGAGCATAGTGAGTTCTTATTAGGTTTTTACAAAAGAATATGTGTACATACGTGGCGGCCCGCCCACTTACCTGGGCGACCACATTGGGCTTTATACCCCAACAAAGGGGCCCAAATGAGAGATGGTCTATGAAAGAGCAAGGCTAACCAATGGAGCATAAGACCTTAGGGTTAGCTTCATTGAAGACCTCCAATAATGTGTGTAAAAGTCCTCTCAAGTTAAATAGGTCAATTCCATTACATTGGTATCAGAGCATTTGGTTTCTCTTTTCTTGCTTAAGAAGAGAGGTCCTTAAGTAGCCTATAAGTGGTTGATGTTGTTAATTATATTAGGGTAAGTGGAACTGGGATCTATTATCGGTTTTGTTGAGCCCACTATGTGGGAGATGGTGCACACCTCGGGAGCTTTGGACTTAATAATGGAGTCTTTTTAGACTTGCCTACGGCTTTACCATTATTGAGCCATAAGAAGTCCGAAAGGCGCTAGCCCTCGGCAACTCTGCTATGTTAGACCTACTCCTCTACTCTCTATAATTAACCACTTCGAGCCGTGGGTGTAGATACTTAAGAGCCGATTTTCAAAGGCTAAGAGGAGTGGCAACTAAGGTTTTGAATTGCCAAAGCATACACTAAGTACATACATAAATTTTGCTAACATGGCTGACAATAATCAAGAGAGTAGAATGAACATTGATAGCTTTGATTTTGTACATGAAGGTGCTAATGATGATGCTTCCATGTTTGTGAATTATCTCGTCACTAGGTTGCAGCAAGCTATGGGCAACCCTGCTTTGCAAGCCGAAGTTACTCAACAACTTCGTGCTTATAGAATTTCACTTCCTCTCCAAGAGGAGAGAGAGCTTAGGAGGCCTCTTGAAGAGACCCCCAAAATAAGACTCTCTCCCATTCGAGAGGAGGAATCCAAAGAGCAAGAAAGCAATGAAGGTTTAAGTTCCTCTGAAGATGTGGCTCCACGAAGACGGCGGTCTAGACGATCGCCCACTCCTCATGAGGAAAAGATCAACACATAGTCCTTCTCCTCATCATTCTAAAAGGCAAGAGAGGAAACAAAGGAAGAAAAGGGCTAGGAAGAGGTCACCCTCTTCTCCTTCTTCTTCACCTTCCTCCTCTTCCGACGAAAGCTATGGCTATTCTCCTAGAGAATACAAGAGGGGAGGACATCGCAAAACATTTCTTGCATCACGAAGGTCACAAAAGCTAAAGAAGTTCAAGGAGGGAGGAAAGAGTATCTCTTTTCTCACCTATGATGGAACCTTTGGTGCTACCGACAAAGTGTTGGCCTTCATCCAGCAATTTGATGCGGCCTTTGGGGACGAGGGCTTCACAAAGTCCTCCAAGCTACGCCATGTAGCTATGCACTTCCAAAAATCACCTCCAAGCTACGCCATGTAGCTATGCACTTCCAAAAATCAGCTCGTCAATGGTGGGCTAGCCTTCGTGGAAATGGTGAAGCCCCAAAGACATGGAAAACTCTACGAGTTTACATCATGAAGCAATGCCTTGCAAGCGATGCAAAAGACAAAGTGCTTACCGAATGGTGCAGCTTGAAGCTTCTCTCTCATGAGTCTATCCACAAGCACGTAGACAAGTTTTGGGATTTACATCTCAAGGCTACTGTCTTTCAAAAGATAGACTTTGCCGAGCAAAAACAACAATTCTGCGCGGGATTACCTGAAGAGATGGCCGAATACATCAACTCTCAACGGCTTGGTACTATTAGCGAAGTAATCCATCACACCATGGTTTCTTCATGCATAGTTTTCCATCAAGGGGCTAGATGTAATGTCAACCCCATGGAAAACAAAGACAAAAATGAAGCAAAGGGGAAAACCAATGTTCAAAATACTTCCCAAGTCACTTCCAACAACAACAACAATTGGTCCAAGGAGAAGGGAGTTTACAAAGGTAAAAACAAACTCTCTCCTGAAGAGCTTGAAGCTTTTCACAAGGACCATAAGTGTTTCAAGTGTGGGGAGCAAGGACATGGCTATCGTTCTTGCCCCAAGAAGAATACTCGCAATGAGACTCCTAGGGCTTCCACCATCGAAGCTCCAAAAGAGGATGCTCATTGTTGCAAAGGATCATCACTTTCCTATGCTTGGGGAAAGGTAAGAGAGCATGATGCCTCATCTTGTTTGACCGTGGCTCTACTCTGAAATTCATATCAATGGAGTTGGCCACCAAGTTGGGCATTCAAGCTTTTGAGATGGGAGATATGGTAATGACTGACGCAATTTTCAAGGGACAGCAAGCCTCTGTTACTCCCTTGATTGGGAAGTTGAGGCTTCATGTCCAAAGCTATGTCGACAAAGAAGACTTCTTCATCTCTCCTCTCCAACATGAGGTTGCTATCCTAGGGGCGCCATGGTTTGATGCATGGTTGCCAACATGAAGTTCCTTGAAAGGAGAATCTACTTCACCTACAGGGGAAATAACATGTATATAGATGCTAGTGAGCGTGGTCGCACTATTCCACTTATAAATCCTCTTGCTTTTGATAAGTCAATGAAGAGCTCAGTTTCTGCATACATGATTTTTGTCAAAGAGTCTCTAAAAGATACTAATGTTTCATCAAATGTAAATGGTAGGAATCAAGAAGAGTTAGACTTGTCTAATTTTCTAAAAGGATTCCAAGATGCGTTCATCGATGATATCCCTATGGACTTACCTCCAACACGAGGGGATGATGACCATCGCATTGAGGTCCTTCCAGGAAGCTCACCGCCTAACAAACCTCCTTATCGAGTCTCACAAGCTCAACAAGAGGAGATCATGAGGCAAGTACATGAATTAGTAGACAAAGGGATGGTGAGGTCTAGATCCTCTCCCTTTGTTCCTCAGGCCTTTTAGTGCAAAAGAAAGATGGTACATACCATATGTGTGTGGACTATCGAGAACTAAACCATATCACTATCAAAAACAGATTTCTCGTGCCTCGGGTAGAAGATCTGCTTGATAAGCTACAAGGCTCTACCTACTTCAGTAGGATTGACTTTAAAAGTGGCTATCATCAAATAAGGATAGTGGATGAAGATATCCTAAAGACCGCGTTTTGCACAACATTTCCTCTGTATGAATATCTAGTCATGCCTTTTGGCTTGACTAATGCACCAGCTACGTTCAATCGTCTGATGGAGAAAATTTTTAGACCTTATCACAAATTCATTGGAGTGTATTTGATGATATCATCATCTACTCCAAGTCTTTGGAGGAACATAAGCAACGTCTTTAAGTGATTTTTCAAGCATTGAGGGAGAACAAGCTTTTTCTCAACCAAAAGAAAAGTGAATTCTTCCTTCAAGAGATTCAATACCTAGGTCATATTATCTCTCACGATGGTATCCATACGGATCCATCAAAGTTAGAGGTAATAAAAGCATGGCCTAACCCAAGAAATCTACATGAGCTAAGAAGCTTTATTGGTATGTGCGCATACTATAGACGCTTCATAGCAAAATTCTCTCAAGTAGTAGGACCACTACACGACTTAACTAAGAAGAACGTTAAGTATGTATGGACTGCTAAGGAGAAAAATGCTTTTGATAAGCTCAAAGAAAACCTTACTTCCCAACAAGTCCTCGTGCTTCCAGATCTCTCAAAGCCATTTGAGGTCCAATGTGATGCTTGTGGTGATTGCCTTGGAGCAATTTTGCTTCAAGAAGGGCATACCATAGCATATGAGAGCCGAAGGCTCAATACTGATGAACGAGTTTTGGGCATTTATGAGAAAGAGCTTTTAGCTGTTCTACATGCCCTAGACACATGGAAGCACTACCTATTGGGGACTCCATTTATCCTACGAATCGACCACCACAGTCTCAAGTATTTCATGACGCAAACCAAGCTTTCCGACAAACAAATGAGGTGGGAAAATTTTCTTTCGCAATTTAATTTCCATATTTCTCACATAGCTGGTAAGCACAATCGAGTGGCTGATGCACTTTCACGACGACCAAAAGTTAATGCGGTGTCTATAGCTACTCACAATGATCTATCCTCTATGATAGATGAGTATGCTACTGACCTTGACTTTAGAGACATAATGTCAGCCCTTGCTTTGGGGAAGAAAGAGGAACCATTCACCTTTCAGGATGGTTATCTTCTCTACGGCAATAGGCTATGTGTTACCCATTCCCTTTGTGAGAAAGTTAGGTATGAATCCCATGCTCCTCCATATGCGGGGCATAGAGGTATTCAACCTACTCTCCGAGGAGTAGAGACATACTTCTATTGGCCTACCATGAAAGTGGACATACAATATGTTTCAAAATGTGTAGTACGCCGAAAGACCAAGTATGATAGAGGGAAGCAACCTGGATTACTTCAGCCATTGCCTATCCCAAATTCACCATGGGAGAGTATATCCATGGATTTCCTCTTTGGATTACCCAAGTCTATCCATGGGAATACAGGAATATGGACAATAGTCGACAGGTTTAGCAAGCAAGCATATTTTATTCTTGTCAAAAATACTATTAAGGTACATCAAATGGCAACTCTCTTCATATCTCAGATTTTCAAGGACCATGGATTACCCACATCCATCGTGTCAGATAGAGATCCTAGAATGACCAGTAATTTTTGGAAAGGTCTCTTTGAAAATCTAGGAACAAGATTGAATTTCTTTTCGGCCTATCACCAACAAACGGATGGCCAAAGTGAGATAGCCAATCTTACAATACTCGATCTACTCAAGACTTATGTTACTAAAGTAGATCAACGCTCACAATGGGAAAAGTACTTACCTCTTGTAGAGTATGCCTACAATAATACTGTACATACTTCTATGGGAAAAGCACCTTTTGAGATCATTGAGGGAAGACCTAAAAGTCCCTTTCTACTCAAAGTACATGGGAAGATCTTTGCCGCCGATGATAGTATAGCCGTGACCTATAAGAATCTTTTCAAAAGATTAAGGAGGCTATATCCATCTCTCAACAAAGGCAAAAATCTACTGCTGCTGATAAGCACAGAAGAGCCTTAATGTTTAAAGAAAATGATTGGGTCTTTTTCAAGTTTTCTAAGGCTCGATTAAGGCAAACGACGGGCAAAAATCCTACGGGCCATCAAAAGTATTATACTAAACTAGCAAAAAGATACTATGGTCCTTTCCAAATCTTGAAGCCCATCAATGAGACGATTTATCAGCTCAAGTTGCCCAACCATTGGCTCATACATAATGCCTTTCATGTGAGCCTACTTAAGCCCTACAAGGAGAGCCACCAATTGAACCAATTATTGAAGACCCTCCCGAAGTTGAAGACCAAGAAGAGGTGCTACAACCCGAAGCTATCCTTCGGCATGAAAACAAGGTACTACAACATGGTAAGATTATCCAACGGTATCTTATTAAGTTAAAAAATTATCCTTTTGAAGATGCTAAATGGATGCAAGGAATACAGCTTAAGGATAGTATGAACCTTGTCAAAGCTTACAATGCTACATTAGAGTAAACAAATGTACAAATTTCTTTTAAATGACTCATGTTTTTGTCTTATAAGACTAGTGTTCTTTGTAATTGTGCACAAATTTAACTAGTATGCATGCTTAGAATCATGTTTGTGATGACGACGTCTCTCAAACACCAAGTAGAATTTGTCACTCTACTTTGGGAGAATGAAATGGACTAAAGAGTAGACATGCTTGCGGCAGCTATGTCTCCCAAGCACCAAATGGATTAGTCATCCATCTTGGAAAGATATCATAGGGTAAAAAGGGATCCTCTACCAGCTAAGTAAAATTGACTAATGACTAAGGCTTTACCTCTTCTACCTCATAGTCGAGGACGACTATGATTTCAAGAGAGAGGTAATGTCATAAAATCTAATATCTAATATCTAACCAACCCAAATAATGATTCTCTCATATTTAACTGATCACTTAATGTGGGATAATAAATGGGAACACGGGTTAAGATATAGACATGTGCTTATACATCTATCTCAACACGGGGCCAATGGTAAAGGGGCCCAAATGAGAGATGGTCTATCAAAGAGCAAGGCTAACCAATAAGGCATAAGACCTTAGGGTTAGCTTCATTGAAGACCTCTAATAATGTGTGTAAAAGTCCTTTGACCTTGGGTAATCTAGGGCTGACCTTGAGGCGCATGAACCCAACTCAGCTCGAGGTGCTTGTCCTGCTTGTCATGCTTGATGACTAAGGTGCTTGATGTGCTTGATGATTGAGGTGCTTGAGATGTTGGAGGTGCTTAATGATTGAGATGCTTGACATGCTTGAGATTCTAGGGTTGCACTTGAGGTGAGAACCTAGCCAAAGCTTAAAGTGCTTAAGGGCCAAGCTTGTGGTGGGAACTGGGCCTTTGTATGAGGGGATTGAGGTGTCAAAAAGTCAAATATTCAATCCCTACAAGGAGGGGGTAAGCCCTACATGAGGGGGGATGAGAAAGAACACCCACACACTCACACAAGGCATGCATGGTACAAAGAAAGCAAAAGGGACACTTGTCAAGTTCCTCCTCACGTTGCTCTCATGGTGTGCCTGAAGCCTATTAATTGGCCACCCAAGGGGTCCAATGAGAATTTAGGAGATTTAATTAATTGATTTTGCATTTATCTAGCCCTCTCTCTCAAAGGGGAAAGGGGGACACTTGTCTCAAGGCTACCCTTGCTGCTTGTAATGCCTCCTGCTTATGATTGGCTAGGCCTAGAGGGGTCCAATGAGCTTCAAGCATGAGCTACAAGGGGGGGGGGGGGGGGGGGGGGGGGGGGGGGGGGGGGGGGGTCAACCCAAGCAAGCTAGGGGGTTTCTTAGGGGGTATACTCAACCACACACACTCACAAACACTCTCATTGTGTGCTATGCAAAGTGCAAAAGCTTCTCCAAGAAAGTAGAGGTTGAGAGCCTACACCAACACTCTTGGCTATGGAGTGCAAGTCCAACCAAGAGCCATGCTTCAATGCTTAAGCTTGCCATCTCCTTCTTCTTCATTACTATGCTATTATGTATGCTAGTAAGAAGAGTTATGATAAGTGAGGAACTAATTATTTCTTTTATAAAATTTTTCTTCTTCCTCTTCCCTACCCTCATTCCCTGCTAGCTCTCTCCACCTTCGAAGGTGTTTGAGGTCTTGGGATAGTTAAAGCTTTCTTCAATTTTATGTTATTCTTGTGATGCATGAAGCTTTCCATCTTCATTGCATCACCGAGGTTACAAGGAACACAAAGATTGTATTGTAACAAGTATCTCTTAATGGGAGAAATCATAATACAAATGCCTATTGGAGGGGGGACCGGCTCCACATAAATATGGTCCTCAAAACTGTTGTCATGTTCTCTAAATTCTCTCTCTTGCAAAAGTATTGTTCATGCCAAGTTAACTAATTGCTATGATTATGTTGTTATCTTCAATTATGTTCACCCGCTATGCTCACAAAGTCATTTCTCAAAAGTACTCTCATTAATTTCCACTACTCTCAAGTTAAATAGGCCAATTCCATTACACCTAGCTTGCTTAAGGTCAAAGGACTTTTAACACTAACCATTGGGGGTCTTTAATGAAGCTAACCCTAAGTTCTTTTAATCTCCATTAGTTAACCTTGCTCTTTGACAGACCATCTCTCATTTGGGCCCCTTTACCATTGGCCTGTGTTGAGATAGATCCGTAAGCACATGTCTATATTCTAACCTTTGTTCTTTTTATTATCCCACATTAAATGATCAATTTAATATGAGAAAATCATTTGGGCTGGTTAGATATTAGATATTTAATGACATTACCTCTCTCTTGAAATGTCTGCTCTTTAGTCCATTTCATCTTCCCAAGTAGAGTGACAAATTCTACATGATGTTTGAGAGACGTCGTCATCCCAAACATGATTCTTAGTATGCATATTACTTAAATTTGTGCACAATAAAGAGAGAATTAGTCTTATAAGACAAAACATTGACCATTAAAAGAAACATGTACATTTGCTTACTCTAATGTAGCAGTGTAAGCATTGACAAGGTTCATACTATCCTTAAGCTAGATTCCTTGCATCCATCTAGTATCTTCAAAAGGATAATTTTTGAACTTAATAAGATACCGTTAGATAATCTTACCATGTGGTAGTACCTTGTCTTCATGCTGAAGGATAGCTTCGGGTTGTAGTACCTCTTCTTGATCTTCGATTTTGGGAGGGTCTTCAATAATTGGTTCATTTGGAGGCTCTCCTTTGTAGGGCTTGAGTAGGATCAAATGAAAAGCATTGTGTATGAGCCAATGTGTAACATTTAATGGCCTAAAATCTTATGTGTAGCGGAAATTAGCATGAATATAGTGGGCATTTCATTAGAATAGATTCCTAATGAGAATTACAAGAGTGCTTGGGTGGAGAGAGCAACAAAAAGCATAACACCTAGTTAGATAGCATCGACAATACTTTCAAAAGAGAGAGCAATTAAGCTATTGACAACAGTTGAGGACCAGATTTGCATGGAGCCGGTCCCCCCTCCAAAAGGCTTTGTATTATGGTTTCTCCCATCAAGAGAGACATTGTACAATACAATTCTTTGTGTTCCTTCAAGACTAGCTAGTGCAATGAAGATGGAAGCTTCATACACCAAGCAAAACACTTAATCAAACACAACTTGAATTATCCCCGTTCTCAGACCCAAGACCTCACACACCTTCGAAGATGGTGAGAGCTAGCAGGGTATGAGAGTAGATTGAGAAGAAAAAGAAGTATCTTACGAGAAAGATGTACATCTCCTCACATAATCACTCATATTAGCATAGCTTAGCTTAGTAATTAGCTTGGTAGAGAAGAGGCATGCATTGAAGCTTGGCTCTTGGTTGGATTTGCATCCACATGCCAAGAGAGTGTTGATGTAGGCTTCTATCTCACAAGCTTGGAGTAGGTGATGAGCTCTCCATTAAAGCTTGGGAGGAGATAGAGTATTTTCCCTTCACACATGGTCAAGTGTGAGAGTGTGTGTGTCAATGCCAAGCAAAAATCAGCCCCCTCTCTCTCTTGGGCGAGCCCTAGCTGCTAATTAAGTCTGGCTTTTCCCTCATTGGACCTCCCCAGGTCAAGCCAATAGGAATTAAGCAGCATAAGTGATAGCCTTTTGACATGTGTCCCCCTTTCCCCTTTTGTGAGAGCTTTAGGTAATTAAATAATTAAACTAAACTCTCATTGGACCCCTTTGCCTCCTGGCCAATAGGAATCAGGCAAGCCATGGGGCTCCTGAATGCTCATTGGACCCCTTGGGAGACTGCCCAATAGTCTTCTAGGAGACTTAATTCTCATTGGTTTCTTTTATTAAATGTTTTTAAATTAATTAAACTAGATTTACTCTAGCTTAATTCTCATTGGTCCACTTCAAGGGTCTTCCAATAGGAACTGGGCACACCTTGTGGGCATCTGGCCTAGGGAGCTGACATGTGTCCCTCATTCCCTTTGTGTAAAGGGAGCCTGTGTGTGTGTGTGGTTTTCTCTCTCATCCCCTAGCTTTGGGGCTCGCCCCCTCCCATGTAGGGATGTGCAAAGACTTTTTAGGGCACACACTAAGCATCCAATTTTCCCTAGGGTTGACCTTTGGACACAACCTTTGAATTTTGGAACCTTAGCATTTTGGAAGTCTTAATGGGCTGAACCTTAGGGTCTTTTTGGCCCATTGTTTCACATGGCTCTTTTGCAGATGGCCCCCCCTTTGGATCCCTATTTTCCCTCCTTTGGATCCCTACTGTGGCCGGTCTGCTAGCTTAACCAATATTCTAGCTTTTTCTCCCTTGGCACTTCCCCACATTAAATGATCAGTTTAATATGAGAAAATCATTTAGGAGAATTAGATATTGATTATTATGACATTACCTCTCTCTTGAAATCATAGTCGTCCTCGACTATGGTGTAGAGAAGATAAAGCATATGCATGAGTCCTTTTCTTTAGCGGGTAGAGGATCCCTATGTTACCCTACGACATCATTCCATAATGGATGACTAGTCCATTTGGCGCTTGAGAGCCTGAGGCTGCCGCAAGCATGTCTGCACATTAGTCCTATCAGTCTTCCATAGTAGAGTGACAAGCTCTACTTGGTGTTCGGGAGACGTCGTCTCCGCAAACTTGATCTAAGCATGCATACTACTTCATTTTTGTGCACAAATAAAGAAAAAGAGAGTCTTATAAGACAAAAAGTTTTGTTCATTTTTAACATTTTGTACATTTGCTTACTCTTGGGAAGCATTGTAAGCATTGACAAGGTTTAGGTTATCCTTTAATTGTATGCCTTGCATCCATCTAGCATCTTCAAAAGGATAATTCTTAAACTTAATAAGATATCGTCGGATAGTCTTACCGCCTCTTAATACCTTGTCTTCATGTCGGAGAATGGACTCGGGCTGCAGCACCTCCTCGTGGTCCTCGATCTCCGGTGGATCTTCAATAGTTGGTTCTTGAGGTGGCTCTCCTTTGTAAGGCTTAAATAGGCTCACATGAAAAGCATTGTGTATGAGCCAGTGATTGGGCAACTTAAGTTGGTAGGCCATCTCATTGATTGGCCTAAGAATCTGGAAGGGACCATAATACCTTTTTGCTAGTTTAGCATAGTACTTTTGGTGGCCCGTAGGATCCTTGCCCGTCGTGTGCCTTAATCGAGCCTTGGGAAACTTTAACAAGACCCAATCGTTTTCTTTAAAGGCTTGGGCTCTTCTGTGCTTGTCAGCAGTAGCCTTTTGCCTTTGCTGTGAGATAGAGATAGCATCCTTAATCTTTTGGAAAGATTCTTGTAGGTCTCGGCTATACTCATCTGCAGCGAAGATCTTCCCATGTACCTTAAGTAGCAAGGGACTTTTTGATCTTCCCTCAATTACCTCGAAAGGTGCTTTTCCTGTGGAAGTATGTACAGTGTTATTGTAAGCATACTCTACTAAGGGTAAGTACTTCTCCCATTGGGATCTTTGATCTACTTCCGTTACATAGGATTTTAGTAGATCAAGAATGGTTAGGTTAGCTATTTCACTTTGGCCATCAGTTTGTGGATGATAGGCCGAAGAGAAGTTTAGCCTTGTTCCTAAATTCTCAAAGAGACCCTTCCAGAAATTACTGGTCATTCTAGGATCTCTATCCGACACTATGGACATTGGCAAGCCATGGTACTTGAAAATTTGTGAAATGAAGAGGGTTGCCATTTGATGGGCTTTGATAGTCTTTTTGACAGGTATAAAATGAGCTTGTTTACTGAACCTGTCTACTATCGTCCATATTCCCGTATTCCCATGGATAGACTTAGGCAATCCAAAGATAAAATCCATGGATATGCTCTCCCACGGTGAATTAGGGATTGGCAAGGGTTGAAGCAATCCAAGTTGCTTCCCTCTATCAAATTTTGTCTTTTGACATACCACACATTTGGAAACATACTCGTGTATGTTCACTTTCATGGTAGGCCAATAGAAATATGTTTCAATTCCCTTTAGGGTAGACTGAATCCCTCTATGCCCCGCATATGGGGGAGCATGAGATTCATACATTACTTTCTCACGTAGTGAGTTAGTAACGCATAGTCTATTGCCATAGAGAAGATAACCATCTTGTAAAGTAAATGGTTCTTCTTTCTTCCCTAATGCAAGGGCTGAAATCACATCTCTAAAATCGGGATCAATAGCATACTCATCTATCATTGAAGATAGATCATTGTGAGTTGCTATGGAAACCGCATTCACTCTTGGTCGTCTTGAGAGTGCATCGGCTACTTGATTATGCTTGCCAGCAATGTGAGCAATATGAAAATGAAATTGCGAAAGGAAATTTGCCCACCTCATTTGTTTGTCGGAGAGCTTGGTCTGCGTCATGAAGTACTTAAGACTTTGGTGATCCGTTCGTAGAATGAAAGGAGTCCCCAATAAATAGTGCTTCCATGAGTCTAAGGCATGTAGAACTGCAAGGAGTTCTTTTTCGTATATGCCTAGAGCTTGCTCAACAGGGTCGAGCCTTCGACTCTCATAGCCTATGGCGTGCCCTTCTTGGAGCAGAACAGCCCCAAGGCAATCACCACAAGCATCACATTGGACCTCAAATGGTTTTGAGAGATCCGGTAGTGTAAGCACAGGTTGAGAGATAAGCTTTTCTTTAAGATTTTCGAAAGCATTGTTCTCTTTAGCAGACCACGTATACCTAACATTTTTCTTTGTTAGGTCATGTAATGGTCCCGCAATTTGTGAGAACTTTTCTATGAAGCGTCTATAGTATGCACACATACCTATAAAGCTTCTTAGTTCATGAAGATTCCTTGGTTTAGGCCATCCTTTTATTACCTCTAACTTGGATGGATCCATTTGGATTCCATCTTGAGAGATAATGTGACCTAAATATTGAATCTCTTGCAAGAAAAATTCACTTTTCTTTCGATTAACATAAAGTTTATTCTCTCTTAAAACTTGAAATATTACCTGGAGGTGTTGCTTGTGTTCCTCCAATGAATTAGAGTAGATGATAATATCATCAAAGAACACTCCAGTGAAGGTTCGATGAGGCGTGAACAGCTTCTCCATCAAGCGGTTAAATGTGGCTGGTGCATTAGTCAAGCCAAAAGGCATGACAATGTATTCGTAAAGACCAAATGTAGTACGAAATGCGGTCTTTACAATGTCTTGATCAACTATCCTTATTTGATGATAGCCACTTTTTAGGTCAATTCTACTGAAGTAGGTCGATCCTTGTAGCTTATCAAATAGGTCTTCTACCCGAGGAACGGGAAACCTATTCTTGATAGTGATCCTATTTAGTGCTCTATAGTCGACACACATACGATATGTGCCGTCTTTCTTTTGCACTAATAGCACAGGTGAGCAAAATGGAGATGAGCTAGGCCTAACCATGCCCTTCTCAACTAAGTCATGCACTTGCCACATAATCTCCTCTTGTTGAGCTTGAGAAACTCTATAAGAAGGTTTGTTAGGCGGTGAACTTCCTGGAAGAAGTTCAATTGCATGGTCGTCATTACCTCGTTTAGGAGGTAGCTCACAAGGGATGTCGTCAATAAAAACATCTTGAAACCCCTTGAGAAAATTGGATAACTCTAATTCCTTTTGGTTGCTTTTATTTTCTTTTGTTAAAGTATTAGGTTCATTTTGAGAATCTTTAACAAAAATCATGTACACGGAAATAGAGCTCTTTATTGACTTGTTGAAAGCTGGTGTATGTACAATGGGGATGGTGTTACCCATCTCCCTAGCATCTATATACATGTCCTTTTCCCTGAACTTAAAGGAGATTCTCCTTTCAGGAAATTTAACATGGGCAGCCAGGCGGTCAAACCATGGTGCCCCTAGGATTACATCCTCATGCTTGAGAGGAGAGATAAAGAAGTCCTCTTTGTCCACATAGCCTTGGACATGAAGCCTCAATTTCCCGATTAAGGGAGTGACTGAAGCTTCTTGCCCCTTGAAGGCACTGTCTGCGGGTAGGATATCTCCCATCTCGTAGGATTGTATGCCTAGCTTGGTGGCTAACTCCATAGATATGAAATTGTGAGTAGAACCAGGGTCAAAGAGAATAAAAGCATCATGTTCTCTTACCTTTCCCCAAGCATGGCATAGAGGAGATCCTTTGTGGTGAGTTTGATGAATCTCCTCCTCTTGGATTTCAACCAAAGAAGCTCTAGGAGGATCTTGGCGGTTGTTCTTTTGGGGACAAGCGCGGTACGCATGCCCTTGTTCGCCGCACTTGAAACACCGGTTATCTTTACGATAACGCTCAAGCTCTTCAGGAGAGAGTTTATTCTTTCCTTTGTAAACTCCCTTCTCTTTAGCTTTGTTGGAAGTGCCCTTAGGAGACTTTTGGACATTGTCCTTCCCCTTAGGCTCATTGGAACCCTTGTTTTCCGGGGGCTTATTATTTCTTTTACCCCCCGTTTGGAAATTGATTCGCGAGGCCACCATAGTATGGTGTATTACCGCCGATATGGTACGTGGCCTTTGGGAGTTGACATACTCCGCCATTTCTTCGGTTAAGCCCGCACAAAATTGTTGCTTTTGCTCTCCAAAATCCAACTTTTTGAAGACAGTGGCTTTGAGTTGTAGGTCCCAAAACTTGTCTACATATTTGTGGATGGATTCATTGGGAGAGAGCTTTAAGCTTCGCCATTCGGTGAGTACTTTATCTTTGGCATCGGTGGTCAAAAACTGCTTCATAATGGAAGCTCTTAAAGCCTTCCATGTTCGTGGAGCTTCACCGTTGGCTCGTAGGCTAGACCACCATTGTCTGGCGGACTTTTGAAAGTGCATAGCTACATGGCGTAGCTTAGAGGACTCCGTGAAGCCCTCATCTCCAAACGCCGCATCAAATTGCTGGATAAAGGCCAAAACTTTGTCTGTAGCACCGAAGGTGCCATCATAGGTAAGGAAAGAGATGCTCTTCCCTCCCTCTTTGAATTTCTTCAGCTTGGACGACCTCTTCCATGTGGCATAGGATTTCCTATGGCCTCTTTTTTTTGATGGTTCAAAAGTTGCACCATCACTTTCTTCAGAAGATGAAGAATTTGAAGAAGGTGGAGAAGAGGGTGACCTCTTTCTCGCCTTTTTCTTGTCTTGATCTTTGTCGTCTTCACCATAGCTTTCATAAGAGGAAGAGGATGAAGAAGATGGAGAAGAGGGTGTCCTCTTTCTCGCCTTTTTCTTCTCTTGCTTTTTATCATCCCTCTTTGAATTATGGCATGGAGAAGAGTGTAATGGTCTTCTCCGCTTTGGTGGTGATGGAGAGCGTTTAGCCCGCCGTCTTCGTGGAGCCATCTCCGCCGAGGTGGCGGGAGACTCGCTTCTTTCTCGTTCCTTCGGTGGAGGCTCTTGAATTCTCCTTTGGGAAGGAGATGCATCATCAAGAAGTAAGTTCTTGAGCCCTTCATATGGATTCTCTTCTTCTTCCCGAATCGGAGAGAGACCTCTTTTGGTAGTCTCACAAGGAGGCTTCCTAGGTGTTCTCTCGTCATGGTGATGAGCTTGGAGAATCCCGTGAGCACGGAGCTGCCGTTGCACTTCACTTTGGAGAGATGGATTGCCCATGGCTTGTTGAAGCCTAGAAACAAGATAGTTAACAAGCATTGAAGCATGATTAGTAGCTTGCTCATGAGCAAAATCAAAGTTATCAACATTAATTTCACTCTCTTTACTATTGTCAGCCATTCTAACAACTTTTAGGTGTAAACTTTTTAGGTGTACTTTGGCACTTCAAGCCCTAGTTGCTACTCCTCTTTACCCCTTTAGAAAAAGCACTCAAGCTACTGTACCCGCGGCTCGAATACCATTAATTGCAAGGAATAGAAGAGAGGGTCTTTCGACACCAAAACAGCACCGGCTCCTGTCAAGCTTCTAATAGCTCAATAGTGGTTAAGCCGTAGGCAAGCCCCGTAGGACTCCACTATTAAGACCATAGCTCTCGACGGTGATGCCCCGTTAACTGCACAAAGGCAGGCGCACTGCAAGGCTGAAAAATCCCTATTCTACTTACTCACAGGCAATTAATAATACCAACCATTTGTAGCTAGCTTGAGGACCTCCCTTCTTGAGCAAGAAAAGAGAAACCTTGAGCTCTGATACCAATGTAACATTTAATGGCCTAAAATCTTATGTGTAGCGGAAATTAGCATGAATATAGTGGGCATTTCATTAGAATAGATTCCTAATGAGAATTACAAGAGTGCTTGGGTGGAGAGAGCAACAAAAAGCATAACACCTAGTTAGATAGCATCGACAATACTTTCAAAAGAGAGAGCAATTAAGCTATTGACAACAGTTGAGGACCGGATTTGCATGGAGCCGGTCCCCCCTCCAAAAGGCTTTGTATTATGGTTTCTCCCATCAAGAGAGACATTGTACAATACAATTCTTTGTGTTCCTTCAAGACTAGCTAGTGCAATGAAGATGGAAGCTTCATACACCAAGCAAAACACTTAATCAAACACAACTTGAATTATCCCCGTTCTCAGACCCAAGACCTCACACACCTTCGAAGATGGTGAGAGCTAGCAGGGTATGAGAGTAGATTGAGAAGAAAAAGAAGTATCTTACGAGAAAGATGTACATCTCCTCACATAATCACTCATATTAGCATAGCTTAGCTTAGTAATTAGCTTGGTAGAGAAGAGGAGCATGCATTGAAGCTTGGCTCTTGGTTGGATTTGCATCCACATGCCAAGAGAGTGTTGATGTAGGCTTCTATCTCACAAGCTTGGAGTAGGTGATGAGCTCTCCATTAAAGCTTGGGAGGAGATAGAGTATTTTCCCTTCACACATGGTCAAGTGTGAGAGTGTGTGTGTCAATGCCAAGCAAAAATCAGCCCCCTCTCTCTCTTGGGCGAGCCCTAGCTGCTAATTAAGTCTGGCTTTTCCCTCATTGGACCTCCCCAGGTCAAGCCAATAGGAATTAAGCAGCATAAGTGATAGCCTTTTGACATGTGTCCCCCTTTCCCCTTTTGTGAGAGCTTTAGGTAATTAAATAATTAAACTAAACTCTCATTGGACCCCTTTGCCTCCTGGCCAATAGGAATCAGGCAAGCCATGGGGCTCCTGAATGCTCATTGGACCTCTTGGGAGACTGCCCAATAGTCTTCTAGGAGACTTAATTCTCATTGGTTTCTTTTATTAAATGTTTTTAAATTAATTAAACTAGATTTACTCTAGCTTAATTCTCATTGGTCCACTTCAAGGGTCTTCCAATAGGAACTGGGCACACCTTGTGGGCATCTGGCCTAGGGAGCTGACATGTGTCTCTCATTCCCTTTGTGTAAAGGGAGCCTGTGTGTGTGTGTGTGTGTGGTTTTCTCTCTCATCCCCTAGCTTTGGGGCTCGCCCCCTCCCATGTAGGGATGTGCAAAGACTTTTTAGGGCACACACTAAGCATCCAATTTTCCCTAGGGTTGACCTTTGGACACAACCTTTGAATTTTGGAACCTTAGCATTTTGGAAGTCTTAATGGGCTGAACCTTAGGGTCTTTTTGGCCCATTGTTTCACATGGCTCTTTTGCAGATGGCCCCCCCTTTGGATCCCTATTTTCCTTCCTTTGGATCCCTACTGTGGCCGGTCTGCTAGCTTAACCAATATTCTAGCTTTTTCTCCCTTGGCACTTCCCCACATTAAATGATCAGTTTAATATGAGAAAATCATTTAGGAGAATTAGATATTGATTATTATGACACAATGGTTAGGCAACTTGAGTTGATAATCGACCTCATTGATTGGCTTCAAAATTTGAAAAGGACCATAGTATCTTTTTGCTAGTTTAGCATAGTACTTTTGATGGCCCGTAAGATTTTTGCCCGTCATTTGCCTCGATCGAGTCTTAGGAAACTTAAGTAAGAACCAATCATTTTCTTTGAACGTTAAGGCCCTTCTGTGCTTGTCAGCAGCATCTTTTTGCCTTAGTTGGGAAATGGATATAGCCTCCTTAATCTTTTGAAAAGATGCTTGCAGGTCACGGCTATACTCATCGGAAGCGAATATCTTCCCATGTACTTCAAGTAGCAAGGGACTTTTAGGTCTTCCCTCTATGATTTCATAAGGTTCTTTTCCCGTAGAAGTATGGATAGTATTATTATACGCATACTCTACAAGAGGTAGTACTTTTTTCATTGGTTGTGAGCGTTGATCTACTTCTGTAACATAGGTCTTTAGTAGATCAAGAATCATAAGATTGGCTATCTCACTTTGGCTATCTGTTTGTGGGTGATAGGCCAAAGAGAAATTTAATCGTGTACCTAGATTTTTGAAGAGACCTTTCCAAAAATTATTGCTCATTCTAGGATTTGTATCTGACATGATGGATGTTGTCAATCCATGGTGTTTGAAAATCTGTGATATGAAGAGAGTTGCCATTTGGTGTGCCTTAATAGTCTTTTTGACAGGGATAAAGTGTGCTTGCTTGCTAAACTTGTCGACTATTGTCCATATTCCCGTATTCCCATGGATAGATTTTGGTACTCCAAAGATAAAATCCATGGATATACTCTCCCATGGTGAATTAGGAATTGGAAATGGCTGGAGTAATCCTTGTTGCTTCCCTTTATCATACTTGGTATTTTGGCATACAACACATTTTGAAACATACTCTTGTATGTCCACTTTTATGGTAGGACAATAAAAGTACGTCTCTACTTCTCGAAGAGTAGGTTGAATGCCTCTATGCCCCGCATAGGGAGGAGCATGGGATTCATACATGATTTTCTCACGAAGGGAGTGGGTAACACATAGCCTATTGCCATGGAGAATATAACCATCTTGCAAGGTGAATGGTTCCTCTTTCTTCCCCAAAGCAAGGGCTGACATTATGTCTTTAAAGTTAGGGTCAGTAGCATAATTATCTATCATAGAAGATAGATCATTGTGAGTTGCTATTGACATAGCATTAACTTTTGGTTGTCGTGAAAGTGCATCAGCCACTTGATTTTGCTTACCAGTGCTAGCAATGTGAGCAATGTGGAAATTAAATTGTGAAAGAAAATTTGCCCACCTCATTTGTTTGTCAGAAAGCTTTGTTTGCGTCATGAAGTACTTGAGACTTTGATGGTCTGTTCGTAAGATGAATGGAGTCCCCAATAGATAGTGCTTCTATGTGTCTAGGGCATGTAGAACAGCTAACAACTCTTTCTCATAAATTCCTAAGACCCGTTCATCAGTGTTGAGCCTTCGGCTCTCATATGCTATGGCATGCCCTTCTTGAAGCAAGACTGCTCCAAGGCAATCACCACAAGCATCACATTGGACCTCAAATGGCTTTGAGAGATCCGGAAGCATAAGGACTGGTTGGGAGATAAGCTTCTCTTTGAGCTTGTCAAAAGCACTTTGCTCCTTAGCACTCCATGAATACTTAACGTTTTTCTTTGTTAAGTCATGTAATGGTCCTGCTATTTGAGAGAATTTTTCTATGAAGCGTCTATAGTATGCACACATACCAATAAAGCTTCTTAGCTCATGTAGATTCCTTGGATTAGGCCATGCTTTTATTACCTCCAACTTTGATGGATCCATACGGATACCATCTCGAGAGATAATATGACCTAAGTATTGAATCTCTTGAAGGAAAAATTCGCTTTTCTTTTGAATGAGAAAAAGCTTATTCTCCCTTAATGCTTGAAAAATCACTTGGAGATGTTGCTTGTGTTCCTCCAAGGAATTGGAGTAGATGATGATATCATCAAAGAACACTCTAGTGAATTTGCGGTAGGGTCTATAAATTTTCTCTATTAATCGATTGAATGTAGCTAGTGCATTGGTCAAGCCAAAAGGCATGACTAGATATTCATAAAGGCCAAATGTTGTACAAAACGTGGTCTTTAGGATATCTTCATTCACTATCCTTATTTAATGGTAGCCACTTTTAAGGTCAATCCTACTGAAGTAGGATTGATCTACCTACTGAAGTAGGTAGAGCCTTGTAGCTTATCAAACAGATCTTCTACCCGAGGTACGGAAAATCTGTTTTTGATAGTGATATGGTTTAGTGCCCGACAGTCCACACACATGCGGTATGTACCATCTTTCTTTTGCACTAAAAGGACTGGAGAGAAAAAGGGAGAGGAGCTAGGCCTCACCATTCCCTTGTCCACCAATTCTTGTACTTGCCTCACTATCTTCTCTTGTTGAGCTTGTGAAACTCGATAGGGAGGTTTGTTAGGCGGTGAGCTTCCTGATAGGAGCTCAATTCAATGGTCATCCTCCCCTTGTTTTGGAGGTAAGTCCCTAGGAATATCATCAATGAACACATCTTGGAATCCTTTTAATAAGTTAGACAAGTCTAACTCTTCTTGACTCCTACCATTCACCTTTGATGAAACATTAGGACCTTGTAGGGATTCTTTTTTGACAAAAAACATGTACGTAGACACTGAGCTTTTCATTGATTTATCAAGGGTGAGAGGATTTACAAGTGGTATAGTACAACCAGACTCATTAGCATCTATATACATATTCTTTCCCGTGTAGGTGAAGTAGATTCTCCTTTCAGGGAACTTCATGTTGGCAACCATGCGGTTGAACCATTATATCCCTAGGATAGCATCCTCATGTTGGAGAGGAGAGATAAAGAAGTCTTCTTTGTCGACATAGCTTTCGACATGAAGCCTCAACTTCCCAATCAAGGGAGTAACGGAAGCTTGCTGTCCCTTGAAAGCGGCATCGGCAGTTACAACATCTCCCATCTCAAAAGCTTGAATGCCCAACTTGGTGGCCAATTCCATTGATATGAAGTTGAGAGTAGAACCAAGGTCAAACAAGATGAAAGCATCATGCTCCCTTACCTTTCCCCAAGCATAGGAGAGAGGTGATCCTTTGCAATGAGTATCCTCTTTTGGAGCTTCAATAGTGGAAGCTCTAGGAGTCTCATTGCGAGCATTTCTTTTGGGGCAAGAACGATAGCCATGTCCTTGCTCCGCACACTCAAACATTTGTGATCCTTGCGAAAAGTTTCAAGCTCTTTAGGAGAGAGTTTATTTTTACCTTTGTAAACTCCTTTCTCCTTGGACCAATTGTTGTTGTTGTTGTTGGAATGACTGTGGGAAAAATTTTGGGCATTAATTTTTCCCTTTGCATCACTTTTGTCTTTATTTTCCATGGGTTTGACATTTCGTCAAACCCCTTGTTGGAAATTGATGCGTGAAGCAACCATGGTATGGTGGATTACTCGCTAATAGAGTCAGGCCGTTGAGAGTTGACATACTCGGCCATCTCTTCAGGTAATCCCGCACAGAATTGTTGTTTTTGCTCAACAAAGTCTATCTTTTGAAAGACAGTAGCCTTGAGATGTAAATCCCAAAACTTGTCCACATATTTGTGTATAGACTCATGAGAGAGAAGCCTTAAACTCTGCCATTTGGTGAGCACTTTGTCCTTTGCATCACTTGCAAGGAATTGCTTCATGATGGAAACTCGTAGAGTTTTCCATGTCTTTGGGGCTTCACCATTGCCACGAAGGCTAGCCCACCGTTGACGAGCCGATTTTTGGAAGTGCATAGCTACATGGCGTAGCTTGGAGGACTTCGTGAAGCCCTTGTCTCCAAAGGCCGCATCAAATTGTTGGATGAAGGCCAATACTTTGTCAGTAGCACCAAAGGTGCCATCATAGGTGAGAAAAGAGATACTCTTTCCTCCCTCTTTGAACTTCTTGAGCTTTTGTGACCTTTGCCATGTAGGGTAAGATTTGCAATGTCCTCCCCTCTTATATTCTCTAGGAGAATAGCCATAGCTTTCATCGGTAGAGGAGGAAGGTGAAGAAGAAGGAGAAGAGGGTGACCTGTTTCTTGCCCTTTTCTTCCTTGGTTTCCTCTCTTCCCTTTTGGAGTGACGAGGAGAAGGACTATGGGTTAACCGTTTCCTCTTGGGAGGAGTTGGCGATCTTTTAGTCCCGCCTTCTTCATGGAGCCACATCTTTGGAGGAATTTAGGGATTCATTGCTTTCTTGATCTTTGGATTCCTCCTCTTGTATGGCAGAGAGTCTTCTTTTGGGGGTCTCTTCAAGCGGCCTTGTAAGCTCTCTCTCCTCTTGGAGAGGAGAGGAAATCCCATAAGCACGAAGTTGTCGAGTAACTTCGGCTTGCAAAGTGGGGTTGCCCATAGCTTGTTGCAACCTAGTGACAAGATAATTAACAAACATGGGGGCATCATCATTGGCACCTTCATTTGCAAAATCAAAGTTATCAATGTTCATACTCTCTTGGTTATTGTCAGCCATGTTAATTAAACTTATATGTTTACTTAGTGTATGCTTTGGCAATTCAAAACCTTAGTTGCTACTCCTCTTAGCCTTTGAAAATAGGCACTTAAATGTCTACACCCACGGCTCGAATTGGTTAATTACAGAGAGTAGTGGAGTGAGTCTAACATAGCGAAGTTGCCGAGGGATAGCTCCTTTTGGACTTCTTATGGCTCAATAATGGTAAAGCCGTAGGCAAGTCTAAAAAGAATCCATTATTAAGACATAAGCTCCCGAGGTGTGAACCATATCCCACATAGTGGGCTCAACAAAACTGATAATAGATCCCAAACCCACTTACCCTAATATAATTAAAAAAAGCAACCATTAATAGGCTACTTAAGGACCTCTCTTCTTAAGCAAGAAAAGAGAAACCAAATGCTCTGATACCAATGTAATGTAAATGGCCTAAGAACTTTGAGAGTAGCGGAATTAGGAAATTAGGTGAAGCATTTTTGAGAGATTACTTTGTGAGCATAGCGGACGGACTTAACTGATGGTAGCAACATAAACATGGTACTTAGTTAACTTGGCATGAATAATACTCTTGCAAGGGAGAGAGTTTAGAGAACATGACAATAGTTGAGGACCGGATTCATATGGAGCCGCCCCCCCCTCCAATAGGCATTTGTATTATAGTTTCCCCCATCAAGGGAGACTTGGTACAATACAATCTTTGTGTTCCTTATGACCTACGTGATGCAAAGCTTCATGCATCACAAGCATAACATAAACTTGTAGAAAGCATTAACTATCCCAAGCCTCAGTCCCAAGGCCTCAAACACCTTCGAAGGTGGAGAGAGCTAGCGGGGGATGAGGTTAGGGAAGAGGAAGAAGAAACATTCCATAGGAGAAAGAAATAGTTCCTCACTTATCATTACTCTTCTTGATAGCATACATAATAGCATAGTAATGGAGATGGAGAAGATGTCAAGCTTAAGCATTAAAGCATGGCTCTTGGTTGGATTTTCATTCCATAGCCAAGAGTGTTGATGTAGGTTCTCACTTCTCACAGGCTTGGAGAAGGAGGTGGCGTTCCTCAACTTTCACCAAGTGAGAATGTCCTTCCAAATGAGTGTGTGTGTGTGTGTGTGTGGAGTATATCCCCCTAGCACCCCCCCTCCTTGCTTTGGGTGAGTGTTAGCTTTTCCACATGCTTCAATCTCATTGGACCCCTCTCCCCCTAGCCAATCACATGCAGTATGCAGTCAAGTACATGGGTAGTCTTTTGACAAGTGTCCTCCCTACCCCTTAGAGAGAGAGAGAGAGAGAGAGAGAGAGAGAGAGAGAGAGAGAGAGAGAGAATAGCTAGATATTTGTTGGATGGAAGTAGAAGCTCATTGGACCCCTCTTTAGCCCAACTAATAGCATTCAAGCACCCATGTGGTTAAGCTTAGTGAGAGTCTGACATGTGTCCCATGTGCCCTTTTAGAAAAGGGGTGCCCCTTGGGTGAGTGGAAGGTTAGGTCAAAGATTCCCATAACTTTGGGACTTTTATGCATAGGAAGGTTGTCAAACAACTTCCTCATTAAGTGTGTAGAGTCTCTTTTTGACTCAAGCATCTTACCCCCCATGCATAGGAAGCTTCTCAAGCAACTTCCTCATTAAGTGTGTAGGGTCTCTTTTTGACTCAAGCATCTTACCCCCCATGCATAGGAAGCTTCTCAAGAAACTCCTCATTAAGTGTGAAGGGTCTCTTTTTGACTCAAGCATCTTACCTCCCATGCATAGGAAGCTTCTCAAGCAACTTCCTCATTACAAGCACCTTAGGTGGAGTTCCCACCTCAAGCTCAGCCCTAGCTTGCCTAAGGTCAAAGGCAAGTTTAGGTCGGGTTCCCACCTCAAGCACAACCCTAGCTTGCTTAAGGTCAAAGACAAGTTTAGGTCGGGTTCCCACCTCAAGCTCAGCCCTAGCTTGCTTAAGGTCAAAGGACTTTTAACACTAACCATTGGAGGTCTTTAATGAAGCTAACCCTAAGTTCTTTTAAGCTCCGTTAGTTAACCTTGCTTTTTGACATACCATATCTCATTTGGGCCCCTTTACCATTGGCCCCGTGTTGAGATAGATCCGTAAGCACATGTCTAAATTCTAACCCTTGTTCCCGTTTATAATCCTACATTAAATGATCAGTTTAATATGAGGAAATCATTTGGGTTGGTTAGATATTAGATATTTAATGACATCTTGTATTTGAAATTTTAAGTAAAACATAAGGTGGGTGATTCTCATTTCTAATTAACTTGTTGAAATGCAATTTATAAATGAGTTTTGAATTTTTGGACCCCTTTTCACAATTTGGGTATCCTAATTATTTCAAATGTGGAAGTCCAGCTACGAAATTACTGTTTTTTCTCAAAAGTTGACATATTGTTTAAGGCATTGAGAATAATAACATGCTAATTAGGGCCGTCTTACTTTGCTAAATAGAAGAGCCATGACCAGGGCTAGAAAAATATATTTTTGCTAACCGAAGAAAATAAGGGCAAACTTGAAATTATACCGGCTTTTAGGTCAAAATTTGAAGCTTTTTGCCGGTATGTACACTAAAATTGTGTAAATTTGCGGGTTTTCTTCAAGGCAAGCTCAAAATCTAACCGGGATTTTACAATTTTAGCCAGTTAAAATACAATGTACCTCGGTTTTTTCTAACACTGGCCATGACCCATTGGTCATATTTTCTAATTAAGGGCGAGTTAAGGTGTAATGATTTCTCGTTGGTGGATCTTGTTTTCGGTGATTCTGCGCTCTCTTCGCACGCGTCTCCTTTTTGGTCTTGTTTTGCTGGCCCCTTCAACGACAATGTTAGATCTTGGTGGTAGCTTGTATCGACTATGGGTTTTGTTGGGGTGGTGCTTTTTGGAACATGTAGGTGATGGAGTTTCCAGACTCCCCCCTTCCTCAGCTGTATGTCCTTTCTTGAAACACTGTTATGTTCTCTGAGTCTATGCTGGGTTGTTCTGTGTCTTAGGGTGTGTGGCTCCCCGTTTAGCCAATGTATGGTCTTTTTTTGAGTCGCTGCATCTTGAGGTTGGCCTTTTATTGGGGTGGCTATCCATGAAAGGTCTGTGGAAACCATAAGTGTTGATGCTCCAGTATGGTTTGTTAGTATCTGGTGGTTTATCATGGAACTGGTTGTAAATTTTTATTATTCTTATTGACTCTCCTTCGCTCAGTTTGAGCTTGGAGAGATTGTCACATGGTATTAGTTTTAATATATTCTCAACCTCCACTAGTTGGTAGCGAAACTTTAGCAAAAGAAAAAAAAGGTAATGTCCCATAAAAATTGTACAGTGTTAGGTATTTGTGTTTTGGCCCAAAGATTACACCCTACTAGTATGGCTGACCGCTCTGTCTCTTTGTGTGTGTGTGTGTGTGTGTGTGTGTGTGTGTGTATGTGTGTGTGTGTGTGTCTATGCGTGCTATGCGCTTGTGTCGCCGGGGTTACATGGAAGCACGTTTGGGATACATGTTGATCAAGGTAGTGCTAACAACGACATTTTCTTTTCACAACCCGAGTCTAACAATATCACCGTGATTTCTTTTATCCATATCAGCATCTTGTGTAATGTCACATGCCTTCAAGGTGCAAGTGTACATAATTGCATTTAGAGGGATGTCCTCTCTCTGCATCTATTGAAAATAGCCCACAGATTCATGACCTTGACCCTCGCCTTTCCTTTCCCAATTATAAAGCCCAAGCTATAGACGTCTCGTCGTAGATCTCCCCCTTTGCCTTGCCATGTTTACATTCAAGATGCAAGCGAATGTGATTGAATTTGGAGAGACACCCTTGATTCACATCTGCCAAAAATAGCTAAGATCTTCGTGACACTAACCCTTGCCTTTCCTTCCCCCATTATAGAGCCCGAGCTATAGACGTCTCGTCGTAGATCTCTCCCTTTGCCTTACCTATATCAACATCTTGTGTAATGCCACATGCCTTCTCAGATGCATAGATACAAAACTAAAAAATGATCATAGCAAGCATGTAATATGACTCACATGAATTACTACATATACCATTCATAGGTAAATAGTAACTACAAAAGAGACAACAACTTGCACATACATACGCACACAATCTGTGAATATACGACTCAAATAGAACTTGCACAAAATGTAGCAACATCATCCAATGCTTGTAAGTTGAGGAGGTGCTCCCTTACTGTGTCTGTGTGTGTGTGCGTGTCTAGTCCCATAGTCTTAGAGACAAAACCACCATTTCTAAGTAATGCATCCAATGAACATTCTTGTCACACAAAAAACATCAAAATATAAATGCCCCAAGAAGACTAAAAGCATGCACACTGAAATCAATTAAATCGCCTTTCCATAAGTCCTGGCTCAAAAGCATACACAACAACTAAATCCATTTTGAAATGTCAAACGTTGGATTGCAAAAATAAAATATGATGCCATTAATGTAGATCAAGGAGAGAGAGCAAGATGATACATTATCCTGTAAAACAAACACTAGAACAAACTGGTTTTCGATTAACAAAGAGCATTCTGGACTCAGTAAGTGCAAAAATCTGAAGTTTGTGTGTGTGTGTGTGTGTGTACTGCTCTCTCTTCTTTTTTTCCTCTCTCTCTCTCTCTCTCTCTCTCAAAACTGTCAAATCCAGCACCCTCTTTAAAATAAAAAATCATTAATATTTAAATTTTTGTCTCTCTTTGTGTAGTCTCGCTTTTGTCCTTATCTCCATTTTTGATCCTTGCACCATGATGTAGAAGGCTGAAATTTGAATATCTGTCTATGTAGAGAGTGAGAGAGTGTGTGTGAGAGAGAGAGCGCTTGTTTCTTATCACTGTAAAGAGAAAGAGGATTTAGTCAGAAGACCCTGCTCAGCAAGTAGATGACGGGCGGCCCAATGTCAGAAAAAACCCGGGGTCCAGTGTATTTTAACCGGCTGAAATCCTAAAATCCCAGTTAGGTTTTGAGCTTGCTTGCCTTGAAGAAAACCGGGCAATTTGTCACAAGTTTTACTGTAATTACTGGCAAAAGCTTCAAATTTTGACCTAAAAACCGGGAGAATTTCAAGTTTGCCCTTATTTTCTTAGTTTGGGAAAAATGTTTTTTTCTAGCCTTGGATGAGCATGCTCACGAGCACTGTTCGGGAAAAATGTGTCTCAGCCTAATATTATGCCGTTTTCAATTTCCAAAATGCCGGGTGAGCGCAAGGGAAAAAGGAGAAATTTTGCCCCAAAATAGAGAAAATAGTGTAAAAACCTGAAAAAGTAACCTAATTTTTAAAAATTTCCTCTTGGAAAATTCAATGAAAGGAATTTTGTATGTTTGGAAAAATGATTTTTCCCGAACACTGCTCACGAGTCACCACTATCGGTAACAACGTGCTTCTGGGCCCACGTATTGAATATTGGGAACGGGGTTACGTACAGTGTAGACTATAGTAGCCTATAGAGCAAAGGCCCAATTTTGTACGGCAATCGACTGTATCAACGGGAGAAGCGCAGGGATCATCGAGCTCTGGCACCTGAAGCTTGCAAATACTGACACGTGGGGGGAGGGTCCGCCAAAAACCCTCCCCCTTTTATAATGGTATAGATAGTTATTATGACACGCAAACTCTTACAACCCCTTTCCATTGCCATTGTTGGCCATGTTGCCAAATAACAAATATCAACCCTAGCCCAAATTTCCACTCTCACCCTCCCTTCAATTGTAGAATGGTTATGTGAACTCCCTACCTTGTTAGGATGCAACCATTACCTATCTACATGGAGCTATTCAAGGATGATCAAGGAAACAGAGGTGCAAAAGATACTTACAAAAGCTAGCCAGACCCACTGTCCCCAATCTACCATGCTCGAGTTCCCCTCTCCCAAATAAAGAAGAGTGTCATACAAAGTATCCACACATCTTCTTTGTCAACGAAACTTCACAACTTCCCTCAAAGGTTGTCCCTTGGCCCTCCATCTTAGGCAAGAGGAC
Source organism: Adiantum capillus-veneris (assembly GCF_014529385.1). Taxonomy (NCBI): domain Eukaryota; kingdom Viridiplantae; phylum Streptophyta; class Polypodiopsida; order Polypodiales; family Pteridaceae; genus Adiantum; species Adiantum capillus-veneris. Next base: position 82,003,321 of record NC_140948.1, on the reverse strand, counting down.
AAGATAGAGTTAGAAAGGGAGAGAATGGCATCCACAATGTGTGCCTAAAAAGCTAGGGTTATAACTTATCTATGGGAGAACAAGGAAGATAGAGAAAGGGGGTAAATCTAATAATGCCTAGGAGCATACGAGAGAGAGAGTCCAACCTTTTTGCTTTTGATATAATGCACACATTTAGTGTCCGGGAAAAGTGTGCCTCAGCTTAGCCTTGAGCCGGTTGCAAAATCAAAGTAGCCGGTTGAGGGGAGGGCAAGAAGGAGAAACTTTCGCTTAAAGTACATGAAAAATAGTGTAATTTTGCAAAAATACTGGCTAGTATTGTAGTTCAGATTTGTCTTGGAGGGATTTTTGTATGTTTGTGAAAATGAATTTTCCCGAACACTGCGTGACACATTAGTCCCATAGCCTCAATTTTCAAAAAAAATGTTGACGTGCTGTCAAGAAACAAAGAAAATCACGTGTTTACAATAGGTGAACATCTGTCATCAAGGGATCGAGACCTTGTATCAAAGAAAATCACGTGTTTACAATAGTTACACATCAAGAGATCGAGACCTTGTATGTTACTTCATGTGATGTGATTGACCCTCATCGACCTTGGGATTTGATATTTTGCCACCTTTCTCTTCTTCTTTATAGGCATTCACATTACAAAGAGCTAATAGAGTCTCCTATACTCATGGATTGGATTGTTGTGGGATTTTTTTGTGATCTTTTTTTTTTTTTTTTTGGGTGATTCTAGTGGCTTACAATTCTCGGGACTATTTGATGGAGGGGCTTCAAATGGGATTGATGGCCCCTATTCTTTAAAGAATCAGGGCCTTCCTTTTGAAATTGAAAGGGAACAAAATGTTCCTGCTAAAAGTACCCACGAGTCTTGAATTCCCAACCAACCACTCACAAGTCCAAAGACTCAACCATCACGCCATTGTGTTTTAATTGATTCATGTGTGTACCCGTAAATGCAATATTTGGGAGCACAGAGGGTTTTGAGCAAGACCGTTTCGAGAGACAAAGAGCAAAAGAGAAAGGAGAAGAGAACGTGCAAGTGCACCTCCTAGAGTGGAGTGCTACACAAGCACGAAGAGACGAGAGGTGAGAAGAGAGAAGAGTGACGCGAACATTAGGTGTAATCTCTCCCGTACAAGAGTGAGCATTTTCCTGTTGCACGTATTTATTTATAGATTTTTTGAATGCTCAAAATGAATACAGATTATCCACCCAAACATAAAGCGACCATAACGAAAAATATCCATACACTTGCTATCATTTTGCATAGTCCATACCTTTCTCACCTTCCACTTGCAGAGTAAATACATATTTTTCTATTTCCATTACATACCTCTCCGTTGGAAAAGCAATTATCGTCAATTGCTACGTTAAGAATTTGTAAATCATACTTGTAAAAAACAAAGGTTAAAATTATGTGTCAAAAATATCATATACGAAAATAGAAGCTCATAGATTTGAACAAGTTTATGCTTGCCGTCATCCACATACTACATATTCTAATGTCCCATATCATGAGAATAGGCAATATAAATCATATCCTGATACATTAGGATATCATTGGTTACAATTACTTGTCAATAGTCAATTGTCATAAGTTTCAAATCCAATTTCATAAATACTTTCGACGACAATTCATCATAAACCAAATCCAAATCCAAGTCCAATTCCAAATCCCAATGTGAGTCCAAATTCATGTCACTTTCATTATATACCCGTGTCAAAAGAAATCATACTAAGGACAGTGGTGGCCAACCACTTCAACATGATTTTTTGATCAATGTTGCCTAAATTGGTGAATTGACACCAATGAGACGTGTTGCCTACATTGACACCAATGAGACATGTTGCCTATATCAACACCAATGAGATGTGTTGCCTACATCGATGAAGACGAATCTACACAGGTAATTGGTGTTACTTAAATCAATGAATCTACACCAGGATGAGCATATAATACACATTGCCTAAATTGACAATTCTGTGTGCACATAACCAATGGACTAGGCAAGGTATAAAAGACAAAACATGTATTACTTGTTTGACACCGGCTTGGTGTAGGTGGGAATCGTGAAGTACGTACAAGTGTTGTCAATCCTCTCAAATCACCTGAGCTCATGTGAGTAGCTCTATAGCTTAATAATTAATCATGTCATCAGTAATTCCAGTCAGTGCAAGCACAAGTCATGATGTTAAAGATGGTTGATTTCATAGCTCATAAGATAATGCAAGTAAGTAAAAGTGCATTGTAAATAAAAATGTTCGGTAGTTACCTCTTCTTGCTCGTCTTATTTTGAGTACCACGGAAGGTGCTACGTTTGTTTTCTCTCTCCTTGTGCTTCCTTGCTCGCTGTTCAACACCATTGTTTGCCTTATTTCACTCTTCCACACTTATTAACAAACCCCCCCCCCCCCCCCCCCCCCCCCCCAACACACACACACACACAAAACCCACTTTCCCTCCCCTTCAAACCTCTTGGGTGGCCACTTCAATGGCCTGGGCAGCCTTTGGCCCTTAGGTTCACCACATTTGGTTTACATGTTGACCAAGCATCACCTTGCACATCATTTTTCTTCAAAAGCCGTTAACGGCATATATACTCAACCAAAGCACTGTTAGGCACTACATGGCTCTCCAACAAATCTTGACTAGCACTCACACCATGAATTCTCTCATCCATCTCAATGTCTTGCATGAAGGCAATACCCTTTGAAGTGAAAACTTAAGTGAAATAATTAGGAGATAGTCCTTCCCTCTGCATCCCGACCACAAATATGTTGGCTTATTATCAATCAAAGCATTCCAAGCGATGACAATTTGGATGAGAAGCCTTTTAAATATTGCTCGTGCTTTCGTAAGAGTAGGCATACATATCAACTAAAGCATTATCAAACATAACCTCTGCTTTAACAAATGCATCATATTTGGCACAAAGTCAACCAAGGCATTTCCAAGCACCCTATTCGGCCCAAATATCGATCAAAGCAGAGTTGAGCATAACTTTTATTACATCCGCTTCAATTTACCCTGCTCATCATTGCCTGAAACTGCAGAGAGAAGAAAACTAGCCATAAGTTGAGCACCGAATTCTCGACTTGAGCAAAGTAAAACACGTGTCATAGCCCTTTTTGAGCACTAGCAATCAGACCTATACTATACATAGTTCAATTTTTCTAGCACCCATCCCGAGGCACAATAAAACCAACCCCCCAAAAAACCTTGCACTGCCCATATCTTTTTCGTCCGGACTTCGATTGACGAGCCGTAAAGACAAGCATGGAGAGCATTTTGAGCATTACAATTTTGGCCTAGTGAACTGCATTTCAATAACATTGCTGCATCTTGGCCTGCAGGCAGCCACCTCATTTGATGGCCTCAAAACCACAATTAGCATACATTCCAATCATCCTTATCTCATAGCAAATTCAAGCATTGTTCATAAGTTTGGAAGCACTTGAAAATGCAAGTAGATCCTCCTCTTTGATCCCGTGCTCGCAAAGCAGCACGACATCCACCCCCTCTAAACCTACACATCCTCTGGTATGTGCCAATCATTATACAAACCTTCAAGAAAAATCAAAAAACACATAACCATTGGCCCACTGTAATCATATTGTCCAAGACGTCCCAATTTGTGGCTTCTTGACAACATTTTCTTCCTTCAAGGTCATAAAGAGTACACAAGAATTTCCCCTAAGTATAACATTTGCATGTATTAACCCATAAACCATCATGAAACCCACCTGGATCATATGGCATATAAGTCAACCACCCTAGACCACACACATATCCATCTCCTCGGGGATCAAATGACATATCAATCAGTTGGTCTAGACCATGCATATAAATATCTCCTCTTGGATCAAAAGGTAGCAAAAATTTCCCTACATCATAGGGTAACATCGAATCCCATAAAACATCTTGTATCACTAGATACTACCATATCCCCTCATGTGCAACTTGATCAGCCAATTGTTGATCATCTATCACAGGTAGTATTGTTGGTAATGCACCTTCACCCCCTCTAGCATTTGAATTTTGGTCCTGCATATTTGAGACATGAGTGCCCTGGCAAAACTCTCTTCATTGGGCTCCCATGATGCAATAAAAAACATTTCCCTAGTTTGTACATGCCCATAATGTAGTAAGGCCTCATCTAATAATTTCATAAGGTCATCATCAACCACATCTGAATAAACTTTCTTATGCATGAAACCAAATTTCTCGGTACCCTTTTCATCCATAATTGAGAAGCCTTCTAAAGCTTTATCCAATAAGCATATAAGCTATGGGTCCATTGCTTCAGAAGAATCTTCTATCCTGTGCATCTCAGACTGCAAACTAGGCTTCCCACGTATGACATGCATACTAGCCACATCTGTTGGAGATTGCTCTTCAAGGTTCTCCTCCTCATTCAAATATCTTTGAACTTTTGTAGCACAAAGTGTAGCATGCACTTTGAAAATGGCATCTACTTCCGTATCTCATATCATCGACACATTGAACTCAATCATATGCAACACTAAGAGATTGCACTTTATCCTGCACTGCCTTTAAGCGGACATCATCAAGTTCAGGTCTAGTCTGCCACATTGTGACCTTTGTATCACAAAATATTGATAAAGAAGGAGTCTGCACCCCCTCTAAATTATCACCTTGTGGATCTTCAAGCACATACTTGTGCGCATTAAAACCATCAAAATCCAGTGTATCCAAACCCTGCAAATCTGGTACACCCAAGTCTTGTAGTTGCTCATGTACATCCACATTGTGTAAACCCTCATGCCTTTCTTGACCCTATAAGTCTACAGCTTCAATCATTATCATGAAATATGCAATTCCAAGCTTTGCATAGACTGCTCGAACAAGTTCTTCACCATCCTTATCCTGTAATAGCCTGTCATCCTTAAACAAGCACTCATCGATAACAGTTTCAAGCTTAGCCCTAATATGCTTACAAACCTCCACATAAGTAGGCACGTTAACACAATCCTCATCATGTTCATATATGCTTAGATCCCATCGTTCTTGCATGCAACAGCTTAAACTTACTCCAACTATGCAGATTTTGTTGTTGAAGCTTTTGGACTCCCTCACTCAATAAAATCTGAGATCACAAACCTGTCAAACTTTAAAACCTTGCTCTCTTTTGGCACCCCATGTAGCCCTAGTTCCTCTTCATAGCACTTCAAGTAACCTGCTCGATCATAACCATAAAAAATACTCTATTGATTAAAAACTAAGCGTTTGGCATTTCCAAGTACCAATTGTTGCACCATCTCTCGCTTCAAGCTTTCTACCTCTTTAAATTCCCTTTTTTCCATTGCTGACTCTGATACTTGAAATTTTTGTGTGTTATTCTGCTCTTGAAATCCACCCAATTCACTTTTTGCAGACTGTTGCAATTCAAAGTTCTTGATTTTTGAACCAGTATCTGAGTTTTGGTTCATTATCTGTACTTGATTTGCATCATGTTGTTGCAAAATAGCAACCATTATCTCCATAATCTATTGCATCTCTTATTTCTTGGCTTGTCAACATAACTGACTCCATCTACCTCGGTTTTTCTCTTCTTGCTCGTCTTATTCTGAGCACCACGAAAGGCACTACGTCTGCTTTCTCTCTCCTTGTACTTCCTTGCTCGGTGTTCAATGCCATTGTCTTCCTCATTTTAACCCCCCCCCTCCTTCAAACCTCTTGGGCGGCCTTTGGCCCTTAGGTACACCATATTTGGTTTACATGTTGACCAAGCATCACCTTGCACATCATTTTTCTCCAAAAGTTGTTAATGGCATACATACTCAATCAAAGCACTGCTACGCATGACATGGCTCTCCAACAGATCTTGACTAGCACTCACACCGTGAATTCTCTCATCCATCTCAACGTCTGGCATAAAGGCAATACCCTCCGAATTGAAAGCTTAGGTGAAAGCATTAGGAGTTAGTCCCCCTTCACAATTTGACCGCAAATATGTTGACTTATTATCAATCAAAACATTCCAAGTAATGAAATTTTGGATGAGGGGATGGTGTTCCTTAAGTTTCGTATGATTCTGGTATGGTTTGGTGAGTTTCCTTTTGTTTGTGTGTATGTGTGTCATTAAATATCTAATATCTAACCAACCCAAATGATTTTCTCATATTAAACTGATCATTTAATGTGCGACAATAAACGGGAACAAGGGTTAGAATATAGACATGTGCTTACAGGTCTATCTCAACACGAGGCTAATGGTAAAGGGACCCAAATGAGAGATGGTCTGTCAAAGAGCAAGGTTAAGTAATGGACCTTAAAAGACCTTAGGGTTAGATTCATTAAAGACCTCCAATGGTTAGTGTTAAAAGTACTTTGACCTTAAGCAAGCTAGGGCTGAGCTTGAGGTGGTAACTCAACCTAAACTTGTCTTTGACCTTAAGCAAGCTAGGGCTGTGCTTGAGGTGGGAACCCAACCTAAACTTGCCTTTGACCTTAGGCAAGCTAGGGCTGAGCTTGAGGTGGGAACTCCACCTAAGGTGCTTGTCATGCTTGATGCCTAAGGTACTTGAGGTACTTGTCATACTTAATGAGGAAGTTGCTTGAGAAGCTTCCTATGCATGGGGGGTAAGATGCTTGAGTCAAAAAGAGACCCTACACACTAAATGAGGAAGTTGCTTGAGAAGCTTCCTATGCATAAAAGTCCCAAAGTTAGGGGAATCTTTGACCTAACCTTCCACTCACCCACGGGGCACCCCTTTTCTAAAAGAGCACATGGGACACATGTCAGACTCTCACCAAGCTTAACCACATGGTGTGCTTGAATGATATTGGTTGAGCTAACAAGGGGTCCAATGAGCTTCTACTTCCATCCAACAAATATCTAGATATTTTCAAGCTCTCTCTCTCTAAGGGGTAAGGAGGACAGTTGTCAAAAGACTACCCATGTACTTGATTGCATGCTGCATGTGATTGGCTAAGGGGAGAGGGGTCCAATGAGCTTGCAGCATGTAGAAAAGTCACCACTCGCCCAAAGCAAGGAGGGGGAGGGGGGTGCTCACGCCAACGAAGAAATGTTCCAGCCAAAGGTCATAAAGGACTATTTGAGTCAACCATCAGACATACTCAAGGAATGGGACAACTATGCTCCAATGGTGGGAGGATGTCACAATGGATATTACCGAATGCATTATATTAGAGCCACTAGGATTTATTAGAAACTTTCAAGACACCTTGTAGACTTTTGAAAACCCAAAGTTTTGTGATATAGAAACTGGGTTAATTTATTCATTATTCTTTCTCCTATTTTCTTCTCATCTTATCGTTAAACGTCTATTCTATTTGATTTAAGGACTTTGAGCGGAATATAATATTTTGCTAAATGTGACCTTGGTTGATATGGTGCAATAAGTTACCATGCCTCCAGAGGAAAAGTGGCTGCTACTAACGCAAATGCACCTATTGTTCCTCAACACACCATTATTGATAGAGACATTGATGCTATGATTTGCAAGTCTCAACTTGGAAATTTTAGCAGGGAAGGCAAAGATGTAGGCAAAGTTCTTGAAGATTGGATCGAGCGCATGGATGACTACTTTGATTTGGCTCATTCATCAGCAATAAACAAAGCTATCATTGCTAAGTTCAAACTAGAGAAAACTGCCAAGCGTTGGTGGAGAGACCATTGCACAAAAAACAATGTTGATCCTAATGCTGCAAGTTGGGATTATCTTAAGACCCAACTTAAGAAGAACTATCAGAATAAAGTTTATCATTCAGACCGTATGAATGAGTTTCTTGACTGTACTCAAGGAACCAGAGATTTGGAATCATACTACCAACATTTCTTAACACTTGTCAAGTATGCTCCAACAGGGATGACTCAAGAGGTCAAGGTAGCTCAATTTGTGTCAAGACTACATAATTCTATGAAGACTAGACTTCAAAGTCTTTGTCTTACCAATTTTGCAGATGTCCTTGATGCAGAAAGACCCATTGAAATAGAGTTATGTACTACCAAAAAGAGGAAACCAGAACCTATTCCTGTTTGTGAAATCAAAAGACCTCATCCCGAGGAGGAACAAAGATATGGAAATCCACAACAAAGAAGATAGATCCTATTATGTATGAAGGCTAGACAAGTTCATTTATGCTACACTTTTCTTGAACTTGGTCATCAATCCAGGGATTGTCCCTTTAATAATTCAAGCTTCATAGGATTGGTGGACAATTATAGACATAGAAACTTCAATCCGAATCGGAATTTTGAAAACTTTAGACCCAGACCATTGGCAGTTTAGAGGAACTTCAATCAGCACAACTTTAATCAAAACCAGAGACAACCTCAAAACCAGGGAAATTTTAGACCAGGCAATCCATCTTTTGTTTGGAATGGACCACCTCTCAACAATAACAACAATGGAAGTGTTCTTTTTCAACTTCGTTCAGGGGGAGGAGGAAATCAAAGACCTCAAGGAAGACATCAAGCTAACAGATCTCAAGGGGTTAGAGGTGAAGGAAATCAGGCAAACGCGTATGTTCATGCTTCAATTGAACATCAGGGAGTGAATGAACAATTTTGCGTTATTCAAATTCCAGAGGAGTATCAAGGTAACCATTTTACCTTGTTGATTGATTTAGGAAGTACACAATCTTTCATATCTCCTAAGTGCATCAGAAACCTCATTTTACTTGAACACCTTGATACAGAATTTACAATAGAATTAGCTATGGATAGGAAGGTTAGATCTTCTACTTCAGTGGGTAACTTAAATTTTGTTTTGGATGGTCATAATACTTTTTCAAACTTCAGAGTCTTACCCATTGGAATTTACGATGGAATCCTAGGGATGGATTGGCCTAAAGCCAATGATGCTCACATACATTGTAAAGATGGTTCATTGATTTTTCAAAATGATCAAAACTCTAGAGTTACATTTACTAGGAAACGGTGAAAGCCTAAGATCAAACTAGTGAACTTTACCAAACTTATGAAGAGTCATAGGAAGAATAAGAGGATTTACGCAGTAAAGCTTAACCCTACAGAGAAGAAGATCGATTCACCTGAACCCAAATGGATAACAGAGTTTGATAATGTATTTCCCAAAGAAATTTTTCATCTACCACCCAAGTGTGATGTTGATCATGCAATAGAGCTTACTCTAGGAGCTAAACTAGTTGCTCGTAGACCTTACAAAATGTTAGTACCCAAATTTGTGGAACTCAAGGAGCAATTTACTCAACTTCTTGAACAAGGCTTCATTTGAACCAGTGTTTCTCCATGGAGTACTCATGTTCTCTGTAATAGGAAGAAGGATGGCACTTTATGTCTCTATATTGATTGAACAAGGTAATAGTCAAGAATAAGTATGCAATACCAAGAATTGATGAACTGCTTGATCGATTACATGGATCTTTTATCTTCACAAATATTGATCTTAAGTCAGGGTATTAAGAAATCCAAATCAAGGAGGAGGACATACCAAAGACCGGATTTAATACTCGTTTTGGACATTATGAATTTACAGTTATGCCTTTTGGACTTACTAATGCTCCTGCAACTTTTAATCGTCTTATAATCGACATGTTTTGAGAACATCTTGATGATTTTGTTCATGTCTTGTTTGATGATATCGTGGTTTACTCAAGAAACAGAGAAGAACACGAACAACATGTGCAGTGAGTACTTGAACTTCTCCGTCAAAATCAACTTTATGCCAAACGTAGCAAATGCACCTACTTCACTGACAAGGTGGAATATTTGGGATTTATTGTATCCAAAGATGGTGTTTCTACTGACCCAAGTAAAATCAAAGCTGTCAGAGCTTGGCCTACACCGAAATCATTACAAGAAGTACGTGGCTTTCTTGGTTTGACAGGATGGTATTGTACATTTATTGAAGGTTATGCTAAGATTGCACTCTATTGACTAATATGCTTAAGAAAGCTAATGTATTTACTTGGAATGAACGCGCTCAAGATAGTTTTGAGAAACTCAAAGAAGCTTTGGTGAATGCTCCAATATTACAGCTTCCAAACTTCTCAAAGACATTCAATCTGCTCACTGATGCAAGTGGACAAGCAATTGGTGGCGTTCTGTCTCAAGAAGGAAAACCAGTAGCTTATGAATCTTGTAAGTTACGTATACACGAGTTGAATTATCCTACACATGACTTGGAATTATTGGCCGTTGTGCATGCTCTTAAAGTATGGCAACATTATCTTCTTGGAAGGAGATTTGAACTACATACCGACCATAGAAGCCTGAAGTGGATCTATACCCAACCTCTTAATATGCGGTAGCGAAGATGGATGGAGTTGTTATGCGAATATGATTTTGGAATCGAATATAAACCCAGGAAGGAAAATCTTGTGGCCGATGCCGTAAGCAGGAAGAGTACTGTAGCGACTGTCACAACCTCTACTACTTCTTTAATTGACTTTATTCGAGAAGGTATGACTCATGACCCGTATTACTTAAAGATCCAGTACTTGACAAGCCTAAATAATTGCACAAAGAAGCAGGAAAGGAAAATCAAAGGCTTTCACGTTAAAGGTGATGACCGTTACTTCGGTAATCGTCTTTGTATTCCAAATCAAGGTGGAATCAAACTTTAGATATTACAGGAAGCTCATGATATACCTGTAGCAGGACATAAGGATACATTAAGACTTATTTCACTGTAAGAAAAAGTTTCTTTTGGCCAGGACTAAAGCGTGATGTGTTGAACTATTCTACAAGATGTTTAACATGTGAACGTATTAAAGCTGAACGAACTCGATGTCCTCGTAAGCTTCAACCAGTTAATGCTCCACAAATGAAGTGGGAATGCATATCCATGGATTTGATTACAGGACTTCCTACATCTCTGGGATATGACTCTATTCTTGTGGTTGCTGATATGCTTACAAAAATGACCCATTTATTTCCAGTCATGATAACATATACGGCTAAGGATAAAGCTCAAGTCTTCATGAAAAGGCGTTTTCATGTATCATGATTTACCTCGAAGAATAATTTCTGATCGTGATGCGAAGTTCACCTCTAGTTTTTGGAAAGCCTTATTCTTAGCTAGAGGAACCCAACTAGCCTTTAGTACTGCTTATCATCCTCAAACTGATGTGGACAGACAGAAAGAACAAATAAAATCATTGAAGACATGTTGAGAGATTATTGTATGCATGAACATAGTAAATGGACCAGATATTTGTATTTGGTTGAATTTGCATATAATTCCTCATTCCAACACTTAATTGGAATGTCTAATTTCAAGCATTGCATGGCCAAGAGTGTCTTACTCCACTCAAATGGATTGACCCTCTCATACGAGTTCAAGCATCCAAAGAAATGTTGGATGAAATGCAAACCCAAACCGATCTTATACGGCAGGATATTAAAACTGCTCAAGATAGAGAGAAGAATTATGATGATCCAAAACGATCTACCAGACTTTTGACGAAGGCGATATGGTATTTCTGAGGGTGAAACCCCAAACATAGTTCTTTATCAATGGGTAAGTGTAAGAAGCTAAGTGCCAGATATTGTGGACCTTTTGTAATCACAAAGCAAATTAATGAACAAGCTTATAGACTCTTGTTACCACCACACATAAAGGTATATGATGTTTTTCACATCAGATTACTCAAGAAGTATGTACCTGATCCACAATATATTCTTGATGATTCTCTATTATCTACATCTACTGACGAAACTTTTGAAGTATATCCCGAAGCAATACTTCAGAGAAGAACCAAGCCTCTACTAATCGGACCATTATTGAACACCTTGTTAAATGGTCAACGTATCCTCAGGAAGATGCCACTTGGGAATGTGATAATATAATGAGACTAAATTATCCAGACTTCATGTCGAGGTGAGGACTTTCAAGTGTGGGAGGATGTAAGATCGCCAATTTTTGGTCTCTTCTACAAATAAGGAAAAATAACTTTCAATATCTATTTCGCTAAATTTTTAGTTAAGATGCTTGATTCACAGTATTGGAAGGTTCTAAAGTGAAAAGCAAGGCCGTTTCCATATTCCAGTAGGTTAGACGAATGTTGGTGCAGTTTTGGAAAAATCCATTGTTTTTAGCTTTTCATGTTTTTTGGCGTTTTTGAAAAACAACGTGCTTTTTATGATGACCTAAATATAAAAATATTGATTTTAGTCTCGGTCGAATTTTAAAAATGATCACTCGGAGAAAAAATGAGAACAAATAAGATTTTACGGGAAATATTTTATAAAAAACGGTACCGTAAATACATCAAGGCAGTACGGGAAAGTCATAATTATGTCGGGATATTACGATGTGGTATAGTCTAGCTACAGTTTCCATTAGTTGGCTAGATACTGCTCGGATGGTCAATTTACTATAAAAATTGAATGGTAAGTGGTAGAGTTGACCACCAAAAAGCAAAGGCTTGTTTTTAGGAAAGAAAGAGTCTTTTTAGAAAAGAGAGGAGGAGTTTACTTTATAACTCTTTTCTTGGAAGCGAAGCTTCTTCTTAGAGACTAGAAATCGCGCATCGAAATCCGTGTCCGCAAGAAGGAAAAAAAATCAAAATTTTATTTTTATTTTGATTTATAAGATGCGAACTTACACGAACTTATCTCTCTTTGCTCACTCTATTCTTGGCTTGTGATTTTGGCCTTGAGAGCCTATATAGAGACCCTTCACTTTGAATAGACATAGATACACTCTCAGAGGCGAAAGATCTCTTGCCTTGACGTCAGAATTACCTATCTATTATACGGAGTGGTCCAAGCGCTTCATCAACATCTCCATAAGCTCTTCTCTCTCTCAAGATGCTCTCTCTCTACTTGCTTATTATCTTCTCTCTCGTTGCACGGTGTACGCGCTCTCCGGAAGCTTTCGTGGCGGATACCTCTACGTAGCTCTCATCACCACTCTCTTTTGGCAAAGCAAGAAGCCTTTACACACCCCAAATCAATTCTTAAGCACGGTGAGAAACTCTAAACTCCATAGTCATCATCTCTCTCTATGTCGTTTTTCTGTGTAGTCACCCTCTCGGTGATTGTTTTTTCGTATACAAGTGCATGTATGGATTAACCGAGTACATGCAAAGTTGACCCATGATTATTTAATCATGCTTAATATGCTGATTTAGGCACATGATGCATTTCTGATCACGTGAGTGCATAAAAAGTGCTTTTTGTTTTACATCATAGAGGCTGTAGGAACACTTTTTTGGTCATAAATCACAAACCGTTATAAATCAATCCAAACCCTTTATACCACAGATAAAACAAATCATTTAGAACATTTTCTCTCTTTGTGTCATGTGAAAAACACACACGAGCTAAAAGATATGGTCAAAAAACAGTTTGCTGCCCACTACACAACCAAATATTTTGACTCCAGGCTCCTTGGAGAACCACTATATAGATTCACCAGATGGGCAAATCCACTTAACCAATTGAAAATCTTGATAAAATTCGATGATAAAACAATTTAGCTCTTCGTTTAATCACTCTATTATTGGTTTTACCTACACGCTGCTGGGAAACAAGCAAACCGAAACACCTCTATAGTGATGTCACCCAAGAGTGTTGAAAGAGCATCAAAACAACACCAAAAGATTTGGAAAATCCATTTGAAAACACCACAAGTCCAAAAAGAGTAGTCCCCTTGGGAATTTATTGGCCGTGGTCCACCCAAGAGACTATGCCACAAAGAAGGAAGAAACCTGTTTAGGCACGGAATTACAGATGTCGCCTACCAATGCTCTTGAAAACAAAGCTTTCCCCTTCATCAAAAACCACTTTAAAACTCCCCCTTCAAAGCATACATCACCCACAAGACGTATGGGTTTTCACAATTCGACCTACATAGTTTTGCCCCAAAGCTGCCATACACCCCATTGCAGGCTGTAGAGAACATACCATAACTCTTAAAGATAGAGAACATACCATAACTCTTAAAGACATGATTTCAAACTTCAAAAAATCTCTGCAAACTCTGCAAAAAAAATTCTGAAATCCTTCAAATGGAACCCACGCACAACTATGTGCAAAATCAACGCAAACAGTGTAGAGAGAGAGCTAGTTGAGGGCAAAAAACTGCATCCAAAAGCATCAAGAAGCCAGAACGAGATAAGACCAGAAATTTTCTGATATTTGATTGAACTCTTTTAAGTTTGTACATGAGTTTTAGTGATATACAAGTCTCCCTTCAAAAAACTCACTCACGGGGGCACTTACAGTAGCCTGACAACTGTCACTAGACTAGCAACTTGCAATGCACGTACATGTACTTGCTAAAGCAAGATAAAAACCCCACAAAAAGAAAGCCGAAACACACTTTTGACATCAGGTGTCATGTCCGTATGTACAAATTTACAAAAAACGGGGTGTCAGAAATGCGCCCAACCTAGTTTGCCAACCCCCCAGTCTGCTAGAGCATTCGTGCTCAGTAGTAGCATAAGACTTCTTATCCACATGGATCAAAAGGCCATACAACATAAGCACAAAATGCATGATTAAACACCAACCATATCAATTATCTCACTCCCAATATCAAAGCATAAACCATATGTAGATTCCAAATCCTCGTTATACATAAAGTACTCTCAACAAATAGTACATGGAGAGACCATTTCATTACTATAGCATGCAAGGAAGCATTTAACATCTCATCCAAAATGCCTTCACTTTTTACCTCAGCCATTTTCATATTCTCATGCATAGCCATCTCATTATTCCCACTCTTGGCTAAGCACCATCCACCAACTCAACCACACCATGCTTGATAGGTAAGCTATCTTCCATGCATACCTTAGGCTCCTTAAGAAGAGGATCAAGCAGAGTAGTATCAACCGTATTCACATAAGGCATATCAAGAGAATCTCCATCATTGTTCACATCCTCTAATCTCTCAATATTATCTTTATCATCAGCTAAGGCATGGCTACCCACATCATCATACAAATCATCAGGTTTCTCATTGATAGGCTCTTCATCAACAACACAAGTAGTATACCTAATTGCTTCATCACCCTTTTGCATACAATCACCAAAATCATATACTTGAGAACCCTCAACATACACATCACCCTCATTATCATTGTTATCTTCCTTGACCTCCATCATGTGATCCTCGACTACCTCATCTACAAGAGAATAACTCACAGCAACAACATTGGTATTAGAGACATACTCCTCCTCATTGTAGCACATATTAGAAGCATTAGCCATGCGACTTGGACATTCAAAATGATCATTTCCTTGCATTTGAGACTCATTCATGACCATGGTAGTCTTCTTGCCTACATCGTGATCTTTGACATGAAAGTTGACATCAAATCGCTTAAACAACAAAGATGGCATACATTGAGCATTCTTCTTGACCTCATTATGCATGTGGAATTCTTCTTTCACATGCTCAAGATAATGAGAAACATGGAAGTCTTCATTGCATACCTTGTCCATATTTATGTCAAAAACATAAGATACATTTGGCTTCACATCTTCTTGAAATCCAAGCCGCCTCACTTTCTCTAGCTTCCATTCCTTATGCTTTGCAATCCTTACTACATCCTCAAATATCTTTGGCCTTTTCAGCTCAACATTCAACCTCAAATCAGCCCTCAAACTTTGCATAAACATACACTTCTTAAGCATAAGTGAAGGAGCATCACTGCCCAAAGCAACACACCATCTCTCCCATTAAGCATTGAACTCCTTGATAAAAGCATCTACACTTTGACTATTACATTGCACAAGTCTTTCAATGGAGTGCCATACATCTATTAGGTCCTCTACCTTCTTGAACTTTTCAAGGAAACCTTCTTGACCTCATAATAAGTCATTACTTGTGAAGGTTGAGATGATTTCAACCAAGAATCATACTCATCATACCATGTCCTTGCATCGTCTTTCAAGCAAAAGAAAAAAATCCTGAGCATAATCATTGGATCTTCCTTATTTGCAATCAAACAAGAAAACCCCATCTTCTCAATGAATGCATCAACATCCTCACCTACATGACCATAGAACCTTGGAAACTCTCTCATCGTAGCCATCAAAGCTGTCAATTGAAGGTCACTTCAAAAAATCTGTGCAAACTCTGCAAAAAAATTCATGAAATCCTTCAATTGGAACCCACGCACAACTATGTGCAAAATCAACGCAAACAGTGTAGAGAGAGCTAGTTGAGGGCAAAAAACTGCATCCAAAAGCATCAAGAAGCCAGAACGAGCTAAGACATGCAATTTTCTGATATTTGACTGAACTTTTTTTAGTTTGTACATGAGTTTTAGTTATATACAAGTCTCCCTTCAAAAAACTCACTCACATGGGGGCACTTACAGTAGCCCGACAGCTGTCACTAGACTAGCGACTTGCAATGCATGTACATGTGCTTGCTAAAGAAAGATAAAAACACCAAAAAAAGAAAGCCCACACACACTTTTGACATCAGGCGTCATGTCCGTATGTACAAATTTATAAAAAACGGGGTGTCAAAAATGCGCCCAACAACGAGTAGGAGTGCTATCAAGGGGAGATACCATATGACGTCGTGAGTTAACCGATCCATTTTGATATGTTTTATGGTTTGTTTTGGTGATTTGATTTCAATTATTAGATGTCCATAAACTTATGTGGGAGTATATGGTTAAACATCTCGAATCGCATAGGCAGATATGAATAAAATGGCTTTCTTTTGGGGTTATTGTTTGTTGTGTGAGTACCATATGGTCAAAATGACGTGATGGAGTGATAGTCTATATTATGGAGCTGAACTTGATGCATTGGTTTGAGATCAAATACTTTCATTTGCATTTTTTGCATGCTCCCAAAAATATCAAAAAATTGTTTTTTGTATATGTGTGAAGTTATGGTTTATGGTTGACCTAAAGGTAGGAGTTGTTTTGCATCATGTTTATGGTGTTGGAATGTTATCATATGATGTTTGGGAACTCATGGATTGATGTAGATGCCTCATATGCATGGTTATGACTGCTTTCCACCTTTTTGGGCCAAACACTAGCTCTATGTGCTAGAGTGGTGAAGTATAGATGTGATGTATCAACTTTGCATGATTGGATGTTGTCAAAATTGGATTTTTATATCATGACTAGTTGCTGGTCGAACTCTTTTTATGCATGAAAGAATCACTTCTTAAGAGTCACATGTGTGTAGACTCCGATTGAATGCAGGAGATGTGTCAAACTCCAAGTGTGGGAGTTGGTTCAGTGTGATTATGATTTATGGTTAAGGGCTGAGATTCCCTCATGGATTATGGTTGAAATTTTATGGTGGAAGCCGGTGTGGCTTATGGTTTTTTTTTCTGGATTAGGTTATGTTGCCGAAATTTTTGCAGCCATGTTATGTTCTAAAGCGGTTATGCAGGATTGGTCATGCCTCACCCAAGTAGGGTGGAGTGATCATTCGTGTGATGTGGTTGGATTATGGTTTATGGTTTTTTTTGGATTGGATTATGAAGTGATCAAGGTGGTTTATGGTAGATGTGTAAGGGTAGAAACTCTATACAGTCTAACTCTTTGGAAAAAGATTGTTTGTGCATTTGGAAAGTGCTATTGTGATTGGACTCATGTGTTATGTTTCTCATGGGAGCATCGCTACAAGACTAGGATCACCTACATCGCTAAGCCTTAGACAAAAGGGTCGCTGACCTAGGGCTTTGCTGGATCCGCGGTGTTGCCTAGGTCTTCTTCTTTTTGTTAGGCTCATCTACACGATTAGTGCATCGGGGGTTGAATGACCTACCTGGCTAACGCGTCGGGGATTTTGCCTTGGCTTTGCCTAAACACCCGGTGCTGGGCATCGAAGAGGCGTGACTCTTAAACTGGTATGGTTGGTGTTGATACCCTACCATCTGCTGGTATCTGGGATCCTTTTAGAGCTTGTGTTCATGGAGGGAGGCGAAGCGGCCTCAGCCTAGGTCTAGCTCAGGTAGGTTGGAGGTGTTCTGGCTCGCTCCCGGGGTGAAGTGAAATTCTCTTTGTCCGTAGTAGAGCAGAATTGGATTGGTGGAACGGTCGATCCCTACACAGGGCCCGGTGCTGTACTAGTTGTTTTGTCATAAACTTTTTGATGTTATGGTATACCCAGATTTTGTCATTGCATTAATACGTGGTTGCCTGTTCCATTTAGATGGGCATTTAAAGATTCTTTGTTGTCATCTTCTCATATCTCTGTGCACTCTAATTCACCCTCCACTATATTCTCTCTCTCTCTCTATCTCTCTCTCTCTCTCTCTCTCTCTCTCTCTCCCTCTCTCTCTCTCTCTGCAACACGGTGTACACATATATTCACCCTCCACAATGTTATATTTTTCTTGAGTATGCTTTTATTCATAACACCCATTCAAGGGTAGCACTAGTCGCTAGGTACCTCTGGATGCAGTCTGGCTCATGGCCTAAACTCCATGCTTGGTCGGGTGCTGAGAACTCCTCCCCTATGCAAATACTTCCACAACTCTGATGTATATTGAAAATTGTATAAAAGTGTAAATTGTATATTTTTGTGCATAGACCCATGGGGAGGGGTATCTCTCACCTGGTATCAAAGCCAATGCTTAAGGTTATGGGGATAGCTTAAAGCCTGATACTAGTCGGGTTAGTTATGCATCCTGCACGTATTCATGCATGCTGTTTGAGAAAGGATATTGTATTCATGATGCATCTATAAGTGACATTGGTTGATGGTACTTGTTTGACTTGTCTTCTTGAGTTGAAGTGTTTGGTTTGAGTTATGATAGAGTGGTTGAAGTGTTCAACAATGGCGATGTAATTTTATTTGAATATTTGTTTTGTAGTAACCAATGGATCCCAGAGTGATGTCTAAATGCTTTAGCTAAGGGAATGAGGTTTTGGCCGTAGTGTTCAACAATATGGCAACACGATTGTCTAGGGATGAACTAGAACTCTTTTACTTAGAAATTGGGACCAAAGTCTTTGGCATACCAGGAAGCACAACTTGTTGGAAGAGTGTTGATCGTAGTTACCTTACCAGTCACCAGGAACCTTTCCATCAATTTTTCATCTACATTGACGACAGTCCAAGAGATTGGTTTGCCAACCTCATACTACTTCAATTCAGAATATGGCTAGGCCTAGAAGACATGTTCTACTACTTGTTGATGCGTTCCCAAATGTTAAGGATTGCCGAAGTTGCTAAGATATTTGAAGCTCTTGCAACTGTCATAGGAAAAGAAAAGTTAGAGGATAACTACAGACCACATTGTCGCATGGGAGGTTTGAGAGAATATCCTATTATGAAAGTCAAAAGAATATTTAGAGAATTAGCTCCAAGAAACCCATAATATTATAATGAAATCATAAAGATCAGATATTGATGAATAAAAGAAGCATAGACTTAGTTTTGATTCACATGTGTACTAAGTTTTCTCTCTCTCATTGTCTTGATTTAGATGGATCTCCTTAATTATCTAGATGAACTCCCGAGTGATTTTACACAAAGAATCCTTTTCAATTACATGGTTTGATTCCGTCTCCATTGGGGAATTGAAGCCGCTCGAGTTACAAAGGGGACTTCCTTATACCCAACACTTTACGTATCATGGGAGCTATATGTTAAGCTCAGCCCGAACATCGAACACAAGTGCTTGATAGGTTTGTGATCAACCCACAGCTTTGAGTGAAGGAAAAAATCCAAGAAGGCGATGTTAAAGTGCAAGGATATGTTCTTTACCTTAACTTATGCTCTCTTTTGGACATATTCAGTCGTGAACTCATACTTAGTAAGAAGGCCCTTATGCTAAACCAAAGATACGGTTTTTGTGAGAAGGTCATAATATGAGTATAGAGAAGTCAAATGGCGTCAACCAATCCTTATTATACCCCAAAATTGGTTCAATAGAGTCTATGGACTTATTCTCAGATACAACCCTCACAATGTTACCATTATCTTTGATGACTACAAGAAACCAAGGTGCATTAGTGACTTTGCCCAAGGACAACCAATAGCAGTGAACTCAAGTAGATATTTCTACAGAAATGATGTAAATGAAGGACATGCCCATGTAAAGTGCTTTAATGGATTATCACTTAAGGATGTGTCACGGGGGGGAAGAATGGTACGAAAAGAAAAACGTGACTTTTAGTGCAAAAGTTGAAGTGCTAAACTTTTACACCCGAGATGTGAACAAATATAGGGGTAGAACCTCAGTTGTAGGAACCAAGAATTGGTTCATTGGACCCTTTAGTATTTTTGTATCTCCCTAGAAACACTATGTATCTTTTTGATCTTCTGCGGTTATAAAAATTTGATGTTGATATAACACATATTGTTTTGAGGATATAATACTTGAGTTTGAATCTTGGTTTTTATCATTCTAACTAACATGAGTGATGGGGTGTGTATGTAGATGATCGACATCTTACCTCGAGGGATTGGGCGGATATACTCTCTCGTCTTATGGTGGAGGAGCATTTCCAAACTGGAGTGGAAGTAAAAAGACTTGTCACTACCCTGCATAACGGGGAAGAGAAGAAAAGGTTGATGTCTATGGATTTCATTGTACCAAATACCTTCAGAGCTTGGTATCATTATGCTGCAGGTAACCTCGAGTTTAGACCACCTCAACATAACCCTCGCTTGTTGGGAGTATCGAGTGGATACAATTTAAGTTGGAAATGGAGATTGTAATCAAATATTGTACATAAATGTTTATACACTAAAAGAAACATGGATGGCCAGAAACATACTTCCTTTAGTAATGACTACAAGATGCTTTGATATTGTTATGTATAATGTATGGGGACGACAATGCAAAAACAATGACCGACATTACTATACTCCAGTACCTTGGAAGTTATTCTTTGACTTATTTGAAAAGTCACTAATCTACAATCCTCGCAATGTAAAAATTTTATACAATGCCTGCAGGAGACCTCAGTGCCTTGCAGATTGTGCAAATATTCACAGCTCAGTTGGATGGGACACACCGAATGTGTTTACAAAGGAATCTGCTTTCTTCGATGACTACTTCAGATACAAGAAGGCAATTATTCACACTGAAATGGGGGTACCTATAACAAATAAATATCTTACTCAAGAATGGTATGACTCACACACCAATGAAGAAATGTTCCAGCCAAAGATCATAAAGGACTATTGGAGTCAACCATCAGACATACTCAAGGAATGGAACAACTATGCTCCATTAGTGGAAGGATGTCACAATGGATATTACCGAGTGCATTATGTTAGAGCCACTAGGATTTATTAGAAACTTTTGAGACACCTTGTAGACTTTTGAAAACCCAAAGTTTTGTGATATAGAAATTGGGTTAATTTATTCATTATTCTTTCTCCTATTTTCTTCTCAGCTTATCTTTAAACGTCTATTCTATTTGATTTAAGGACTTTGAGCGGAAGATAATATTTTGCTAAGTACAACCTTGGTTCATATGGTGCAGTAAGTTACCATGCCTCCTAGAGGAAATGTGGATTTTGCTAACACAAATGCACCTATTGTTCCTCAACACACCATCATCGATAGAGACATTGATGCTATGCTACGCAAGTCTCAACCTAGAAATTTTAGCGAGGAAGGCAAAGATGTAGGCAAAGTTCTTGAAGATTGGATCGAGCGCATGGATGACTACTTTGATTTGGCTCATTCATCAATAAACAAATCTATCATCTCTAAGTTCAAACTAAAGAAAACAACCAAGCATTGGTGGAGAGACCATTGCACAGAAAACAATGTTGATCCTCATGCTGCAAGTTGGGATTATCTTAAGACCCAACTTAAGAAGAATTATCAGAACAAAGTTTATCATTCAAACCGTATGAATGAGTTTCTTGACTGTACTCAAGGAACCAAAGATCTGGAATCATACTACCAATATTTCTTAAGCCTTGTCAAGTATGTTCCAGTAGGGATGACTCAAGAGGTCAAGGTAGCTCAATTTGTGTCAAGACTACATAATCCTATGAAGACTAGACTTCAAAGTCTTTATCTTACCAATTTTGCAGATGTCCTTGATGTAGGAAGACCCATTGAAATAGAGTTATGTACTACCAAAAAAGAGGAAACTAGAACCTGTTCCTGTTTGTGAAATCAAAAGACCTCGTCTCAAGGAGGAACAAAGATATGGAAATCCACAACAAAGAAGAGAGAGCTTATTACGTATGAAGGGTAGACAAGTTCATTTATGCTACACTTGTCTTGAACTTGGTCATCAATCCAGGGATTGTCCCTTTAATAATTCAAGCTTCACAGGATTGGTGGACAATTATAGACATAGAAACTTCAATCTGAATTGGAAATTTGAAAACTTTAGACCCAGACCTCAGCACAACTTTAATCAAAACCAGAGACAACCTCAAAACCAGGGGAATTTTAGACGAGGCAATCCACCTTTTGTTCGGAATGGACCGCCTGTCAACATTAACAACAGTGGGAATGTTAATCATCACCTTCGTCCAGGGGGAGGAGGAAATCAAAGACCTCAAGGAAGAGCTGAAGCTAACAGAGCTCAAGGGCCTAGAGGTGAAGGAAATAAGGCAAACGTGTATGTTCATGCTGCAATTGAACATCAGGGAGTGAATGAACAATTTTCAGTTATTCAAATCCCAACGGAGTATGAAGGCAACCATTTTACCTTATTGGTTGATTCAGGAAATACACATTCTTTCATATCTTCTAAGTGCATCAGAATGTTTGGGAAGAATATTTTTGTGTATGTACAAGAAAAATAGGAAGAAAATTTGGGAGATTATATGCATTTGTGTGTGTTTGTACATGTGAGTGAGTTAGGGATGTAAACAAAATTTAGAACTTTGGCTCACTTTGTATTTATGTGCACAAGAAAGAGTGACAAAGAATCTTTAAGCACACATGGAGAGAGAGAGAGAGAGAGAGAGAGAGAGAGAGAGAGAGAGAGAGAGAGAGAGAGAGAGAGAGAGAGAGAGATTTTATTATCATCCTTGAAGGTCAAATATGACCTATGGGGCCAAAGTTACATGTGATATAGTATGTGTGTGGCTCATGAATGATTCTCAATGCTCCAAAGTTGTGGTGATGAGAGTCACAATGGAAAGCCCACATTGTGGTTGGGAGAGGAAAGTGTGTAGGTCTAAGTCATGGCTAAAAATGTGAGGGAAGCAAGTTTGGATGTGACAAAAAGCTGAGCACTCTAGTAGTGTGTTGTACTCAAACTCTCAAACTTGCAGTGAGAATAATGTGCACAGTCGCTTTGACTGTTCTCCATTGCCCCAACGCCCTTCTCACATCGAAAGGAGTTGGAGCTAATACGAATGGCTGTGGTAGTGCGTATCATTGACAAGGGGATATGCTCAAGCATGTAAGTGTGAGTACGGTTTCTCCTTTTAGAAAATCACATGGTTTTGTAGTTGGCGGCAATCTGGGTAGTGTAATGTATGAAGCGCGACCCATCAGATTCCTCCCAAGTCGTAATACATTGGAATTCTAGAAAAGCTTCATTATAGAAAAGCTTCATTCACTTGCGAGTCCATTGAGGAATCATGTAGCAAGTGTAATGCATCCCATATCCCAAACCACTTGTTTAAGTCTTGCCTTCATCTCGTGCTCAAGATCTTGCTTTTATGTGTCTTTTGAACTTTTTTGCTTGCTTTCCATGAAATTGTAGGAAGTTGATGTGAGGATTTTGACGCATCTTTATCATGAACTCCACAACCCTTCCATGCTCATAACCTCAATTGGAAGAGATATTGACTCAAGAAGTAGGAGCATATATGGTGTTTGTTTCTTAATATGGAGAGAGAGAGAGAGAGAGAGAGAGAGAGAGAGAGAGAGAGAGAGAGAGAGAGAGAGATATGAACCTTTCAAATTGCTACTGATTCTTTCACACCGCACTTGTCAGTGCATATTTCTAAGGTGTGTGATGTTGCTTGCCTTTCTTGAGCACGATGATGGCCTCTTAGTTGTGTTGTGTGTGATGGTGACTTCATATCTTGTGCGCAATGATGGCCTCCTACCTGCATTGTGCACGATGTCAATCTGTGTGTGTGCACATATGCTCTACTTCCATGCATTGTCTGTGTTCTTTATGTGTGTTTTTGTGATCATGTGTGCTCATACATTTCTTTCTCTTTAAGGTTAACTTACTAGAATGCCACGTAAGCTACAAAGCCACTTTTATAATAATATTGATATTCATAGTTTTTGTATTTTGTATTTTTCGACTGTTAACCCTCACGGCACACGGACACCCCATCACCTACGATGGACGCGTATTATGTATTTGGTAGAGTCAGGTACCGGGCTTGTCGGACCAATAGGGAAAGGTAGAGTGATCGCCGATGAGAGGCGCACTTTAACTTGGACATTCAAGGGATTAGTTGGTTAAGCATGGGCGCCCAAGTGTGAATGGGGTGAGCTCCTATAAAAGCCAACTAAACCTAATTTTTACTCATTCTCTCATTTGTGCAATTGAAGAGTGCTCTTGCTCCATCTCCATCTTCTTCTTCTTCTTCACCTCCTTGTGTGTGTGTGTGTGAGAGAGAGAGAGAGAGAGGGAGAGTGTGTGTGCGATCGAGCATTACGAAGGCACGACGGCGGCGAAGCGGTTGAGCGCGGCACGACTGCAGCTTCTTCTTCATCGCGGCGAGGAATCCACCACGAAGGCGAGCGTAGAGCGGTGAGTGACACACCCTTTGTTTTCTTGAGCTTGCTAGTTTAGGCTTGTTGTGTGCTTGGAGCCGTTTGTGGCTCGCATACGGTGTATTGGCAAGTCCCTTGCTTCGACAGTGCGGCAAGGAGCGCACATCGACCAAGACTTCAAAAAGCACAAATCATGTTTTAATTGATAGAAAACATGATTCAACATAAAATTAAAAAGGATTTATTTTTTTGAAAGGCATGAAAAATGTCTCTTTTCCAGAGCTCGTAACTCAAATTTTAACAAGAATTCCGAGAGGCTTGTGAGAACTTAAAATGTTCCATCTTGAAAAGATCTACGACCATCGAGATATCAAACTTTTTGAGTTTTGATTTTCTTTTCTCCAAAATTAGTTTGCAATTTTCAAAAGTATAGAGAGAGAAGAAAATACAATTAATTTTACTAAACTTTAGAGCATCAAACAGAGCCCAAAATGAACAAATCGTTATGCACTTAAAGAGACAAAGTTGTTCTACATTAAGTGGACTATATTTTGCATTTACAAAACTTGTTTCAATTCTTTTAGTAATGTACTCAAATTTGACACACAAAAGGCGTAGTCAGAGAGTTTTAGAGAGAGTATAAAGAATTATAAAAACTATAATTTTTCCATGTGCTTATAATGACCTAAAAAACACTTTTATACATCTAATGCATGCATATTTAAGAAATTTCAATATCAAAAACTACACCCAAGATCTTCCTTCACCAAAATAGATTATAAGAATCCCTTATACACCTTAAGCACACATGTTTTTGTAACTCCACAAGAAAATAAAAATCCCTTTTGTTGACGCCGCGTGTTATGCTACATTAACTTTAGTGAATTCCATGGGTTGAAGCCATTGAAAATAGATGTTGTGTGGTTTGAACATGCATAATTTGTCGACTCTATGCATTATTATAGCAATATTATTTCTCTTTTTAATATCGACCATTGATCCATTCAATCAATTAGAACTTTATTCCACCAAATATCCAAGCTTAAAACTGAACATTCTCTTGATGGGAATCCTTCTCAAAGTCCACCAATTTCGTGGCTTTTGGGAGAGGGGGGGGGGGGGGGGGGGGGGGTAGGGGGGACTCTACAAGCAAGGGCTACTTGGACCCCCCTACCCCACCAAAAAATAAGTAAGGGCTAGACATTGGAAACCAAGGTCCTCTAGTTGTCTACCTTGGGTATTGGCCATTAAAATTAGGTCCACCACTACACTCTAATATAGCAAGGGGTATTGGTTCTAAGTTTTAATGGACTACTATAGGACCTTGCTTGCATTGAAATAAGTAAGGGCTACTTGGAAATTGGTAAGCAAGGTCCTATAGCAGCTCACCTTGGGCATTTGCCAGTAAAACTAGGTTCACCACTTGTGCAAGTTATACTCTAATATAGTAAGGACATCTAGTTTCAAGAACTATCATGTGGTCCACCACTTTTCCAACCTTGCTTCCATAAAAAGAAGCAAGGTCTTCTTGGGCATTGGGAAGCAAGGTCCTATAGTAGTTCACCTTGGGGATTGGGCATTCAATAGTAGGTCCACCACTTGTTCAAGGTACACTCTAATATAGCAGGGGTTCTGGCTTCAAGATAGGACACTTGTCCAACCTTGCTTCCATTGAAAGAAGAAAGGTCTACTTGGACATTGGGAAGCAAGGTCCTAGAATAGATCACCTTCAACAAAAGGCAACAAAAGGCATTAAAACTAGCTCCATTATGTGTCCAAGCTATGGTCTAATTTAGAAAGAGGGTTTTGGTTTTAAGATTCACTAGTTGTACAAGCTTGGTTCCATAAAAAGAATTTAGGGCTACTTGGACATTGGAAAGCAAGGTCCTATAGTAGTTCATTGATGACAATGGGGATTAGAACTAGGTCCATCACTTGTCCAAGATAGGCTTTAATATAGTAGGGGATTTTGGTTTCAATATCCACTAGTTGGACCATCACTTGCTCAACATTGATTCCATTGCTAAATTTTCATCTATTGGTGCACCAAGGTGGCTTAATCACAAGATCTTCCACTTGTCCAACCTACCTAGACATTTTGCATTTTGTACCGTGGGGAATTTGGACTTGAGATCCTCCACCTGCCCAAGCTAAGTAAACCCCATTGATGTATGGATTGAAGCAAGGTTAACCACTTGTCCAAACTAGATTTGATTGGGCTCATTACATTGAGAGTTGGTGGAGTTATAATACTTATAAACCTCATGCATTTTGTAAAATAGTAAATATAAATTTTTGTTCAAAGGAAATTTATTTATGATGATGAACTTGATAAAGTCATCTTTTTCACTTACAGGATGGATTTTGAATATGGGGAGAAAGTGCATATGATACCCAATGATGAAGTTGTTGTTATTGGTTGTGGGTGTAGAGCAAATCCAAATTCCACTTTGTGTGGGTACAAAGATATGACAAGGAAATGTATCTATATTACTGGAGGAGTGTTTAAAGGATGTGATTCTACCTTTTATTACAATGGATACTACATCTCTCCATGGCTCATTATGGAGTGCCATTTGATGGCCTAAGCTTCTTTTGTGGTCTTTCATAAATAAATGAAAATTTAATTGACCAAAACAAAAGCTACAATGGTGATGAACAAGGGCATCATTTTGATCCTCTAGTTACGGATGCAATACCTATAACAAGCCCAAAATTTGAAACATTGATTCAAGAATCTTGGAGAAATCAGAGGGTCCTTTTAAAGAATGACACAATGATGCGGGCTATGAATGAAGGGACCATCTTATATGTATTTCCACATGATTATGTCAACTTTCAGAACCTTGGTAATGATTTGGTGGGTGTCGGTATTGAAAGGAAAATGAAATCATTGAGAATTTGATTGAAGTAGGTAGCATCACTTTGCTAAAGTGGCCCATCAAGTAGACAACAATGGTGATTGGGAGCCCATTACAACACTTTGTGTCTATTGATGGCATGCATACTAGATGTGAAAGATGATACACTTTCATCAACAGGACTCAAAAAGCTAGAGTAGAATCAACTTCTGTCTTTTATCTATCAATAGAGTCAATTCAAAGGGTTTCATGTATTAAATTTTTGTAGAAAAAAATGCTGGTGAATTGAAGATCCTGATGTGGTGACAAGGTTTTGCAAAGAATTTTGGGGATAGCCTCAGAAAGCATGCACCATCTATGTTTATAATGTTCTTTCTATTTGTTATCTGAAAGATGAAAAGATGCAATACCAATTAAAGCTAAATGGCTCTATTGCTTGTTGTAGAGCATGGTATGAGCTACATGGAATATCAAAGACATCATTTTACCACTACAAGGAAAATTTTGAAAACGGTGTGTGCCAATATGAGCATGGGAACACATGTACATTGAGAAGAGGACTTCAATATACTAGTTTAGCATGAGCCTTTACTAAATAAATTTGTGGATAACAACCTTGAGGCTATGCCACATAGAAGTAGAAAAATTCTAGATGGATCAAGAGAGACTCAATTAGTGATTCTATGAATGTACAAATAAGTAGATATTTTAAGCAAAATCAACACAACACTTGACCAAATGGGCTATGATCAAAGTTATCCCATTCTTCTTTTGGTAGAATTTGAAACAAAGAATACACACACCATGTCACTTTAACAAAGACAATTGATTTATTATAGTGCAATATTTGTAGTTCAATCAAAGCAAGGTTAGAAGCTAAACCTTCTTAAAGGGAGAGCTCTTCTCTTCTCTTGAGAGAGAGAGAGAGAGAGAGAGAGAGAGAGAGAGAGAGAGAAGTTCACATGGCACAACAAAAGAGCTATAGGAGCTTATATTATACATGGTGCACATTTTCAAAAACTCAACCACAAAAATACGTATGTATAATTAATGATAAGATGGACTAAAAGAATACTGTCATTCCTTGATTATGTATTGTTCCTAAGGATGTGGCTTCATGATACAATTTTCACGTGGCATTGATAGGTATGATAAATCATGGACATGGAGAAGATCTACAGACACTTTTCTTGACTAGTTTGTGGGTAGCTGATCTAAATCTTACAATTGGCTCAATTTCTAATTATTTACATAACATAGAGAGGATAGATAAGCATCCTCTTGGTGATCTAGTAGCAAATGGACTTCCAAGGAGCAGTGTTTCCCTAGTACATGCTTTGAACTCAAGGGATACCAAAACTTGTGTGATGGAAAAGAGCCCATTGTGCAACCATCAAAAACTACATATAGAAGAGGAGTTAGTGTCAACATCTTGCAAGCTACCAAAGTACTTACTGCTATAGCTAGAAAATTGTGCAAGGGAAAACAAAAATTGATAATTATTTTCCTATTTGTCAATGCCTGGTGTAAGAGGAGTTTTCAAAACCATCCAGCTAGGATTTTTGGTGGTTGGACGTACACATGAGGACATAGACACTATGTTCAATAGGTTCTCAAAGAAGTTGAGAGTTACTCAAATGTATACTTGTCACATTTGATGGATACATTACGAAATAGCTCATCTTCATATTCAACTCCATTTTCGCTTACAAAGGTCCTTGATTTCAAGCAATATTGTGATGGTTATCTTTGTGATGGACAAGACATACTTGTTGGCCATTCCAAACCACTTCAATTTAGGTTTCTTATGCAAGATGAGACACCATTGATTCAATATAAGGCCCATGTAGGTGTGCCAAGCTGAAGTGGAAGTATTTGTCTTTGGAAAACAGACACAAAAGGCAAACCAATGTTACCACATGGAGATCCACCTTTGGTACCAATGATGGAGTATGTCAAAGATCATGAAGAAGTGATTTCAAGGCTGAAGAATTATATAAGGTTCTACCAAAATTTAGGGAATAATTGAAGTGTGCCACGATATTATAGACCCATGATAGATTATTGGAGTAAGGTAATTGATGAGACGGGAAAAGCAATCATATCAGAGGGAGTCTTGTAGGAAATTTTTTGGCCAAAACCTCAAGAATCTTATCTCCTACAAAGCACTAAAATGAAATTACAATAAGAAGTAGAAGAATCCTTGGCCTTGAAAGTTGAATGATCATTTTTGTGGTTCTCAAAGAGATAGACAAAGGGAAGACTTCAACCCTATGACTGATGTGCACCAGGGTGACTTTGTTATGCTAGCTCCAAGTGACACAGAAATCTATCCGGTTTGGCTTGCAATGGATTTATCCGACATTGATAATGAGCCTACATCACCAAACTATAGAGAATTTTTGATTCAATATTGAGCACCTTGCACGAGAAAGACTAAGCTGATAGATGCTCAAGCTTACACTAGTTGTTGGAAAGTTTTTTGGGTTGTCAACTATAAGGACCCACAAGTGTGGGAAACTATATATGCAATTTTTTGGTCTTGGAGACCCAAAAAAGAAGGACCACTTTCTAGATTTAAGATCCCAAAAAGGCATGTTTTAAAAGCCAAATCAGGCCTTGCTCATGCACATCAACCATGCTTGGATCAAAGTTTGGATATGGTATCAAATTTACACTAGATTATGTGCAGCTTCTATTGTGACTATAATAGTCAATTTTGTAAACAAGGTCTTTAGTTGTATCTTTACTTTTTTTACTTAACCAATATTATTTCTTCAAATTCATGTATCGTGCATATGCTTGACTTTTGGTGTTTATCAACACCACAATCCTATAAGATTTTCACTCTGTTTACCAACCATACGTAGACAAGCTTATCTCAATTTTTCCCATTTTAAGTGGGAGATTCCCAAATTACATGAATTTGGTCAATTTGGAGATTCCTATAATGCAAGATTCTTACCAAAATACCTAATTTGGTCTTTTTGGACTAAAAATGGTTAAAAAAAACCCAAAAATGGACAAAAATAGCTCAAAATACCACATCACTGACATTGCCCATGAATACTGGGATGTGAAGAAATGTTGTGAAAAAAAATGGTATTAGCACCTAAAACCTTTCTCTGAAAGGATACATAGGCTTCTTCTATGGTAAGCTAGTGTGATTTGCACTGTTGCTACCATGTATTCGAGTATGTGGGGGTTCCAATTAGGGTTTCCTCTCTTCAAATCAATTGCAGTTCACTTGATTTTGCTACAAACTCTCATAGTCAAAGGCCCAACGCTTTCCTAGCCACATTGCATACTTCTTGACAACATAAAGAGTTGGAGTCAAAGATTATGCAAGAGGAAGATGAAATGGACACTTTTATTTGCTCGTATAAAGGATATCAATTAGAAAATCATTTTTTCTGATGAAGTTATTTCAAATGGCTCACTTGTGTAGATTGTTCTCAATGCATTGCCATGCTCTTACCAAAATTGCTAGTATTTGGAGACTTATGACCCAAGGAAACCCTCAAGCTATCAAGCTCTATGCATTATGCACATTATTGTTATAGGAGTCACTTTTGATGATGATGCCAGGGAAGCTGTAACCTTTAGACATACCTCAAATGAAGTGGGAGTTCATTAGCATGGATTCCATTACTGGTCTGCCCATAGTTCAGGGAGATTATGATTCCCTGATGGTAGTTGTGGATATGCTCACTAAAGTATCCCATCTGATACCTGTAAAAACCACTTATACAGTAAGCCATCTCTTTGTTAAAGATATGGCTTACTTCTCTTTGTTAAAGAGATCTTTAAACTTCATGGGATCCCAAAAAGAATTACTAGTGACATGGATGCAAAGTTTACATCCAAGTTTTGGAGGGCTCTATTTGAAGCTTTAGGAACACAACTATTCTTTAATTCAACTTATCACCCTTAGATGGATGGATAGGAAACAATAGGACTAGATAGTGTGCAATTGGATAGGATTTTGTTGCTACTCCAAGAAAAGGTGGTAATAGCAATGCATCCACTTCTCATGGTTCTTCTATGAGTAGCAGATCACTTGTGTTTAGTACTTTTATTGCCAACCACTTGTTTGGGATTTTTTGTGCAAAAGGCAAGAAGAAGATGTGTTGCCATAATTCCAAGGCCAGTATTGCCATTAATTTTGGGATACGGGAGATTGGACTCACAGACCAACAGTTTGTCCGCTCACCTTTTCGGCAATTTCCTTGCACATCGCCATTCTAGACTAGACACCAACACAATCTTAAGCTAAGTACCTTTTATTTCTATCCTTTCTTTTATTCTCTCTCACTTATTTTGCATACTACATCCGTAAAAATCTCCATATAGCCATTTAAATTTCAAAATACACATTTTTAAAAAAAAGGGAAAAAAAGAAAAGCAAGCAATCATGGCACACCTTCCATAAGCACCCACAATTGCTGAGCAACTTGCCAATCTGCAACAATCCCTCACGTATGAACGCATAGAAGGCAAGATCTTGAAAATAAATTATTTCATTCTGTACGCATAGAATCTGCACCGGCACCCAAGCAAAAAAAAATTAGCAGAAAAGCCTTCACTTTCAAGGATTTTGATGGCACTAAAGATGCTAGCACGATTCTAGCATCGGTTAGTCAATGACTATTTTCATGATGAAGACTCTTCCGAATGTGAAATGGTAAAATGTGCATCAAATCATCTCACCAGTAGCGATGCACTATGGTGGAACGCCACCAAACAGCACAAGAAAAGACCATGTACCTGGCATGCATTCAAAAAGTTGTTTTTTACCTCAATTTTTGTCCACACAGTATATAAAGCTAAAGCATGACGCCAGTGGGATTTAATTCGACAGGTCAAAATGAAGATGTCTAAGGCTATACTGATTGTTTTTGGAACTGTTTAATTCAATCGCAAGCTATTGAACATGTCAGTCACAGGAAATTAAAGCGTAAATATATCTCTAGCTTATCACTACAAATTGGTGATGAGGTAGATATGTTTGAACCGGATGCACTGTCAAAGGCTATTAATTGGTCCTTAATGCAGAGAAGAAGAAAGATGGACAATCCTCTCACACCCAACAAACTGCTAACACTAACCATAACAAGAGAGCTTCTTTCTCTCCTAACTTTGACAAGAACAAACATAAAAGCCGTACATTTTTCAAGAGATGCAGATTTGATAATTTTGCTACAATTTCTCAACCTCATAGCGACAACAACAACAACAACAACAACACGCAGCAACGAGGCAACCAAAATTCCTTCAACCAACGTCCTGCTCAAAACTCTAATGGTAAGAAAAAGGTGAAGTGTTTCAAATGTTTTCAATATGGTCACTATGCAAATAAGTGCCCAAAAAGTCCTGCTAAGAGCAATGGCCAATCCAATGGCCAATCTAATGGACTCAACCATTATTCAAGCCAAAAACCCTTCAACAAAAATTGCCCCAATGGTGCTACTGTTAACCTCATCGAAGATGCTAATCCTGACGACAATGAAGTGGAAGCTAATTATGGTGAGGGATATGATCCTGAGTATGATCACAATGATAGCCCATCTTCAGGTACTCCTACTATATCTCCTCACATTTTGTTTAAAGTTCAAGGCACAGTCAAGGGAGAAAGTCTCACCATTCTTTTAGACGATGGTAGTAGCCATGATTTTATTTCTGCTTGGTTGGCACAACAACTATCTCTCTCTCAAATTTCTTCACCTCACAAGTTCAAAACTATTTTCAATAATCAACATTTTAACTGCAAAATGCAAGTCAATGTTGAAGTTTGCATTGGTGAATTTACACAAGCACGCACATTTTTGGTAGCACCATTGCATGGTCTTGATATGATTTTGGGATTGCCATTTCGTCCATGAATTTGATCCGTTGATTAATTATAAAACATGTACCATGTCTTTCACTTATAATAATAAAAATTTCTCCATCCAAGCAACATTAGTACACAAAAAATTTCCACCCCTTTCTCACACTCAAGCCAAAAGAGCCATTCGAAAACAAGGGAAAACATATCTCGTATTAGTAAATAATTTTTTTTTCTTAAATCGAAACCTCACATAACTCTTCACATAATGATTTTCACTCACAATTTTAGAATTGTTTCATGCATAATCTACCACCTGGAATACTATCTTCACATCCACAAGACCACAAAATAGATATTATCTTTGGTAGTGACCCTCCTTGTAGAGCACCTTATCGTGTAAATCCAACTACACACAAGGAGATACAAACTCAAATCACCGACTTGCTTGATCAGAACTTATAAGACCTAGTAGTTCACCATACGGAGCTCCAATACTTCTTGTTAAAAAGAAAAATGGGACTTTTCGTATGTGTATTGACTACAGGGCTTTAAACAAGATCACCATCAAGAATAGGTTTTCTATTACTAGAGTGGATGATCTATTAGACAAACTAAAAGGGGAAAACATCTTTAGCAAAATTGACCTCAAATCAGGGTATCACCAAGTCAAAATGTTTAATCAAGACATATACAAAACTGCTTTCAAAACAAAAACGGGACACTATGAATTTCTTGTCATGCCATTTGGTTTGACAAATGCACCAGCCACATTCACACGCATGATGAACAAAATTTTCATTGACCATCAAGATTTTGTGATTGTATTCGTTGATGACATTCTTGTATTTAGTAAATTAGAACAAGAACATAAAGAGCATTTAACACGTGTATTTGAACTGCTTGCACACAACCACTTGTATTCAGTAAATTAGAACAAGAACATAAAGATCATTTAACACATGTATTTAAACTGCTTGCACACAACCACTTGTATTTGAATCCTGAAAAGAGTTCATTTTTCCAATCTGAAATTGAATATTTGGGACACATTGTACGGGTAAGGGAATCCATGTAGACCGTACGAAAATTGAAGCCATTCAATCATGGCCTAGACCCAAAAATTTTCATGAACTTCATTCATTTATTGGTCTATGCAATTATTGCAGGAAGTTTTTACGTAACTTTGCTTACAAATCTCATTACCTCACTCTCCTGTTAAAGAAAAATTCTCCTTATGTATGGACTGATTTGCAAGAAAGTTCCTTTAATGCACTCAAGAATTCTTTGATAAATGCGCCAGTACTCCAATTGCCTGATTTTGATCACCAATGCTATTGAAAAAGGTATCGGTGCAATCCTTATGCAAGATAACCATCCACCCGCATTTGAAAATTGTAAATTTAAACCATTTGAAGCAAAATTTAGTACATGCTTGGAAAATTTGGAAACACTATTTAAGGGGTACTGATTTAATCATCAAAACTGATCAACAAAGTATCAAGTATTTACTGTCTTAACCCTTAATAGATGATAGACATATTAAGTAGACTGCCTTCATTCAAAGTTTTCAACCCAACATTCAATACCAACGTGCTGAGGAGAATGTTGTAGCTGATGCTTTGAGACAAAGACCCTCTCTTAATAATCTATCAACCATTACGGGTACTTCATTTGATTCAATGCTTGACACTTATGCACAAGATGATGATTTCAAACCACATGGTTGCATATGATTGAGAACTTTGTGTACACATTTTTGGAATACACTATTCAAGAAAACTTACTTTATTTCAAACAAAAATTGTGTGTAACTAAACCTTTTCGTACATTGATCATTGAAGAGTTGCACAAACCACCCTATGATGGACATAGAGTATTTGTTGCTACTTTTCAAAACTTATGTTGTGATTTCTTTTAGCCCACTATGAAAACTAATGTTTCAACTTGTTTAATTTTTCTAAAGGCCAAAGCAGCAACATGTAAGAAATTGGGACTTTTACAACCTCTCCCTATTCCTGAAAAACTTTGGGAACATATTTCAATGGATTTTGTCAATGGATTTCCACTCACTATTCACAAGCATGATATGATTTGGACTGTCATTGATCATTTTTCCAAACAAGCATACTTCATTCTTTGTAAGGAAACACTCACAACACATCAAGCTGCACTTCTATTTCTTAAAGCTGTCTTTCCACATCATGGTTTGCCTAAAGTTATGATACTTGATCGGGATTCCAAATTTTGTAGTGCTTTTTGGACTTTTTTTTTTGAAAATCTTGGAACCACACTTGATTTTACTTTTGCATTTCATCCTGAATCTAATGGTCAAACCGAAGTCACTAATTGCACCATCATTGCCTTGTTGCCCAGGGGATTCACTCTATATACAAAATGAGACGCCACCTGCGAGCGGACAACATTGGTAAAACCCCTATATACGACTCAAATTAGAGAATATGACCCCCCTTTCTATGCTTATACGACAATCAATGAAGGAAACTATCATACCCCTATCTTATATATTAAATGGAGGTCTCACAGGATCTACCTAAGTAAAACTAGTCAAAGAGTGT
The DNA here is from genome assembly GCF_014529385.1 of Adiantum capillus-veneris. Lineage (NCBI taxonomy): Eukaryota > Viridiplantae > Streptophyta > Polypodiopsida > Polypodiales > Pteridaceae > Adiantum > Adiantum capillus-veneris. The sequence continues at coordinate 81,967,469 of NC_140948.1, read as the reverse complement.
GTAGCATAGTGTTCGGCAATGTACTAAGGAACCACTTCCGTTGATAACTAGATGTACCCTCAATGTGTCTTAGTTTTACTTTCAAACTATGTGCTCGATGAGCCTGCACTTTGGCTACTTGTCCAATTTTGACCCATCTAAATTACTCAAAAAACATGGTTATAACGTTGTGCTAGGTTCTTCGTGTAAATTTGCATCTATACAAACTCTTTATGGTTTTCATCCCTCAACAAATGAACTATACTCAGAGAAGAAGCAATTGATACAAAATAGTGTTAGTTCTTGCATGTATCTTTGTAGATATTGACTCACAAGTTTGAGGGAAGACAAGATTTTGAAACACAAATCCTTTCTCTCATTTTTTCCTTGTCTCACCCCCCCCCCCCCCCCACCCCCCCCCCCCCCCCCCCCCCCCCCCCAAATATGATGCCCCTCTCCCTTATTTATAGGCTTGGGAGATAAAATATTGGGGGCCTGCCCCTAACTTATACAATTATGTGACTTGTAAAAAACCCCCCTCCCCTGCACTTACGTGGTGCGGTAAGTTTTCCATTGTGAATCCCCCGGGCCTTGTTGAAAGCTTATGTTTCTTCTCAATCCAAGAAATGGGATGATTACCTGCATATTCTACAATTTGCATATAACAACACCACTCACACTGCCACACGTAAATCTCCATTGGAAATTGTTTCTGGTCATTCTCTACCTACTCTTGCTTCTCGTTTTCCAATATTGTGCCTGCTGCCGTCGATGATTTTACTACTAATTTTCATGATATTTATGCAAGTGTGCATTTTGCCATTAACCACTCACAAGAACTTTATACTAAGCATGCTAATAAGTACCGCATGACACACCAATTCAAAGAAGGTGATTATGTTATGCTTCGTATTGGAAAACAAAGGATCAAAAGTGTTGATACTAATGTTTTTGTTAAACTTGCTCCTCATTTTTACGGTCCTTTCAAATTTTTTTCTATGATCAATGATGTTTCATTTCATCTAGACCTACCTTCACGTTGGCACATTCACAATGCCTTCCACATTAGTCTTTTAAGACCTTTCAGAGGACCCCTACCTACACATCACATTTATGAGGATTCACCTTCACTTGTGGGCCAAGAGGAACAACTCATCCCTGCACAAATAGTTGATCATGAGACCACCACAACATGCACTGACATGGTTTATAACTACTATCTTTTGACCTTTAAAGGCCATTCTCGAGAGGATGCCAAATGGATGCCTGAATTTTTTTTTCGCAACTTCCGAGACCTTCTCCACACTTTTCATCACTCATGGTCCAATTGATTCTTCAGTGAGCATTTGAGGACGGTTGTTATCCCTGGTGGGACGGATGTTATGAGACTGGTCACCCTCTTGTTGCATGTGGTTAACTGCAATTGGGATAGTTGGCTTAATGATGAATTATGTGTTGTCTATTTGAATTTTGTTAACAATGAGTGCATGATGGTTTGTAGATTGGAACTCTGGGAGTTGATAATGAGGTGTCGGCAAATAATAATTCTCTCAATCATTTTATCTTAGTATAGTATTTTAGAAATAAGCCATTATGGCTCTTTTGTAAATAGGGCAGTGAGAAGTGTGGGACACGTGTCTAACCTCACTATCCTATCTTATTGCAGTATTAGCAAGAACCACGATTAAATTGTCAATCCATGGGATGAAGCTGACTCGACTAGTGCATAGAGGCTACAAGAGGGTGTTAATCTCTTGGAAAACAACTAACAACTTGCATGTAACTCAAGCTACACTCAAGTGACAGAAATCATTAGAAGCCAATCGCTCATTGGCAAAAAAATCACATCCGTTGCAACATCAAATAACATCCAAACGTAACAAAACTCCTAGGACATGTTTATAATACCTAAGAACATATACTTATGGTCTCAAATCCAACTTTGGATCAAATGCCAAAATCGCAATTATTAACAACAATGGATTTTTGACCTAGTCGTTTTTGACCCAGAATGCATCTAAATGTTTAGGAATGATGTACCAATACCCAGCCTATGCTTAGTTTTTGATGTGAAAGTGTAAATTTCTAGTTATGATGAAATTAGGCCGCAAGTCGGCGACGCCAAAATCTATGAATTACTCTGATGTGCTTACGTCAATGTGTAGAGCTCTTACCTGCGGTTGCAATGCAGCAAACATGACTGCAATGTGACAACCGGGGAAGGAGTAGGAAGCGCGAGAAGGAGAGAAGTGAGCGTTGTTATCTCACACTGTGTATTTCATTATCCAAAACTTAATAATAACTTACAAAAATTGGATTTTATACCTTAGCCAAGATTTTTGGTGGTTAGAACTAATAATCTGGGAGTTCTACCAAAGATGGGTAATGACAGGTTGATACAATCTGGAAGCTTGTAGCCCCGGCTCATCAATTACAGGGTTTATCCAAAAAAATAGGAGTTACAATATTCCCAATTGATCAAAATAATAAGTGTTTTTACAATAAAACTTTGAAAAATGGTATCTGTGTTAGCTTGCTGCTAACATTCCCCCCCTCCTTGTCTGTGTCGTCCCTTGACATAGCTTTATGGGCTGAAGTAGTCTTCGGGTTGGCCGCTGGCGAGGCGGTCTTTAAGCGTTGTTAGAGCCTTTTGATATCTAATTTTTCGTTCCTTATCTGGCACTTGCAAGAACAACATAGTTACTCTATTTTTCAGCTCCATTGCTGAGTAGCCTACAAACCTTGAGGTTAGATTGCTGATTAGTGGTGCAAATATCTTTGTTCGCCAAGTGAAGAATCACGTGTCGAATGATTCCTCGAATGCCAACATATTGTGAGAAGGTAGAAACATGCATCTGGCATAGAAGCCATAGAGGACTTCTTTGAAAGGTTGGCCACTGAGATCATAGCACAAACCTTTGTTACCCTTAAGGAATGACATCCAAGGGGCGCCTGTTTGCTCTAGCTCATTGAACACTTCGATGCATGTGAGTAGCATTCAACAGATTTTGTATAGCATAGCACATGACAAATTTGGTAGACTTTTAAAGAATGACATGGCGCCTTTTAGGGTTTTCACCATGTATTCTTCAGTCGCTCGCTGGTCCCTTTTCTAGAGCAGGCAATTTGGGGTAGTTCAGCCAAGTTGGCCTCTTCTTTAGTAGTGCCTCATGTGCTATCCAGGTCCTTACTCTTGTAGGATCCTTTTGCAGGGCCGCAGGTGCTCGTGAACAGAATCAAGTACCTTGGGTTCTTGTTCAGCCAGGTTAACCTCCACTTCGGGTGGTCTTTATCTGCGCCCTCGACCTGCATGTCGGTGTAAAGCCTTTCTTTTACTTGCAGCAACTCAACTTTTATCAGAGGGTAGGGTAGGGATTGTTGGTGCCATTGCGCATTTATTTGATTGGGAGTGAGTTGTGTGACATTGACGGAATGAAGTACTCTCAGCTCCCAATCGTTACTTCTTTCCACTGCTCATCTACCTCTTGTGTAACTTTTTCAACCTTTGAGAGCTGGACCATGGGCACTGTGTCTTCTTCTGTAATGGGTACCTGAAATTCTTCCTCGCCGCTCAGCTCTACTACGGCCTATGTCTCCATTTCAGCAAATGATACTGAGGGGATTTCTATCTGAGGTTGCTCTGAAGTGTCTACCTCTTCTTGCGTTTCTGTCCTTCCCTCTCTCAGTAGTAGCTAGTTGACTCATTTGAGTTCAGCTATCTCCTTTAGCAGCTTGTCTTCTCTTTGGACCCACATCAAGGCCAGGTCTCTACATTGAGACTGCTCTAATTTCAGCTCCAGCTTGAGGTCTTTATTTTTCTTTTCTAACACCTTGTAGGACTTGTCTGTTCCCTTGATCGAGGCGACGACTGGATTTCGTATTTGTCGCAAGAATATTGTCTGATCATTGATTCTTTATTTTGAGTATTGTAGGGAAGCGTTGGCTACATCTAACTGTATCTGGATCTTTTGAGCTGATAGAGTGGTAGTTAGAAGTTCATTTGTCACTTCCGTCAGCCTAATCATCCTTCGCTTTGCATGCATCTGACAGTTTTGACAACAACTCACCCAGTTCCTCTATTTCTTTCTGTTGTTTATCTCTTGTGAGCTGATGCTGTTCAGCTTTTGCTCTTAACTCCTACACTTGCCTCTGTAGATCGATGATGACATTAAGTCTGTCGTCTAACTCCCCTTAAAGTGCATCAATTACCATCTCTAACTCTTTGGCCCGTGTGCTACGGCCAAGTGCTGCTGAGCGAAGTCTTTCTGTCATCTCCTGCATTTGCTTAGCATATTCGTTCACTTGTAGGACGACTTCGTCATTTGATTGCCAATATTTGCTTTGTGTTAGTTGCCTTGATGTTTCTGCAGATTCTTTTACCTTTGGCTGCGTCATGGATGCTGGTTGCTACTGTTGCCCTTGTGTCGGCGGCGGGGGCTGATCTTTTTTGTTGAGGTAGAGAGTTGTATCTCAGCCTTATCTTGTTGTGTTTAGGTAGGGGTGTTTCCTTGGCCTCTTGTTCTCTTGTGTGCTCAAATTTTGCGGAACCCTCTTCTGGTGCAGGACTGGCTACCTTTTCTGTCTCTACCTCTCTCTTTATTTGCTTCTCTAGAGTAGAGACATCTGCTTGTTGTGCTGTTTCCACTGCCTCTTGCTATTAAGATTCTTATGTAGCTTCAACTGCTTTTTCCTGTTCAGGTTCTTCTTCTTTTGTTGGCTCATTTGTTGTGGTTCTAACTACCAGTGATGGTGGTGGGCTCGGCATTGGTTGATCTTGGTGTTCAGAGACAGGAGAAGAGATGCGGGGAGACACATCACCTTGGGCATGTTATGCTTCTCCTTGTGCAGTGGTTTCCTCGGCTCTCTTTTGCTGTTCTTTCGCCTCTTTCGCTTTTCTCACCTCTTCTTCTGCTTCTTTTATCTTTAGAGCTTTTGCTTCTTGGTACATCCGTTCCAGTACTTCCAGTGGGTTCTTCAGCCTGCTTCCTGGTGTGATGCTTGGTTCTTGGTCCCTTAAGCCCACTTGGCACCCACTTTTTTGGGTCCTTTCCTTGTGCTTGGTGACTGCATTGCTATGAGTGTTTCTCTCTTTCAAACTAGGCTTGCTTTTGAACAGTCTCTTCTTGGTGTGCTACCACGGCTTTGCTCTTCATTTCCTCCCGTCGTGCTCTTTTTTCTTCATTATCCGAGCTCTCACTGTTGTGCCATTTCGGCAAGCTCTCAGTCGATTCTTCATGAGACTTGTAGGATCTCTTGGCTGATCTTGTAGCCCAAGGAGATGGTTGAGCTGACACTATCCAAGTGTTTTGATCTGAGGCAGGTGGTCGGTTGTCAGCCATGCCGATGGCATGGTATGCAATTCTTGTCAACACCTCTGGTGCACCCAGGTATGTGATCTTTCCTTCTTTCTTTATTCCTTTCAAAGTGGTCAAAACATATTGAGCATGGTCCATCGGTTGCGTGGTTGTTGACTTGAGGACTTGAGTGAAGGTGGTGGCAACCGTATGATTAGGCGTTGTTTACCTTGATGGCCTCTTAGCAAGGAAATGGAAATGCTGGTGGTATAACCTTGCTGGCTCTTCAACCTGTTTGTGAATAAGGTTTGCAAAGGTGGCCGTGGCAGTTTCTTTTGTGAAAGTTCCGGCCGTCTTCCTATCCCTTGCCCTCATTGTCATTCCTTCTGTGGACAATCTGAGTGCCTTTGCCACTATTTCCTTGGTGATCACCACTTCAACTTTGTTCCCTTGTGGGGCAGAAATCTGTACTGCTCCATCTTCCTTGATCGTGGAAAAAGCTCATAAGCTTTTTGGAAGTCCACCCCGCACGGCTCTTGTTCATAAAAATGTCTGAGTCGTCGGTTGGCTTCTTTGGTTTTGGGCTTTGCGATGACATCATACACTTCTTTTGGTAGGAGTTGTAACTCTACTTGATGTCCCTCCTCGCTCTTGAATCAGCCAGTGAACACTATGGTGTGATTATCCTCAAGCTGTTCCTTTGAGAGATAGCTTGCCTTGGCGGTTTTGACTGAATCAGGGTCCAATTGGTATGCTGGTAGTTCTTGCAACTTTTCTTTCTAGTTGAGCTTCTTCTCGGCTCTCTCTGCAACTTGCATGGCTCCTGTTCAGTGAAGAGAGTGTCAAAGTTAGCAGATTTGACGGATTTATCTCCGAAATGTCCTTTGGTCTGAAATGCTGACAATTTTGGTCCAATTTGCTTCAAACCACTTTTTGAACATGCATAGATACATAAAAACATGCAAGGAACAAAATTGTAAAGTTCAAACAAAAATTTGCAACCAAGTAAATAATCGTGATTATTTACAACCGAGTGATTTCTCCAACTTTTTGCAAAGTTGGCATCACAGGCTTGAAGTATATACCAAATAAATCCTCTGAGTGAAATATGGGCTCATTTGGATGCATAGGGTGAAAATGGTACTAGATTTTGGCTGGTCTTTGAAACAGTAGATATAATGAAAATTTGAGATTTTGAGCTCCAAATTGGTTCAAATTTGGCTAGTGGGCTTAACACATCATGTGCGTTGGATGTATGATGGAAAAATATCAAAATTCCCCCATTTTGGCTAGAAAGTGAATAATCGTGATTATTAACTTTCTATCAAAATCAACATTTTTTGGTACAAATTGGTTCTAGGCAGTGTATAGATTCTGTGTATGTGATATGAGGTGATTTGGATAAAAAAAAGTGGTCCATAATTCAAAATTTGGCTTGCAAAGACTTCTTTGCATTTTTTTTGGCAATTTTTCAAGTTATAGATGCTCATTTTGGTTCATACTTGAATTTTGGCATGTAATAGGTGTGTACACATGATAGGTGAGGTGATGATACAATTTCCAAGCAAAAATAGTGCAAAAGTAAATAATCGTGATTATTTACAGTAGTCCCAATTTTCTTGCAAAACTTAAAATTTTGATCTAAACACATTCTATACACCTAAAACAAGTCCTAATTTGAATTTGGTCAAGTTTGGTCTTGTCCGCGTCACTTTGTGCTTTGTCGACTCTGAAATCACCGATTTCTGTGACTACACTACCTATTGAGTTGGTTTGTCACTTGTGAGGCTTTGGACTTGTCCGCAACATAGTCGTGAAGCAACTCATCCAGTTCTGGCTCATTTGGAGTCAGTTTGACCTTGTATGTCGAATTTGACGCTTTGTTGCCTTCAAACCATTTTCTGCTTTTTGAGGGCTTTGCTTGATTGATTTTACGAAACCAATCATATACATTGTATATAAACCTTGTAGGCCAGCTGTCTATGGAGTCAGAACCAGTTTCTCGCATCTGCCAAAAACCTAGCTTTTCTATTGGGGACCCCCTCGACCCCTACCGAATGGTTAACTGATGATATAGAAAGGGTCTATTATGTTAGGACATGCTACAATTCAAATTCCATCTAATTTGGTCGAGCTGACAGGCCGCTATGGTCAGTTTTTGGTCGTAGGTCTTCGTGCACTGCTTGGATTCTAGGGTTTTTTCTAGGGGTTTAGACTAGCTACCGACCATAAAAAATGGATCATTGATGAGTAAAGAACTTACCTCTCATGTTTCGTGTGAGACGGCGCTGAAAACGGGCAACTGTAGACTCCGGAAAGTATGCGCGAAAGAGATCGAAAAGCTCTCTCTGCAAAGGTAACGAGTGGAAATGAGGTTGTTTTAGCCTACCTGGGATATCTATACCCAGACTTCCCAAACCATTTTCCCCAGATTCCCCCGTTAGTCCTACTAGGTCGTGAAATCTATGCTAGACTCAAAAGTTTCCCCGATCGGATTCGTGTAGCTCGTTTTGCAAGAATTTTGCAAAAGTAGGTTTGGCCGCTTGATTTAGGCTTCCCGCTTCTATCTTCCGATTTCATTGAAAATTCTTGTCCTTGTCCGCCTTGTCTTTTTGATCACCACTGTGTCTTTCGTTTTTCCATCTGAGCTCCTTTGCTATTTATTATTAATTTTTGACTTGTTATTGAAAAAATCAAAGAAAATAACAAAATGCACTAAAAAAGCAAAGTGAAAATCTAATATTTAAGAAAATCCATTGAAAAACACAGCTTTATTATTTTTTGTTGGATTTCTCCATTTTTAAGTCTCATTCTCAAGAAAAATGATGAAAAATAACAAAAAAGGACTATTTTTTGATGATTTTTTGATGATTTTTTGATAATATATACATTATTTACACTCATCGAGAATACATTATCATTGAATTTTTCCTTGATCATGAATTATAAGGACATTATTAGGTAATTTTGCAAAAAATCACACGTTAACATCGAAATTTTTCCTCCCTCTTCAAACATTGCCCTTAATTACTTAGTGCCCTTCCACCCCTCCTAGATGGCGTAGTCCGGGACGAATGTGTGCATGCGGTCTTATGCATAGCCTTGGTTGGCTCTACCATGCTTTGAAAACACTACAAGAGGTCACTTGGATTCCGGCGCCATATTATCGGCGTCACTAGCGGGCGTCGGTGTATGTGTGTGTATTTATGGAGGGAGCTAAGGTTTTAAAAAAAAATTGATTTTCAAATTTCTGACGCCTCTTCTGGCATGTATTCCGATGACAGCATGAATGCGGATACCGATGCCTCTTCCGATGGTTGTACTGAAAGCTGTACCGATAACTGTATCGACGGCACCTGCAAAAATCGAAACCGCGGGCTTTCTCTTCACATTTCTCTTAGTTCTTGCACGTTTTCTCAAGTTCTCCTCTTCCCCATCTCTCACAGATTTGCTGCGATACACGCCGTTGGAGGTGCTAATCTTGCTTGTGGGTTACCGCATAACACTAAGGTAAGATTGTTTTCATGTTTACTTGTAGATTTAGGGTTTAGGGTTTAACTTTTTGTTTGTGTGTGTGTTTTTGCAGGTTCTAGGACTTTTACAACAACTTTCATTGCTCAAATAGGACGAATGTGTGCTCAAACCTTTAAATGCATATTAAGTTTATTTAATTACTTTGTATATCAAGAAAAGAAAATTTCATGCTTTAAACTTTCAATGCTTTGAAAGAAATTAGGATTTGTTATGTGAAATTTTTACTTTAAATTATGAAAAAAAAAAATTTAAATTTATGAAAAAATCTTGTTTTGAAGAAAGTTTTTATTTAATTATGTCGTTTTCCAAATTATGTACTTGATGGGGTTTACGTTTTATGTTGAGTTTAGATTATAAGTTAAGTTAGATTAGGTTACGTTAAGTTAAGCTACGTTGTGATGTTAGGTTATATGTTAGGTTAGGGTAGGTTATACGTTAGGTTAGGTTAGGTTAGGTTATCTTATACGTTAGGTTAGATTAAGTTAAGCTACGTTAGGTTAAGTTGTATTAGGTTAAGTTAGGTTAAGCTACGTTAAGTTAGGTTAGGTCATCTTATATGTTAATTTAGGTTAAGTTAATCCACGTTAGGTTTAGTTATGTTAGGTTAGGTTAGGTAAAGCTACATTAGGTTAAGTTAGGTTAAGCTATGTTCGACAATACGACAAGCCATAGAGCTTACCCACAACGCATATTAAAAACAATACAATGGCGATTCGTCCATCAATACGGCAAGCCATAAAGCTTACCCACAACACATATGCATTGTGGGCAAGCTCTATGGCTTTCCGTATTGCCAATGGCTCGCCATTGTGTTGTTTATATGTCCGTGAGCGGTTTTCAAGTCCTAAAATAGCACCATGGCGAGCCGTTTGACAATACGGCAAGCCATAGATCTTGCTTACAATGCATATGCATTGTGGAAAAGCTTTATGGCTTGCCGTATTGCCAAACGGCTTGCCATGGTGTTGTCTATATGTTTGCGAGCATTTTTCAAGCACTAAAATTACCTCGTGCCCCTAAAAACAACAAAATAGCGATCCGTTTGGCAATACGGCAAGCCATAAAGCTTGCCCACAAGGCATATGCATTGTGGGAAAGCTCTATGGCTTGCCATATTACCAACGGCTCGCCATTGTGTTGTCTATATGTCTACGAGCGGTTTTCAGGCCATAAAATCGCTTCGCAACTCTAAAAACAACACAATGGTGAGCCGTTTGCCAAATTGGCAAGCCATAGAGCTTGCCCATCGCATATGCATTGTGGGCAAGCTATATGGCTTGTCGTTTTGCTAAACGCCTCACCATTGTGTTGTTTTTATGTTAGGTTAGGTTAGGTTAGGTTTAGATTATAGGCTAGGTGAGATTATAGGTTAGGTTAGAGGTATCGACGGCATAATAGTCGAAAAAATACAAAAGGACTTCGAATATAACTCGTGTACTCTTAAAAACATAAACGGACTTCGGTTAGGTTAAGTTATAGGTTAGGTAGATATTATAAGTTAAGTTACATTAAGTTAAGTTAGGTATAGGTTTTACGTTAGGTTAGATTATAAGTTAGGCATAACGATTATAGGTTAGGCATAACGATTATAGGTTAGGTTAGAGCTAGCGTCAAATTAATAGTAAAAAAACGCAATCGGACTTCGAAGATGACTCGTGTACTTCTAAAAACGCAAACGAACTTCGGTTAGGTTAGGTAGATGTTATAAGTTAGGTTACATTAAGTTAGGTTAAGTATAGGTTTTACGTTAGGTTATATTATAGATTAGGCATAACAATTATAGGTTAGATTAGAGCTAGCGTCAAATTAATAGTAGAAAAAACACAATTGAACTTCGAAGATGACTTGTTTACTTCTAAAAACGCAAATGGACTTCAGTTAGGTTAAGTTATAGGTTAGGTTTAGGTTATAAGTTAGGTTACATTAAGTTAGGTTAGGGTTATGTTATAGGTTAGGTTAGATTATAGGTTACGTTAGAGCTAGCGTCAAATTAATAGTAGAAAAAATGCAATCGGACTTCAAAAGTGCACATAGACTTCAAGAACCTTGATATATAGTCATTGACCTATAAAGACGAGATTATTACCCTGTGGTCCTAATCTCCGTACACCTCTAGACCGAGGTATGCGGGGATCGGGCCTGGCTAGAGAATGTGAGGTTGTTAGAGCTAGCAGAAAATAGTTGAAAAAATGCAATCGGACTTCAAAAGTGCACACAGACTTCAAGAACTTTAATATATAGTCATTGATCAATAAAGACGAGATTATTACCCTGTGGTCCTAATCTTTGTGCACCTCTAGACCGAGGTGTGCAAGGATCGGGCATGGCTAGAGAATGTGAGGTTGTTAAAGCTTGTCATGTAACTTAGTAGTGTGTAGTTATAACAATTTAAAGTGTTTTACTTATTTGTTGCATCATTGGTAGATAAAGTATGGACGATAGGATGGAGTGTCCTTGTGCGTGTTGCAAGCATCAAATCTTTTGAAAATGAAAAATCTGCGACCAACACATACACAATCACGGTCTCTTTCCAATAGAGAAAGTACAAGACCTGCGTTATCAATCTCATGGTCTAGAGATTGAAGGTCAAAGTCCGCAACTAGATATTGCTCCAACTTCATCCGAGAGAAGAAGATTTTCAAACGAGCAGCCATCGACTGAGTCCTCCCAACTAATACCTGAACCTGCATTTCAAGAAGTAGAGATGGAGCAGAGGTATGATTAGTGTTAGAAACTGGACACACCCTATGGAAAATGACAGCTCGAGAGATTATTATTTTTTGTAATTATTCATTCATTGAGGAAACCCGACATTTCACCTTGTAAATATTGGGGCTTACACAAGTTTCCAGATTGTATCCCAGTTTTGACATTTAGATTGAGTAGATGGTTAAATTGAACATTAGGGTTTGAGAATTGTAAGGTATATATACCACTTTGTGACCTTAATGAAGGACCTTTTGTCCTTTTAAAAAGTTTGAAGTCTGTGAGTGAGCGTACTGTGTACGAGAGAGAGTGAGAGCTTCATCTTGACGCTACACGCGTACTGGTGGTCGAAATCGAGTGTGGAGAAGTGCAACGTGTTGCCCCCGACGAGAGCTATGCGCCAATACCTACATTGCGCGTGTACGGTCCGGTTTTGCGAGCTCCATCTACGAGCTTCATCTGGTGATTCGCTGAGCATACGTTGTCCGATTTTTCATTGCAGCATATCCACACGTTAGCATTGAGTAGAGCTACACATTCGACACTTTAGATTTCGGAAACGAAGGCCTGCAAATTTCGGCCAGACATCCTACGTGATTTTGCACTTGGTGTTTTGGGTTGGGGTTTTGGTTCATAGACCCTAGGGAGAGCGACCTATTGGTGTTAGTAGGGTCTCTTTCAAGTTCTGTGGTGTTTTGAGATTGTTTAATGCATATTCGACTCTAGAAAGTGTTGTAGGAAGTTTCCTCTTATGCACTCTTGAAGGCTATGACTTAGACATTGGGTAGAGACCTCTGTAGGAATTAGTTAGGAGTCGGTCAAGTGTAGGTTGACACCCTATGCTTGCTTCCATGCGCCTGCGGGTTGAGCTTCGTTCTTAGCTAACAAATCTTGTTAGGTGAGTTCTCGCTGTGCTAATGTCCGTCGCGGTGTATCCGTCCAACATTGGCGCCATTGCCGGGGACGAAAACCTCAGGTAGGTGACCGAGACTAGTCCTTGAGGATAGGGATTCTTTGGCTTGCCAAGAGTCTCGTTTTACATTTAGATAGGATCAGAGGGTGGAGGACTCTCTAGCTCTTAGAGGGAGTATAGGGAGCGTGTGTCTGGCCTAGATCCTTTGACTTATGTAGATTTAGGTAGTTTTTAGTTGAGTTGTGTTGTAGAGAGTAGGAGTTTGAGTGGTAGAAGCGGTGAGAGGAGAGCTTGAGAGTCCGGAGAGGCCAGGAAGCAACCAAAACACCATTATCACCATTTCACACGATGAGTAGGAGTAGAGTAAATAGGACATCATGATTCAGGATCTAGAGCACTTCATGCATGTATACTTGCTTGCTAGATTCATCACAAGGTTGTAAAAGACGCAAAAGTGTGTTTGAAAGCTGAAGTGAAGTCCAAAAGTTACTATGAGTGTTTCTGATAGAGCTGCAGAGCATCAGGAGTATTTCTGTCAGGAAAAAAATTTAATTTTAAGCCAGGAGACATCCTACACGTAGGATGTCTACAGGCTAATCTGGTGGGAATTTCGGAATTTTGAGTTGACCAGTGTGTTCAGAAGGTAGGTTTTACCCTATTTTCACATGGAAAGTGGAAATTTGACCATATCTTGACAGGATAAGGCCCGATAGACTGAAATTGCCAGACATCCTACCCAAATTTTAAGATAATGTCTGGCAATTTCAGTCCATCGGGCCTTATCCTGTCAAGATATGGTCAAATTTCAGACATCCTATTACCAAGGTATTATTTTAAGACCAAAACCATAGGATGTCTGCATGAGCATGATCTGCATGATATATTGAGTGACTGAGAGAGGTTTCATCTCATTTGGGTGAGAAATTGGGTTCTAAGCAGACTTTAGCACTTTTGACTGAAAAAGGCTAGAACATCTAAAATTGAGACTTTTGAAATCCAAACCAAAATCTAAGCATACCACTGAGTTGCTGACATCCGAGGGGAAGTTGTGGATCAAGTCTGGGGTCAAACAGGCCAAAAGACATCCTACCCGTAGGATGTCATTTGTGTGATTTTGCACTCCAAACTTAATTTTGAGCATACCAAAGTGATCAGCACCTCAAGTAGAGTCTATGCTTTGCATTTGAAGCCATTCTGAGCCAAAAGACATGCTATGTGTAGGATGTCTAAAGCAAGAAATTGAAGCCAGATACTGACTGTAGGCCTAGCAGGATGTTGTATAGCCTAAGGCAAGCCTCCTAGTCAATTTTGGTCCAAATTGGAGTTGATTAGACTGATCAAGATCAGCAGCAGGCTGTCGGAACAGATTTATGATCCATTGACCAGCTTATAGGTGTCCAAATCAAAAAATAAAAACAGCTGTGGACTCAGCACATGAAGGGGAATCCATAGCGCAAAAATCCAGGCAAAACAGAGCAGGAGACATCCTACAAGTAGGATGTCTACTGGGGCTTAGTGAAGAGAAAATTTGACTGAGCTTATACAGTGAGATTCCATTTGGCTTAAGGGTTCCAGAACTTCTTTCAGAAGTGAATTTGGACCTTGTTTGACCTTTTGACGGAGCAAAGACTGAATTCAGACTTTTCACGTAAATTGACCAATATCCGAGGGAAGTACAGTTCCAGAATAGCAGACCTAATCCAAAACATCAACAGTGTATAAAATACAGTAGTGGTTGAGGTTAACTCTCCAGTTATACCAATCATTACTAAAATCACCTCTAGTAGTTAGATGCTTTGATTCGATTGCCAAAATTAAACGCTTGTGTACAGGTATATTCAGCAGCAAAGCAAGAAGTTGTGCGGAGACTGATCCTTTGCCAGGTGAGTGGTTGGATTTGTGATAAATTGCATTGCTGAGTTTGATGAATTTAAGATCAGGAAGATACATTTTTAGAGACCAAAAGGTGGTAGGTGACCAGGGTAGTTTAGTGTCCACCGAGGAGAGTGTAACTCAGGCAAGGCTAGATCCACTAGCACCGATTATTGAGGAGGGTAGTGATACTGACACTTCATCAGACAAATCCTTCTTCATGATGGGTAGTCAATAGCTAGGAGGTTTCACCTATGACGGACCAATGCCAGGAGGAAGCACCTCCCTAAATCCTTTGAATGATTCCAAGCTCACTGTGATCTTCTTAGAAGGAACAAACGTGAGGGGAGCCCTAGTTTATTCTGACTATAGAGGACGCAAGTGCATTTGTATTGAAGAAAGACCGGCTCAAAGAGTGGAGATAATTCGGGTCTATGATGATGGAGATAGATTCCAAGACGAAAAGGGGAACCACTATCTGATAGTTAGTAACCCTGAAGATTACAACAGATATGGAGATAATGTGGCGAAGGGGAAAATGGTTTCAGAAACTCAAGAACCACCTCCAAACATTGATCGACCTAGAGCAATTTTTATGTATGATAAGAAAACAACCGGGGTTTCAACTTATAATGAGAATGTGGGAATTTACAAGCATGAGAGTGAGGGAATAGTCTCTTACTTTCGTTGCAAAGAACCATATCCAACCGAGGTAAGCAAAGACAAGGTTTTTTACTTATTCTCTTATGAAATTGCTATGGGGAAGGATATCATTTTTGTTGATAGGTACGGGCGAGAATACCAATGTATTCGCCCAGAGGAGGTAGAAAAAGCAACAGTTCCAGGAGCATCAACATATGCCCTCGATGAAGTGTTAAGAGCCACCTGCACCCCTAGCAAGTCGACAAATCCCTTTTCAGAGGAGTATGACGCGACCTCACATTCTACCAGACCGCAGACATTCAACAACCAAAACCAACCAGTAACTCAGCCATCATTGCAGGCATGGCTTCGACAGAGTGCAACATTAGAACAAGACCAAAACCGAGATGGTGATCAAGCCGCACGAGGGCTAATGGATTTGCAAGAACCACCACTCTATTCAAGGTATCAAGGAGAGAGTAAGCTAAAGACTCAAGGGTCAACATAGCTTAGAAGACCACCCATAGAACGAGTTCGAAGAGATGAACCATCTCTTGCAAGAACTGTTAGAAATTATGGCTTAGGAGCACAACTAGGAGAGGAACCGACCTACTACAGAAGATCAGAGGAGGTATATAGATTGGGACGAGGAGATCCAATGATGAGATTTGTAGACCATCATAGAATTAGACCTTCTCAAGTGCAAAAATGGGTAAACAAGAAATACACGGGAAACAGAGATCCGAGAGATCATGTAGCAGCCTTTGTGCATGTAATTAGAGCCGAAGAGGTGTTAGAATTCCCTACCCAATTTGCAAGGTTTGGACTAACCCTAGAAAATGACGCTGTTACTTGGTTTGACTGTGTGGAGCGTAGAGACTTTGAGTCTATGTAGGAGGTGTTTGACGAGTTTATCAAGGAATTCTCACAAAGTGGGATAGATCATAATACGGTCTCACAAATCCATAAATTCAAATAGAAAGACAGGGAATCTGTGCAAAAGGCATCCCTAAGACTAAAAAGATATGTTAAGTTCTGTCCTGTGGAAGAACTGCCAACTCAGTCCAGACTTATGCTTATATTTATCCAAGGACTAAGGAATTCAGATCTCCAGAAGGACTTACATATGAAGAGGAGCACGGCGTTGAATGAGTTAACTAAGGAGGCTCTTTACCTTGTGGAAAATTGTGCGGTCTACAAAGAGGGTGAGTTCAAGGATCTTGATGACGATTCATCCTCACAACAAAGTGGAAGCAAGTCTTCTAAGACAACACCAAAAGGAGAAGTAGTTGTAAACCAAGAGCAGCTTGTAGAGGAAGTGCTAAAAAAGATTAACTTGTATGCCAAACCCCAGGCTAAACAGCCCAAGTGGTGTGCTATTAAACAAAAATGGACAAACCATGGGACGGAGGAATGTTATTATAACAAGGAATATGTGAGAGAGAGACCTTACGCCCCCCAAGCTTAGGTAGCATCTCCTCAAGTTCCACCAATGCCTAGGTATCAAGCAGGTAACCTACCAGGACCTGTAGGTGTAGAAAGACCACAACCAGTGTTGGGGCAACAACCACCCCTACCAGGATTATGACCAGTCGGCATAAGAGACACACCAATAGTAACCGAATCGGAAGAGAAGGCTTTGGTGCCTATGCATGCATATTATGAAGATCCCAATGGATATGCAGAAAATCCTACCTATTATCCACCGGAAGAACCCTCAACACCAGAACTATGGAGCATGATGGGAGGTGCATGACCACCAACAGCTGCACAGGCAGTGACGAAGGAAATTTGGAATGGCGGCCTCTACACCAAAACAAACTCCATTGCGCCACAAGGGAAATGAGATGAGGGCACCACCTAGTCTTGGAAGCGTGGACTAGGACCGCTACACAAAGAGAGAGAGAGAGAGAGAGAGAGAGAGAGAGAGAGAGAGAGAGAGAGAGAGAGAGAGAGAGAGAGAGAGAGAGAGAGAGAGAGATCACTATGAATGAAGCATTAACCGTAGTGTGTGTACAAGGAATGGATGAATTCAAACACTCCCAACACAAATAGCATATAGATTACCAAACAATCACTCAAGGATTAGCGAAGATCACATCAAGCACTCTCACACACATATAAAACATTTCTCTTAATTAACATAAGTAAGAGGAGGAGAGGTTACTAGCATGAAACAATTTGCACTCTAGGATGTGCAAGAATAGAGTGAATGAATGAGCTTATGGACTCATGGTGAGTGATACAAAGGCTCAATGGGGCTGAGGGAGGCTTGAAATTACAAAGGGGAAGGCCTCTTTATATAGGAAAGAGAGTGATTAGGAGTGAGGTTAAGATCCAAGTGTAATTTGTACAAATGAAGCTTGATTAGGGACATTCAACCAATGAAGAAGCTCCTTCCAAGTGATTTGTTGACCAATTAGCTCCATCATCACTTGTGTTGTCTTCACTCCTTCCTCCATAGCTTGAGTCCAAGAGCTTCTTTATTTTAAAATGTAAAGAATCTACATAAAATCAATACATATCTAGTAATAATAGGAAGGGGTTGAATGAGAACTTATGAATTACAACAAGATTAAGCATGACTTGAGAGGTGATTAGAAGAGGAACTTTGGTGGGTTTTTGAGCTTGAGAGAGAGGAGGAAGGAGAGGAGGGTGAGAAGACTAATGGCTGATTTTAGAGAAGGTCTCAATGTGGAAAAGGAAGGGTGTGTGTGTGTAAAGGTAGAGGGGGTGGTCTCCACCACAGTTGAAAAAACTGGCGTCCACCATTTTGGCCATATCTCCTAGACCGTAGATGCAAAAATTATTAAAAAAATATGGCCAGAATCTCCAGCTCATCAGCTACAACTTTGATGAAGACAACTTTTCTTGGATCGGAGTGGAAGTATTTTTTAAAAATTCAGCAAAATCATGTGTCTGGTTTCTTCCTTTACCGAGTCTTCCACTTGGGTCCCATTTGTTTGAATCATCATATGGCTCCAAAGCCATGATGATATGAGCCACTCATGACCCTTGAATCATGGGTGCATGGCTCCACAACCACATCATATCTTTTCTTTTCACATTTACATATTTTCCCTTCCCTTTACCACTAGGTTCTCCCTCTACCTTTCACCTCCGGTGAACTAGTCAAGAAAAAATCATTTTTTAAAAATTTTTCAAAGAGGTTGTTCTCACTCTTTCTTTTATTGTAAACCTCTAGAAGCAAGGAAAACCAACAAAATATGATAAACAAAAATTTGTGATAGGCTCGGATCATAGCCCCCCCAAACCTGGCTAGGGGTATTTATGCCTCTAGCCTACTTTCTTTGATCTTGAGCTGACCTTATCCTGATGTGATAAGGCTTTAGACGCCATCCATTTGTCCTGGTCTTGTGCACTTTACCATCAATGTCTTGAAGTCTGTAAGAGCCATTTTTGAACTTTTTGGTGACCAAGAACGGGCCTTCCCATCGGAAAAGAAACTTTCCATCCTTACGAGTGTCGAAGCGATTGTCATATCGAAGCACCAGAGATCCCTTTTTGATGTCTTTGGATGCTAGCTTTTTGTTGAACTTTTCTCTGTGCTTCTCTGCTTCTTGAGAATAGTGGTTGATGGCTTCTTCACGATCCAATTGCAGCCTCTCTAGATCCATGATCCTTTGATGTACTTTCTCCTTTTGAGAGCCTACCTGGCTACCCAATATTCGAAGACTTGTTAACTTCACTTCAATGGGCAAAAGCGCCTCCTTTCCATAAACCAAATGAAAGGGTGTGTACCCTAATGTGGTTTTGAAGGAGGTTCTATAGGCCCATAGAGCTCCATTCAGGTGTTTGTCCCAATCTTGGCGTCTGGCATGTACCTGTTTGGTGAGAATTTTGCAAATGATTCCATTTACTTTTTCCACCAAACCATTGCACTGAGGGTAGTAAGGAGTAGAGTGTTGATGCTGAATATTTAGCTTCTTCATGAGTTCTCCTACCAAGTCTGCTCTAAACCCTGGTCCTCTATCAGATATTATTTCAAGAGGGGTGCCAAACCGGCAACAGATGTGGTCAAAGATGAACTGACTCACATCCTTAGCAGTAATTCTATTGGTCGGCATAGCCTCAGCCCATCTAGTCATGTAGTCTACTCCCATGATGATGTACTCTTTACCTGATTGAGTGCGTGGTAGAGGCCCTATGGCATCAATTCCCCACTTCTCAAAGGGCCCATATACCTTTATTGGGTTCTGAGGTTCAGCTATGAGCCGTCGTGGTCCTGCTTTCTGACATTCATCACATGTTTGACACCAGTATTTGACATCACAATGAAGACTTGGCCAAGTAAACCCAGCTTGTAGAACCTTTCTACTAGTGACGTCGTGTGCAAAGTGTCCTCCGCACATATCATCGTGATAAGCTTTTAAAATCTCTTCAATTTCACTCTTCAAAGGAACTCTCCTAAGCACACCATCCTTACCAAGACAATACAAGTCATCATTTACTATGCGATACCTGGTAGCCTTCCTAGCTAACCATCGCCTTTCCCCTGCATTCAAGTGTTTAGGAGCCTCTCCTTGCTCCAGAATGTGCATAATATCTTCCAAGTCCTCCTTGCCTTGCTGAAGTGGAAGTTTGATGGCCACTGCTCCCACTATTGACTCATTTAACTTTGATGATGCTAGGTGGTCTGCATCCTTGTTCTGGTCTCTTGGCACATGATGTACTTGTGCCTCCCTAAATCTCCTCATAAGAGCTTTTGCTTCTCTCATTTTAGTAGAGAGACGGGCATTTTTGCAAGCCCATGTACCTTGCATTTGCCTTACCAAAAGCATGGAGTCACCAAAAGCGTTTAATCTCTTAATTGAATTATCGAGGCACCAACAAAGGCCATGAATTAGAGCATGATATTCTGCTTCATTGTTGGAGTGGACATCTTCTAGAGTGATCCCTTCACCATGGATCCTCTCTCCCAATGGGGATAAGACCACGATGGCTGCAACTGCCTTATCCTTGGTCCTCTTGTATGCTCCATCAAAGTAGAGGCTATAAGCATTGACCAAAACCTCTAGAGCTGGAGGTGGTGGAAGTTACTTTCTCTTCAAATGGAAAACTTTTTCATAGCACTTGTTTGATAAAATGTCGGCTAAGCATGCTCGAGTTGTTCTTTCAACCTGTATTGTATAATCAAACTCTTGAAGTCGCACCACCCACTTTGCTATTTTGTCAGAGATTTCCATATGTTGTAGTGCATAGGGAAACATATCCTCCACAGTGATAATTACAAACCTCTTCGGCAGCAAGTATGGCCGAAATTTGGTTACCGCAAACATGAGAGCTAACACTAGCTATTCCATCAGGGTGTAGGCCTTCTCTGTGTTTTCCATGAGGCGGCTAGCAAAATACACAGGCCTCATAAAGGAGGTTTTTGGATCTTTTTGTAGGAGGGCAACACCAATGGCTTCTTCTCCCACACTAGGGTTTACAAAGAATGTTTCTTCCCAACAAGGTTGGAGGATTACAGGGAGTGACCCTAACACTTTTTTAATCTCTCTAAAATGCCCTTCACTTTCTTCACTCCAAACAAGCGTCTCTTGACGAATCAGCTGTTGTAGAGGAAATATCACTTGGGAGAGTAAGTGTATGAATCTACTCAAATATCTTAGCTTTTGCAAGAAGGAGATTAATTGTTTGATGGAAGTTGGGGAAGGTAGATTTAGCAATGTTTCTATCTTTTCAGGATCCACCTCGATTCCATCAATGGACACTACATGCCCTAATAGTGTAACCTTGCTTTCCCCAATGTGACATTTGTCCTTGTTTAGTTGTCCACCCAGCTTAGCTAAACGAGTAAATCCTTCATCAATCTTGCCGAGATGCATACTTTTGGAGCTGTAAATACAAAAGTCATCTATAAAAACCCTTATGGACTTACCAAAGTAAGGTTGGAAGACCATGTTCATGAATCGTTGAAAGGTGGCTGGAGCGTTGGTGAGACCAAAAGGCATGACTCGAAATGCAAAACATCCCCATGGTGTGATGAAAGTAGTCTTTTTCTGGTCCTCCTCTGCAATGCGTATTTGAAAGTAGCCAGAGTAGCCATCACACACTGTGTATCTCTCATGTCCTGCTACTTCATTTAGAATCTCATCTTGAAATGGGAGAGGGAAGTTGTCCCTCTTTGTTGCAGCATTTAGTGGCTTGTAATCCACGCACACTTGCCATTTACCATTCTTCTTTGGCCTCACCACTACTGGGGAGACCCATTCTGAATCTTCTACTGGGTATATGAATCCTGCTTCTAAGAGTCTCTTCACCTCAAACAACAGTGCATTTTGTTGCACAACTCCTAATCTTCTTAGTTTTTGTACTACTGGCTTGCTCCCTTCTTTTAGATGGATATGATTCTTCACTGCAGTGACACCTGTAATGTGAGTGTAATCAGAAATAAACAATGATGCATGCTTCTTGAGAACATTTACATAACCCTCCTTTTCTTCTTCCTTTTTATCCTTGGATAACATCTCCTCTAGGCTGGCATCCCACACATTCTCCATTTGGATCCTTGGGTTGTCTTCTGATGAGGTAGTTTCCTTTATGGTGACGCCCATGACTTCGAGAGTGCTATCACTCTCTTCACTTGAACTCTCTTCCTCGTCCATGGATGAGGAGCATCCACTTAAGCTCCACTCATCAGCTGACGTCTCTAGTTCAAGGTTCTCTTGTCGCCCATTCTTTAGGTTATAAACCACCTTCCGACTATGGCCACCCATGCGAGGCCTCAACTCCAAGTCTCCTGTTGCCCAATCTTGCCTAGCTCCTATACCCATGAGCCAAGGTCGTCCTAAAATAAGGGGGTATCCTTCTCCCTTTACTGGCATCACATAAGCATCAACCTCTGTAGTGATTCCAAAAATAGAAACTCTCAAAGCTTTCACTACACCCACACAAGTGACAGAGACATTATTGGCCATTTTTGCCCTAAAGTTTGATGATTCCATTACCTCTAAACCCAATTGATGCATTAGATTTTTTGTCATGACACAAACCTCTGCTCCACTGTCAATGTAAAATCCGTTGTCCCTTGATTTGAGGCTCCACCAAAGGCACTATATCCTTGAGACCATATGCTTTGATTACACTTACTAGCTTACTTCGCTTTGCCCTCGTGCTCACCATTTTTGACCATTGTCGTCGAAGCTTTGGGGAGATATGAAGTAGTTGTGGCCAAGTAATCTTTGGTCCTTGAGAACTCGCATCAGCTTTCAAGTCATAAGGTTGTGTCCGAGATCCCATAGGGAAATCAGAGATGTCAATTTGAGACCTAGTACGGGTCTTTCTCTTCTTGGCTTCATCTTTAGTTGCCCGAGATGTACTTGCTTCATTGCTTGCATCCTTGCTTGTTTCTTTACCTACTTCATCTTGGACACGCACACGTTTGATAGGCATTGTAGCCACTTCATCTATCTTCATCTTCCCTTTAGCTATTTCTTCCTGGTTGCTTCTGCCCTTGAGGACCTCCTCCATCCTTATGATGCTCACATTTGGTTGAGTAGCAGGGGCTTGAGCTTGAGCACGAGGTGGATGCAAAATTTGAGGTTGCGGTTGCTCTTGTGCTTGAGCTCTAGCACGGGGTGGACTTATTTGTTGTTGAGGACCTCTGACAGGGTAGTCATATCTTCTGGGATGAGGGCAATTATACATGCCGTGGCCAATTTCCCCACAATTGTAACACAACATTTCCCTTGCTTGACGTCGCATTGGTGGCCGATTCCCACCATTTCCCTCAATAGGCCTTCTTGCACCCTGCACAAGATTTACTCTCAACCCCTCTAGCTGGTTTGTGAGATTGTTTATTTGTTGGAGCATATCTTCTTGTTGACCTCTATTGAGGTCTGGTGCATTAGGCACATTTGGAGGTATGTGAGAAGCTTCCATAGTTGTGATATTGCCTCCCAAAGCTAGCTGGCCAGCTTGGGCTTGATAGAGAATCTTTCTATTCTTTTCCCTAGCAATTCTTAAGGCATCTTCAAAAGCACTTGGAAATTTGCTCTTTACCTTCTC
Source organism: Adiantum capillus-veneris (assembly GCF_014529385.1). NCBI lineage: Eukaryota > Viridiplantae > Streptophyta > Polypodiopsida > Polypodiales > Pteridaceae > Adiantum > Adiantum capillus-veneris. The sequence goes on along the minus strand of NC_140948.1, from coordinate 81,944,498 downwards.
CCTTAGCAAGGGGTACAAACCTGAGATAAATCGATCCTTTTGGAGGCAATTGGGAGCTCGCTCACCAGGGTTTAGTGAGTCTGACCATTGCCCCCAAAGTTTCAGAAAACCTTCCTCATAGGTTGCATAACCATGAGGGTCAACTTGATGAAGGGACAGAAGCCGTTGCCATAGTTCTTCTGCCGAATTGGCTCGTTGAAATCTTCGTAGGAAAGCCACCTTCAATCCCTCTCAATCAATTCTTTGGGTTGGATCTAGAGCCTGGAACCATACCCTAGCTTCTTCTTTGAGCACCAAAGGAAAAGCTCTCAATTTCAATGCTTCGTCATCCCTCCCGGAGACAAGGAAACTTGCCATCTCCAAGTTATCCAAAAAATCCCCAACATTTTCCCCACTACGCCCAAAAATATTTGGGAAAGCCATCATAAAAGTGGGTTGCCTTCCTCTCAATACAGCACAAAGATGAAAACGTCTAGGCCCAAATCATATCTTATTAAGGGTAGAATAAATGGATTGATAGATGCATTAATCTCAGCTAGACGACGAGGGCCTAGTAAGTCCCTTATGATGTTTTGGAACCTAAGCTTTGTGCTAGCTATTATATGCACAGTTTGTCTAGCAAGAGGTTGGAAAGGTCCATATAAATCCCTATGATTCATGGAGTATGCTTAAAGCAAGATGAAGATGTGAACATCAAAAGATACATTATACTCCAAAATAGGAAATATTATAGGGTCAGGGGACAGCAATATCTCTCTCAACCTCTCAGCTCCAAAATAGAAGACCAATCTTTGTTGGAAAAAAAATCTTTCTATCAATGCGCACATTCACCCTAATATTCTGAACTGATTGATAGTTGTAGAAAATGGGATTATTCATTGGTGCATTAATTACAAACTTCCATGAAGCACTTCATTGAAGTTGAGCTCTCTTGGATCCCACCATTTGAGAGATGCGAAGAATTTGCTCACCAGTGATTAGCCTAGCTTTGGTGTGACCATCTTCAGCTTTGTAGAGTTCATAGGGTTCGATGGCTACCCTCTCAACCACTTTGAGCCTTCTTGCTAGTAGTAGTTGGAGTGCATCACCATATGTAGCCTCTTGCCAATACCGCACCGCATTGATGTGTAGCTCCCCCTCCAAAAACTTGTTAATACCCGAGTTTGAGAGTGCTTTCACCACCTGAAGTTGAGGCTTCAAAGGAAGTGTCTTCACACTAGCCACAAAGCACTCAACACAATTTTTTGACCTAGGGACTTGATGACTACAAGATTTTCCTTGAAGCAAAGAAGGGTGTGTGTAGTTAACTCTCTTTACCCGCATACGTGCCGTTTGTCGATAAAGATGCTTCTTTTCTCGAGCTTCTTGGGGAGACCATAGTGGAAGTCTCGGAAAATTGATGGATCTTCCTTCATAGGATTGATAGAGCGCTGCTTGAGAACTCCTCAGTGGGGGCACCAATTTATGACGAAGGAAATTTGGAATGGCGGCCTCTACACCAAAACAAACTCCATTGCGCCACAAGGGAAATGAGATGAGGGCACCACCTAGCCTTGGAAGCGTGGACTAGGACCGCTACACAAAGAGAGAGAGAGAGAGAGAGAGAGAGAGAGAGAGAGAGAGAGAGAGAGAGAGAGAGAGAGAGATCACTATAAATGAGCTCATATATCAAGTTTGAAGCCATTCTAATCATTTTTGACCCCCAACACAAAAAAGAAAGATGGTACTATGGGCATGTGCGTAGATTATCACGGATTCAATGCGATAACCATCAAGAACAAGTATCCTCTACCTCGAGTGGATGAGTTGTTTGATCAACTCCATGGGGAAAGATACTATAGAAAGATAGATCTTTGTTCAGGATACCACCAAGTACGTATCCTATTGCAAGATATCTCCAAATCTCCCTTTAGAACATGGTTCGGGCATTTTGAATTTTTGGTTATGCCTTTTGGTCTAACCAATGCTCCAGATACATTTATGACACTCATGGATAGTGTCTTACGTCCTTATCTTGGAAAATTTGTTGTGGTTTTCCTTGATGACATTCTCATTTATAGTAAGACTGAAGATGAACACATAGAACACTTACAATTAGTGTTTGAACAACTACTACGAGCTCACGCGCTTTATGCTAAGCAAAGCAAGTGTGATTTCTTTAAAATAGAGATACATTACCTCGGTCATGTGATCTCTTATTCTGGCATCAAGATGGACATTGACAAGGTCGCTGCCATTCTTCGATGGCCACATCCCAACACGGTTGAGGAGCTTCAAATATTTTTAGGCATGGCTGGATTTTATCGACAGTATATCCGTGACTATGCCAAAATCACTGTTCCTATGACGGATCAACTTAAAGCACAAGGTAAGACCTTTTCTTGAGAAGAAGCCCAAAAACAAAATTTTGAACAGCTCAAGGTAGCTATAGCCACTGCTCCCTAGCAATCGTCGACCCACTTAAGCCATTTGTGCTAGAGACTGATGCTAGTGATAAAGCCATTCCTGCGGTACTTCTCCAGGAGGGAAGACCTATAGCCTTTGAAAGTAAAAAATTAGATAGAGCTCAACAAAATTATTTTGTTTATGAGAGAGAGCTCTATGCCATAATTCACGCTCTACAAAAATGGCGACACTTCTTATATGGTGCCGAGTTTGAAGTAGTTTTTGACCATGAGAGTATCAAATGGTTTACTACTCAAACATACTTGAAGAGCCATAAAGCTAGATGGGCAAAAATCCTTCAAGATTATGATTGTAAGCTATGATATCGCAAGGGGCGATATAATGTAGTAGCGGATGCACTAAGTCAGATGCCTCAGATTAATTCACTTGCTTTCACGGAACTAAAGAGTTGATTTTTGGAGTCATTACGTGGCAAGTGTGCACAAGATCAATCATATGCTAAAGTGCGGAGTGCAGTTTTAAAAAGGGACCCCTCACACTCACATGTCTCGGAACAGCTAGATCAACATGTCTCTGCACGCGCAGATAGAAACTCCAACACACAGAGCTCCACCCCTACTTAGGAAGAGCTTAAGCGATGGAAGAATTTTTCCATTGATGATGGCTACTTACTCCACAAAGGTAGAGTATGTGTGCCAAAGGACTCAGACACTAGGTGCCAAATCTTATTTGAGTGTCATAATAGTCCAAGTACTGGTCATTCAGGTATTCGTAAGACGTATGCCTTAGTTCGATGACAATTTTATTGGCCGGGCTTACATCATGATGTTCAAGAGTAAGTGCTAAACTGCCAACAATGCCAAGTTAATAAGGCACAGCACCTCAAGGTAGGTGGCCTTTAACATCCTTTAGAGATTCCAGAAGGTAAGTGGGAGAGTATCTCTACGGATTTTTTAGTAGGACTTATACCTACTACAAATTGTAGCCATGATGCCACTTGGGTAATTTTAGACCGTCTCACAAAGATGGATCGATTCATTCCCACTAAGACTACCGTTAAGGCACTGGAATTAGCACGGCTATTTGTAGAGCATATATATAAACTCTACGATCTTCCAGCTAGTATCATTAGTGACAAAGATTAAAAGTTTGATAATCATTTCTAAAGAGCTGTGTTCCAAAAGTTGGAAACTAAACTTAATCTAAGTACGGCTGATCATCCAGAAATGGATGGTCAAACAGAAAGATTTAATCAAGTGCTAGAGGATATGCTACGAGTATACGTTAGCAAGAAGCAAACCAATTGGGAAGACTACTTACCTATATTGGAATTTGCTTATAATAGTTTGAAGCATGTGACTACAAGGTTTAGTAAATTTATACTTTTATATGGATTTCAACCTAGATCACCCGTTACAGTAGATACAACAAGCGAAGGATTTTCTCCTAGACCATTTTGACATGCTTTGAGTTGCTTGACAAAATGTTAAGCAAGCTTAAGATCGATATAAGAAGTACGTAGATGAGCATCATCGTTTTGCTACTTTTGAAAAAGGAGACAAGGTTTTCCTCAAAGTTTCGGAGCATTCAAAAATTCTGAAGACGGAAAAAGATGCCAAACTTTCACCATGCTATTGTGGACCGTTTACCATTCTCAAACGTATAGGTCAAGTGGCCTATAAGTTAGTTCTCCCAGAGCACTCACGAGTTCATCATGTTTTTCATGTTATCCATTTACGAAAACAACTAGGATAGAATGATAACGTCATTGACACAGGTGTGTTAGTTGACCTTATCAAACCGCCAAGCATTCCTCATGAGCCCGAAAAGATTTTGGATTCTCATGAGCTTCGCATCAGACATCATGTCAGACGACATGTGTTGGTAAAATGGCTAGATAGACCTCAAGAAGGTTCTACATCGGAGAATGTCTCCACACTTAAGAAACATGGCTAGATAGACGACATGTCAGACAACATGTGTTGGTAAAATGGCTAGATAGACCTCAAGAAGGTTCTACATCGGAGAATGTCTCCACACTTAAGAAAAATTTTCTTGCATTCGTTTTCGAGGACAAAAATGATTCTCCAAGGGGGGGGGTAATGTAAGGACATGGGTCCTATGGGCAAGGCCACCGGCACGGCCACACAGTGTGTACGCTAGGCGGAGGCTATAAGATAGCACGACTGGGTTGGGTGGAGACTATCACACGCATTACCAGCATCCTTTCACTAAAAACTTTAACTATTAAATATAAAACCTCTCTCTCTCTCTCTCTCTCTCTCACACACACACACACATTATGCGTGTGTGCGCACGCGCGTGTGTGTGTGTGTGTGTGTGTGTATTTGTATAGTTCTATTATATTTGTAGAAAACTTTTCTAATAGGAAAATATTGATGTTTTTGTTTCTAACTTTTCAATTAGTAAATGTTAAATTTGCATCTCTCTATCTTTTATCTGTGATATGGATAATTTTATGGTGGGTTCACGAAGTTCTCTTTTGTTTCTTTAAGTTATTATTATTGTACAAAATTCCATGTGGTCTCACTATCACACGTAAAATATCTTTTAACAGCTACATCTATAGACATTCAAATGTATGGGAGGGGTGGGGTTTTGCTACCAAATAATGAATTTGCTAATGTGGATATATCTTTCCTTTTGATGATCCTTGAAAAGAGGTCAAATGAGTTGAAGCTCCTCAAGAGGATCACAATGACATAACAATTCTTTGAGACAATCCCATTCATCCCAAGCCAGGTGTTATGGAAGATTAATCAATTGACAGGAAAGTTGGATCGTGGGCAAGGGTGAATGAAAGAAGATGTTGATTACAAATATTCAATTGTAATGAGGGCATGGTTTGATTTATTTGTGTGTATCAAAGGGTGGCGGTATAGTGGTAGTGAAGATAGTTTCCTTGCAATCTTGAACACGATACAGATGACTACTAGAGAAGACTTTTGATTCTCGCATTGTCCATGAGGCTAGAGGAATGTGCAACTTCCTTTTAAGTATAAGGGCATTCTCATCGTGGAGAGGGAGAGAATGTAATCTATATCAATCCATTGTTTAGTAATGTTACTTTCAAGACTTAAAAAGATTGTAGTGGTCTAATCTCTTCCAAACTGCACTCTAATTACCACTATATTACCACCCTTTGGTACACACCCTCAAATCAAACCATGCTCTCATTACAACTAAATCATTGTAATTAATATCTTCTTTCATCCACCCTTGCCCACTTTCCAACCTTCTTGTCAATGAATTAATCCTCCATAATATCTGGCTTGAGATGAATTGTATTTTCTCAATGAATTGTTGTGCCATTATGATCTGCTCGAGTAGCTTTAGCTCATTCATCCTCATTTCAAGGTTCATCAGAAGGAGAGATGCATCCATATCAGCAAATTCATTTTTCGGTAGCAAAAACCCACCTAATACATACATTAATATTTCTATAGATGGAGCTGCCAAAAATTATTTTACTTGTGATAGTGAGACACATGGAATGTTATACAAAATTAATAATAAATTAGAGAAACAAAAGAGACTTTGTCAACCCACCATAAGAATACCGATATCACATATAATAGATAGAGATAAAAATTTAACATTTGCTAGTTAAAAATTTAGAAACAAAAACATAAATATTTGCTTGTTAGAAAAGTTTTGTATAAACCTACCAGAGTTGTACATGTTGGGTTTGTGGCCTTTAGCCTAGCACCACCAACTAGTGTGTGAGAACCATCTCTTGTACAATCAACAAGCTAATAGGAATGTGACTTTGTGAGGGCATATGGCTTAGCACATGTGGCAAGTGACTTGCACAAGAGTTCAAATGCCATTCGAGTCAGCATAGCTTTTCCACATTCTATGGAGCCACTCTTGATCTTTGTGAAGAGTTGTCCCTTGACCCTTGGGGAAAGGTACATGTACTCTTGAGGGGTGCACCTAACCACTAGCAACTACTATATAAGTTATAACAAGCTCTTGTATGTACACTTTCCAACCCAATACCAATTGCTGGGCTAGGATAGATCAACGAGATTGATATTCATGATTGTAGCATTGATAATTACAATAATAATGAGAGAGAGAGAGAGAGAGAGAGAGAGAGAGAGAGAGCGTGTTGACTCAAAACATAACTTGACTAATGATAGACTGAAAACATGCATACAATGATTGCTATCAAAGCGCTTATGGTAGAATTAGCATTCTCTTATCAATCTCCCTTAATTGCACATCTCAATAATTGAGCTCAAACCTATCCATGTGTGGGCACATCCTTGGTAGACCCAAGAGGCCACTACCCTCCATGGATTAAGCGGTTCAATTAAAGAGTATTAGGGTTTACAATTAGCAGCAATTAGTGCATTTGCATTTAACTTTTGTGTGTATTTTGACATTGGTTTTTGCATATTTTGCAACTTCAATTGGTCTTATTCAAAGAATCAAATCATTGCATTGGTGGTGTGTGAAGATAATACTACTTGAGCTCTTTTCGACGAGCCCTCAATCTCTGCATTTCAAGCCCGCGAGCTCTCTAATCTCCATTCCCCAATTTTCACTAAAATGAGGTGTGTGTGTGTGCTTGTGTGTGTGCGTGTGCATGCATCCCACTTTATAGTAACATGCTATTCTCTATAGCCACATGCTATTTGACCCCTTTCCCACATGCGATGAACGCCACTCTAGCATTAATTGCCACCTTCCTCTCTACTCCTATATAAGGCCATATTGCTTAGCTTATACGTTGCTCTTTTCATCCAAATCAATCAAGCGGGCCTATTTTCATTGAATGATCTTTCTCTAATTTGTTTGCTCCTAATTATTATGAAACTCTCACTAACATGAATGCAACTAATCTTTATCCACCTTACAAGTCATATCAGAGCTTGTAAGTAATTAGTATCTCTTAATTATGTGAATTAGATCCCTAAGCTAGATTTAGTGCCCTCTCTCCCTAAGCACCAAATCGATTTATAACTCTCTTAGGATTAGATTAGTGTAACTCAACTTTAATGATCTCTATCATTAGATTTGGGCAAATCTATATGGCCACTGCCCTAGCTAATGTTTAGGGATAATTAGATTGAGAATTAGTTTGTGTGTTTAACCCTTGCTTGATTGCATTGGATACTTGCTTCTACGACTCTCAAAGTGGACTACTTTGGCTAACTTCAATGGGCTTGCATAGTGTTTCCCTTGCAAAATTAGCCATTTGCATGCACGTGTATGAAATGCCCTTCTCAAGAGCTTTCTATTGCACCCATGAATGCTTGAATTAGAATGTTTTATTGAATGATTAAAATTGAAGGGTTTTTGGAAAGAGATGCTAATCATTTGCTCATTTACCTTTCGATTTTATGAGTGTTAGCTTCTCGGTAGCCCAAGCTACCCGCGCATGTCCGGATCTCTGCCTGGTTGCCCGAAGGTACCTGCGCCTGCTGAAGCTGCACGAACTTGCCCCACTTGACCTCCCTGCCAGCCTTGCCCAATCTCCTAAAGAGCTACTCCCACGATAGCCCATATTTGGCCTTGCATGCAACAAAAAGGCACCCTTTGCTTAAGTAGAGACAAGGGTCCCATCTCAAGAATACCAAACAAGCTTTGAGCACTACGTAGTGGAGAATCAACGAGTTGTTAAAAGCATTCTTCAAGGACATAGATTTATCATGTTGCACTCAAACTTTGTAAAGGGTTTATAGACACTGCCAAATTACTTTGGTAAGACCACCCTACGCACAATGTCCACCAAAAACATCGATAAATTCAACGGTGTTGGATTTCACACTTGGCAGACAAAGGCCAAAGGAGTGCTCATGAAGAAAAATCTTTGGAGAATCGTAAAACCGCCATCCAGTTTGGGGGAAGCCTTGGCACAAACCTTGAATGTTGAACAACCAGCCAAAGATGAGTAAGCACTTGGAATCATCATCAATGCGCTCGAAGATGACTTCATCCATCACATAGATGATGCTACATCCGTGCTTCATGCTTGGCAAACGCTAGAGCATGTTTTTGGTACTCGAGGTAAGAATTCAAAAATGAGCTTCAAAATTCAACTTTATGGTCTCATTATGAAAGAGCAAGATGATGTTGCTAGCCTCGTCAACAAACTAAAAAGTATCTCAACTCAACTTGTCTATGTTGAGGAACAAGTTCGAGGTGAGGATAAAATTGCCATCCTTCTCAAAGCTAAGCCTACCAAGTAGCTTTGATCACATTGTAAATGTGCTCAAGGAAAAGGATCCCATTCCCTCACTTGAAGATGTAATCAACTCACTTCTAGAGGGAAGAAAAATGAATTGGCACTTACACAAGGTCTCAAAATAACGCATTTGTCGTACACAAAAAAGGTTGCTTATGTTGTGGCAAAAGCAACCACAAATCACAAGATTGCTTCCGCATTAAGGTGTGCCCTCATTGCAACAAGAAAGGACATGCACCCAACCGGTGTTTCCTCAGAGATAATGCTAGGAACCAAAAGAATCCTAGAGATTCCAAAGGTAAAGTACACATAAAGTGGAAGGAGAAGAAGGAAAAGGAAAAGTCTACACTCTCTATTATGAGGATGTATTGTAATGGGCTCTAAACACTATCCCAAACCCAAAGTTTGGAGGTAAGACCTACCCACTCTTGCATTAGATTCCACCTTATGAGCCATATGTAGTTACCCTAAGTAACCCATATTAGCCTTGGCTAGAATCGATGCACTTCGTGTAAGCTTCAACTTATGGGGGTGTATGTTGAGATAAGCCCTTTAGCCTACACTCAATGCATGACCAACCTCTAAAGCCAAGCATGCCAACCATGCACCATTATGTGCATGTATGCATCTCACTTTATAGTCACATGCTATTCTCTATAGCCACATGCTACTTGACCCCCTTTCCCACATGTGATGGATGTCACTTTCTAGCATTAGATGCCACCTTCCTTTCTACTCCTATATAAGGCCATATTGCTTAGCTTGTATTTTGCTCTTTTCATCCAAATCAATCGAGTGAGGCTATTTTCATTGAGTGCTCTCTCTCTAATTTGTTTGCTCTTAATCATTATGAAACTCTCACTACCATGAATGCAACTAATATTTATCCACCTTAATTACTGATACCTTACACCTATTTTGGTTCCACTAAAGCTGCTTCCCACACTCAGCCCCTGCTCGCTTGACCCTATTGTCCCCTTTCCCACGTTCTGGCCATGGGCCTTAGGGATCCTAGGAGTCCAAACCCCTAATGGGCTCTTCTCAGAGCATAAGAGCAAAGACACCGAGAACTCCAAAGGAGCCCTCACTACAATCCAAGAGGAGGTCTTACACTTTGGCAACCAAAGACATTATTCAAAGAACATGGAAAGGTAAATCCTTGAGTATTCAAAGGGGAAGCAAAAGATTCAAGGCAAACTTCAAGCATTTCAACTTCATCGGCAAACCAAAGCTTCCAAAGCAAAGGAACATTCAAAGGGTGAAGAAGTTCAAAGACTCCCAAGGAAACCACCAAGATTTCAAAGAAGAAGATCTTCCTCTCTCATTATCACTTAAAATATTGTAACTCAAAGTCTAATTTTTGCATTCATGGCACAATACACCGCACTGTATGCCCAAATTTTCATTTATGGAGATGATATCATCTTGTGCACATGTAAGGAGGCATACATTGTCCTTGGAGAGTCTCCAAGTGATAAGACCTCTCCAAGGCACATTGGGAGAGAAAAGCAAAAGCTTATTTCAAGGGGAGGAGCACAATCATCATCCAATTCTCTTTCAAGGGGAGGAGCACAATCACCATCAACCTGCACTGCATCTAGTTTTTCTTGCACCGCATTTAGTCTTTCATTAAATAGAGGTACAAGAAATGCTACGAATATAGAAGCTTGAACACTTAGCAAAGGATTTCTCCAAGATTAAAGCATGTATCAGTAGTGGCAGTATCCAAACAACAACATTGTGGAAGAGATGAATATGAAGTAGGTGTCCCATGACTTGGCAGTGACAGTGGTGGTGACTTGTAGGAAAAATATGGGCGAGCCCCATTTTGAATTCATCTTGGTGGACAACACGGTCTGTAGTGGAGGGGAGGTGTCTTTAGCCTTTGGTACACCATATTACAAATAGTCATTATAACTTGTGTGGTCTGGCCTCTATGGAAATTGTACTCTTTGTGGTTGGTCACTGGTTTAGGCCAAAGTCCAAGGGAAGGTTCATTAGGTTTGTGGCCTTTGGCCTAGAAGTGAAAATTGGTGTGTGAGAACCATCTCTTGTACAATCAACAGTCTAGTAAGCATGTGAGGGCATATAGCTTAGCACATATGGTAGGTGAGTTGCAAAAGAGTCCAAATGCCATCCCAGTTAGCATAGCTTTTCCACATTCTATGGAGCCACTCTTCACCTTTGGAGAGTTGCCCCTTGAACCTTGGGAAAAGGTACCTGTGATCCTTGAGAGGTGCAGCTAGCCACTAGCAACACTATATGAGTAGCAAGCTCTCGTACACACTTTTCAACCCAATGTATCATTGTATGCTATGTTATCAACTTATCATTAGTCAAGTATGTTTTGAGTCTACATGCTTTTTCTCTTGCTTTTTAATTACTAGTGTAATTATCAATACTACAATCATGAATGGTAGTCTCATTGATCCACTGTATCCCTACAGTGTACACACACACACGCACACACACACAAAGAGAGAGAGAGAGAGAGAGAGAGAGAGAGAGAGAGAGATTATATTTGATGGTAAAAAAATTTTGAACATGCCTGCAAGGGTTAACAATGTAAAGAACAATCCAAAAAATATTGAAAAGAGAGTTTACATGAGGAAAAAATGAGTCATAAATACAAAAACTTAACTTAGTTTTATGTAGGACAAGGTGATCCCAGTCATGTGAAACGTGCATTTGAAGACTTTTGCTCCATTATGTTGTTATACTTTCTGAAAAAATGGAATCCAAGCTTCATAAAGCTAAGAAACAACAACTTTTTGAAGTTCAGCCACAAGGCTCTTTGTGAGAAGTTTCAAAAAAAAATGAGAGCTCTCTTGTGGAAACCTTAGACCAGTCATGTGGTTTTGGACCAATTGTCTAGTTGCAAAAGTAACACTCCCCTAATCCATACCACCAAGAAAGGCCAAATTTTGTTGTTCTACTTTTGTATTGAAGTCAGCCTGCTGATAAAAAACTTTTTCGGACTCAAAAACAACTAGTTCAAATCCACGTACCTAGTCTAGGCTTTCCAAAGAGAGCCTCATTTAAAAAAATTACTTCTCAAAAAGAGCCTTGCTGTTAAACTTGAGAAACTTGTTGTTTCTCAGCTTTATAAATCTTAGATCCCTACACTGTTTCTTAGAAAGTATAGGAACATATCAGAGAAAAATTCTTCAAATGCACATTTCACATGACTAGCAGGATCTTGTCCTACAAAATAGAGTGAGTTACAACGAATCTATCTAGAAAACAATCTTGTACCATATAGACACAAATGTGAGAAACATTATGTTTAGAGCTTTCTTTACATTAGAATAATGTTAGAAGAATGAAGTATCACAAAAAGTTAACACAACATAGTGCAATGATAGTCTACAATGCATGAAGCTGTAGTTCCTCACCATTGGCACCACCTTGTCCTACAAAAATAGTACTAACAGTCGAACCTTCTTGACACCCTAAATAATCTCAAGTGGTGCCTTCCCCATAGACGTATGAAACATGTTATTGTAGGCAAACTCCACCAAGGGCATATACTACTCCCATTGAGTCTTCTGATCAGAGATGTATGACTTTAACAAGTCCAAAACCACTGAATTGGCTATCTCCAACAGCCCATCTATTTGTGGGTGGAATGAGGATGAGAATTTAAGCCGGGTGCTTGTATTCTCCAAGATTGTTCTCTAAAACAAGCTCGTCAAACAGGGATCTCTATCTAAAACTATAGATTTAGGTATACCATGTAGTTTGAAAATCTACAAGACAAACAACTTAGCCAGATGGTCGACTTCAAGTGACTTTATGACCGGAATAAATTGACATGTTTGTTGAATCAATCAATGATTATTCAAATGCCATCATGACCACTCCGAGTCTTTGGAAGATCAAAAATGAAATTCATTGCTATACTCTCCCAAGGTCGGTTTAAGAATAGGTAGTGCCTTATGCATGTCAAACTTGACCTTACTAAGCAGTTGCGAACAAAGTGGTCGACATCCTTTTTGAGCATCGGCCAATAGAAATACTGCTCCACACCTTTCAAATTAGTGTCTATGTTGTGGTGGCTTGAAAAAGGTGGACAGTGGCACTCTGTCATAACCTTGTTTCTCAACCCCTGAATAACACACAACATAGTTTCCACATAAAATAGCCTTCCTGTAGAGTAGAACATCCATGTGTCTCCCCACTCTATACCAGTCAAAGATGTCTATAAAATATGTATATGTGGTGTACTAATCTACCATATCCTTGAAGTTATGATGGTGAATCCTCAAAATATGTGGCTTGCAAAACAACACCATTACCACCAAGTTCTTCTTTCCCTTAACGTTGCCAAGAAGTGCATAGTGCGGCTAGGAAAGCGTCGGGCCTCTGACTGTGAGGATTCGTAGCAAAATCAAGCAAGGCGTAGATGATTTGAAGCTAAAAACACACTCAAGAAGGAAAAAACTCCAACCATGAAAGATCCACTTTGAAAAAGAACCAATATTAACTTAAAACTCTTGTTTGTGTGAAGATTAGGTGTAGCCTTGCTCCCAATTGCACAGATGCAGTGCTCTTTCAACCTGTTAAAAACCCTAAATTGATGCTCTAGTTCTTCATTGTGACCATTTCATAGAAGCTTTAGTACTTCATTGGAGAAGCAAAAATAGTTATTTGAGGGGGGGAAACCCTGATTAGAGGACTCACAGCCTAGAACATGTAGTGAAAGCAGCAAGGGACTGCACTAGCACCCTATACTGGAATGGTTGTATCTCCTTGCTTATATGTCTAAATAAGCTAATTCTTGGCTCTAAAACTTCCCCCTCTGCTTGAGCAACAACGGCACTGTTGTTGATGTGGCATATGGCCATTTTTAGCCATCCCCCCCCCCCCCCCCCCCCCCCAAAAAAAAAGTCCCCCTTTTTGTCAGTAAAATGCGCAAACGAGCTAGGAAAAATTCCTAAATTTGTGGAAAAATCCCACTCGGCTCAAATTTAATGTTGAACCTCATTTTCCCACTTGGTAAGCACTTTGGATACGTCTTTTATGCCCGTGCACAAAAACTACTTTTTTTGGCCAAGATCGTTCGCATTGAACTTTCGAAGCAAAACAAGCGTGCCACTTTAAAACACTTGACATTTGTACATTCCTAAAGAAAATTAGGCATGCTTTAATGTGGTAAAACATGCAACGGTTCCACGTCCTTGGCCTTGCCTGCCCGACAAGGTATGTACATGCGTGAAATCATGGTATCCGTTTTTGCATATATCACACTATGTACATTGTAGCATTTGGTCCCACACATCAAAAACATTAAGAGTGAGGTAGCTATTTTTATTTTCACACTATGCACGTGACATGACATGACATTCACCCCCTCTAAACTTGCACATCCTCCGGCATGTGCCACACATCTTTTTGTAATAGGTTCAATCTTCATTTAAGTCCACATACATGTCGATTTCATCATCGCTTACAACAAAATCTAACGCATCACCCTCTCGTTCTTCATCCACATCCATAACATTTTCATCAAAGCCTTCATTCTAACTTTCCTGTGAATCAAAGGAATCTGTATCACATCTTCATTTGAATAACTTGATTCTTTTCCCTGTAATGGGAATCATCATTTCTGTCCTGTCCAGCTCATGCAAGGTATAAATTGCATTCCCATGTACATGCTGAACTACATAAGGACCAAACCATCTCTTTGAAAGCTCTCTTATTGTTGAATGTTGGTTGTCAAGACTGTTGTCATACACCAACACCCAATCACCTTCCTCAATAGCTTTAGGTCCGAGCCTATGCCTCTTATCAAATTTGTCTTTATTCTTTAACCTTGTATCTTTCAATCGTGCTACTGCAATCTCAATATCTTGAGGCCTTCTTTCTAACTATTGTATGCGCAAATCAAGAAGGTCTTCCCTACTCATTCCATCTTCCCAAGGTAATACATTGCATGTGGGAATTACATCCTCAATTGGCATTATAGGTTTCTAACCATACATCAACTCAAAAGGCATATAATCAGTAATTGAGCTATGAGTTGTACAATCAGCCCATAAAGCATAAGGCAATAACCTATGCACTCTCCCATTTTACCTTTGCAGGCCTTAGCCAAAGCTTTAATGATAGGAGGATGCCCACGCTTTGATTTACCATTTCCCTCAGGATTATATGCAATAGTGAGAGAAAGTTTAATGCCCAACCTAGAGAAAAACTCCATTGCTTTGCCAGCATCCAACTCATCACTGTCCGCTGTTATTTTCCCCACAGAGCCACAACAGCTAATTACATAATCCAAGAGGAACTTACATATCCCTTCTGTGCTTTTTTTTCTTAGAGCACAATCTTTTACTTGGTTGCTTAAGTCTTCTCGTGCAAGCACTATGTATCTCATTTGCCATAAGCCCAATGGCATTGTAACCAATTCTACTACCCACTTATAGTGCATGGCTAATGGGTAAGTAGGGTGAAACCCATCATGATGACGTACATCTGAAAACATTTGATAGGTTTCACAAGACTCCACAAAGTGAGATACATCTTTATACATATCTTTTCACCAATACCTCTCTTTCATTTTAGTAAAGGTGGCCTATACACCTCTATGTCCCGCATAAAGACTCTCATGAAACTTTTTCATAAGCTCATTTTGAGCGTCCTTATCATTCAAGACTCTCAACGGAATTCCATTTCTTTGTTTTGGACGCTTCCATAAGTACCCATCTTTCAAAAAGTATCCATAGGACTTTCTCCGTATGCTTTTAAACTCTTGGTCATTCCACCCTTCTTGCCTTGTCAAAGTGCTTAGATAGTGTCCAATGAGAAACCAATCACCTTGATATAGGTCCTCTATAGACGACTCAAGTGCATTTGACAGGCAAACATGATTACCCTTGGCATGAGAGATACTATAGAACTGTATGCCTACATCATCTCCCTCAACCATGTCTTCGTCGTTTTCATACCTTACTCTTGAAAGAATATCCGCAACTGGATTATCTTTCCTTGCAATATGCTTAAATTTTGAATTCAAGGACTTCATGTAGGTAATCCATCTCATCATAGCAATGTCGGGTGTTGAGTAGCTTGTAATCATTCCAAGAAGGGGTAGACAATCACTCCCCACTATTACATTTTCTGCTATCAAATACTCTTTGTCACATTTCAAAGCTGTGACTACTCCCCATAACTCTCTTTTTACCCGTGGATAGTTGCATTGACAAGCACTTAGGACTTTTTCTCCAAATCTCACCATGTGTCGCTTGCCATTATCATCATCTTGCCCAATCACCCATCGTCCATCCAATTCTTGTGGGACTATTATCCATTTTCACAATTACATATCTTCCACATTCATAGTTTGCTTTCCTCAAAGTTGGAGACATAAGCAGCAACTTCTTTAATTTCCTCATGGCATGTGTGTGCATTTCTTCCCATTGGAATTTTTGGTTCTTTCTCAAGAGTTGATACAAAGGTTCTACCACATGCGTATAATGTGGAATCCAAATAACATAGAACACAGATGCACCCAAGAACCTTCAAACCTCAATTATATTAATGCATTTATCTTTCATTCTTTGAATCACATCAAGATTTGCAGGACGAGGCCTTCTACCGTACGGCCCGCACATATGTCCTACAATAAGAACTTTATTCACACCAAACACTTCTGGCAGCAAAAGTCTTCCTGTGGTCCCCTTAGCTTAGACTTTCATTTGATTCCAAAGGACACCTCATGCCATATGAACGCATGCCATTGCTGCTTGACAAAGCTTTGTAATCATGCTTGCAATAATGCATTAAAATAAGTGTATCTTTGAAATCATGCCACCTAGTGTCCCATTAGGATTTGATTCCCTCCTAGTAGCTATTTAAAAAGAAATATAAGAAAAATACATAGAATATATATATATATATTGGAGTTTACCTTAGATATAGGATCTAGCTAAGGCGTGAGATGATAATGAGATGGTAGAAAGAAAGAATTAATGCTTTTGGCCCCAAGTTAAAGAGGCGGAGCTATTGACGCTTTTACCATAGTATTTTCTGATGGTAAAGTAAGAATAGGTTACCCCTGAGATAAATAATAGGATGAGATAGAAAGCATATTATTATACTTAAATATGTATATGTAAATTATAGGAAATATAACTATGTATCTAAAAAGTTACAAGATAACTCTTGTAGGATGCGTTCCCACTATGTACATGTCACAGCACGACATCCACCCCCTCTAAACCTGCACATCCTCCGGCATGTGCCAACCTCATGGTAACTTGAGAAAGCAATTGTGTCCCTTGTCATCCCATGACCTCCTCGAGGATCATATGGATAACTCAAAAACTTGTATTGTACTAAGCATTGAGATTCTCCGCATCTTTTAATTCCTCTCGGATCAGAAGGAATTGTTATATACATCTATCTCCAAAACATATGTAACAAATCTCCATTATGCACAAAATCTTCATGATGAAGAGACATAAGTTCCTCATCCTCATCTGCAAAAAACACTTCCAGGCTTCCTGTAATATACTTGAAAGATTTTTGAAACTGCACTTCAACCTTCTCACCAACCTCTAAATCCATATGTACCTCTTTTGCATAGAAGTCTGAATCTGCATCTTCATTCTCAAAAGAATCCTCTAGATAGCCTTTCTCAACATCGAGAGAAACCCCAGAAATATGCATGGTAAACCTCTCATCAATTCTCTCACCTTTTACAAAATACCTCTCCAGCTTTACATCATAAAACTTTGCATACCTCTCAAATATGGTGTCTAATTCCCTTTCCAAATCATCCTGGTAGGTATGCTCCCGGTCACTTGTAACCGACTGCTCAAAAACCTCCTTGGAGTTAGTCTCTGACACAATATCTTCACCCCTTCTTCCTTTTTGACCCATCCCTAAATTATCTTCAACTGAATCATGTCTCCACTCATCTAGGGAGAACCCTTCTTCATTACATGACTCTGGTGTCAGCATAGAGATAGCATCCTCTTCTTGCTTCAAGGCATCACCATGTATACCCTTCCTATCCATAGTGGATAGATTCTCACAAACCTGCTTGCAATTTATAACCTGTGACACAAGACCTAAATACCTTTTATGCCTCAGATATTGTTTGCATACCTGCAGGCAACTGAAATTCTTAAAACCCTGTATAGTAGGCACTTTATGGAAATCATCTTTATTTGCATCTTCACACAGATCAGAAATATCATCCCAATCACAGACCATATCCAAAGAGGTTTCTTGCTCTTCTACTCTATCCTCTGATGTCACTTCTCTATCTTTGATTTGTGAATCTTGAAGATTCATAGCTTCATCCGCAGAACCCCAATCCTCATGCAGAGAATCTGCATCTGTCATTCCTTCCTTTACCATGGAATTGTGAAAGCTTGATGCATCTAGCTCTAAATAAGGCACAATTTCATGAGTCATCTACATCACATCTGCTACCCCATATATACAAGACATACATATTACTCTATCAATGTACTCCTCTTCTTCCACCTCGTCTAGCTGAGGTACCTCACAATCCGCAATGCTACTAGCAGAGCTATACTCACAAAGGAAGAGATTTTTAGTCACCCCCTCTAAATTGGCACTTTTGCAGCTAGGCATATCCATTTGGGTAGTACCACATGCATCAAACTCGAATAGGAAAGCATTGATAATGACTTCTTCATCCTGGTATATGTCTTCAGCATAGGCATCCGGCTCTTCTAAACTTGGTAAAAGTTCCTGGATATGCTCAAAAGTAGATTGTAGCACATCACTAATATAGCCATCTTCCACCTGTTTTCCCTTCACATCCTCTGTCAAAACCATAGCATCCTCATCCTTGTATATACACTCATGTGCATCTTCAAACGAATCAAAAGGAGCGTCCAAATCATCTATCATAGCCAATGAGTTTGCATCATCCTCTAAGTCGCTTTGAGCCATTTCAGGCGCTTGGATAGCATCATGAGAGTCATTATCTTGAGATACGAAGGTTACAAGACCCAAACGTGCATAAATAGCTTCCACTATGTCTGCTTCATCTGCATACAATAAATTTGCATCTTGCAAAAGATATGCATCTATTTCTGCTTCTAAATTAGCCTGTATGGATATGTTGACACTTGCATGACTTACATGAGACACCAACTCTAGCTGGTCACATCCACTTCCACTCTGCTCCATCTCTTGGTCTTGATGTTCCAAGCATACCTGTGTTATAGCTGTAGAAAACTCACCCCAGTTGCTTGCATATACACTTACATAGTCTTGAACTTGGTGCTTGAAATCATCACTCACAAGTTCAACAAATGCTGCAATCATCCGAGCTTCTAGAATTGCTTGAAGCCTCATCTCTGTCACATAGAACTCAAGATATCCTTCTGGATCATAGCCTTCGAATATATTAAGCTCATTATATACGGATTGCCTAGCGCTTTCAATCGCTTTTTGAATCCGGTCTTCTTCTTCAAGCCATTTGCATCTGTCTACAAGCTCTTTCATTTCAGCATATAGCTGCTCCACTTTGCTAGCCATCTTTACATACTCTCACCCCGGCTTGTTCACGTCGGGTTCACCAAAAAATATGTCGAGAAATTTGGAGTCTTGCCGGGAAAGCACCGGGCTTATGGCTGTGAGAGTTTGTGAGAGAACTCAACAAAAACTATATGAAGGAGTTAAACTATAGATGCCAAGATTAGGGTTTGGAAGGAAGTGCAATCAAAGAAGCCCCACTCTTTCTCTCTTGCACTCACACACACAAAGAAAGAACACAAAAGAGAGTGTCAAAACAACACAAAGATGAAAACATCAAGGCTATGGTCATATCGTATCATGGGTAATATGAAAGGGTAAACAGATGAGTTAATGGCATTCAATCTTGGCTGACCAAACAGGATACGAATTGTTCTTTGGAATTGTAGTTTTGTGCTTACCATAATATATATATTTTGTCTAGTGATTGGGATTAATTGTGTGTAAAAATACTCTTGGTTCATAGCAAGATAACTACGCTTACGTCAAAAGAAAAGTTATAGTCTATGAGAGGTAGTATGATGGGATCCGGTGATAGAAGTATTTCATTGAGCCTTTCTGGGCCAAAGAGAAACACTATACGTTGTTGAAAGTGTATTATACGGCTAATCCATACGTTAATTCTAATAGATCGTACAGAGTGAAAGCGATAGAAATTATCATCATGTGGATTATTCATCTAGGATATTATGTGAGAAATGTAGATATGAGAGAAGTGAAGAGATGAGAAGTTTCCCTCCCAAGCACTATTCTTGCCCGTAGGCAATAAGGATACTGCGGGGAGAGATGTACCTGTAGCAAAGAGAACCTAAAATTTTTAGAGAGGATGAATTAATAAGAGTGAGAGAGATAGGTTTGGTTAAGGATATGAGAAAGATATATATATATATATATATATATATATATATATATATATATATGTAGGATTAGAGATGAAAAAGAAAACAACAAGAAATCAAGAAAACATCAATGTAGAACACATCTTACTTGACAAACCCTTCGGCACCATTATTGATGGGAGAGAGAAGAAGAGTGGATAATTCCACTTTGATTGATACACCAAGTGCAAGACCTTCTTTGATTAGAGTTGATATTCCAAGGTTAGCTTGTTGCAAGAATGGCTGGTCTTCTTCTAGGAGAAAGTGTAGGCCTAGGCTTATGTTAATGGCTAAATACAATTTGGCATTACTACTCACTCCCTCATGAATTCCTCTCATCAATGGCTTGAATTCTTGAGTTCCTTTAAAGGAAGAAGAGGTCCCCTTTTATAGGTGAAGCGAACCCCCAAGGGTTTACACAAGAAGAGAGGAGACACTGTGAATAGAAACTGGAAAAGTTGAAAATGAGTTGTCCCTGCATGATGTGGACAGACTGGGATCCAGTATTTTGATCATATCTCCTCAACCGTGGCTCCAAATAAAAAAGTAAAAATATGGGCAGCAAATTCAGCTCATTAGCTACGATTTTCATTTTAAAATCGTTTTCCAATTCAAATTGGAACCTTGTGTAAAAAAATCATCAAAATAGGGTCCATTTCTGGCAGCAAAAGTCTTTCTGTGGTCCCCTTAGCTTAGACTTTCATTTGATTCCAAAGGACACCTCATGCCATATGAACGCATGCCATTGATCCTTGACAAAGCTTTGTAATCATGCTTGCAATAATGCATTAAAATAAGTGTATCTTTGAAATTATGCCACCTAGTGTCCCACTAGGATTTGATTCCCTCCTAGTAGCTATTTAAAAAGAAATATAAGAAAAATACATAGAATATATATATATATATATATATATATATATATATATATATATATATATATATATATATATATATTGGAGTTTACCCTAGATATAGGATCTAGCTAAGGTGTGAGATGATAATGAGATAGTAGAAACAAAGAATTAATGCTTTTAGCCCCAAGTTAAAGAGGCGGAGCTATTGACGCTTTTACCATAGTATTTTCTGATGGTAAAGTAAGAATAGGTTACCCCTGAGATAAATAATAGGATGAGATAGAAAGCATATTATTATACTTAAATATGTATATATAAATTATAGGAAATATAACTATGTATCTAAAAAGTTACAAGATAACTCTTGTAGGATGCGTTCCCACTATATACGTGTCACAGCACGACAACATGCTTATGGAATGATTTAATGGTGATAGATGACCAAAGATCTATTGCATGGTGGTTTGTCCTCCCTATTCAAAGGTTGGGGAGGCTTGGGGCGTCAGGAGTGGGTTGCGGTGGTGAGTTCTCCACATGTGGTCAAGGTTGTGGATTTAGCATGAGCTTATGGTTGTAGACTTACGGTGGTATGAGTGGCGGTGGTGGTGTTGTTATTGTGCATAGTGGTTTGGCTATGTGTGTCGTCTATGTGGTGTAAGATATGAGTTTGTGCTCGTGTATACTCAAGAGGATTTCCTAGAAGGTGCAAATGAGAAATGAACTTCAAGTTATGAGTATTGATCTACATAGTACTTAATTTTTATTTAAAATAAAAACTTAATAAAATTAATAAAAATTTAAAACACTAAAAAAGAGACAAAAATTTATGCACAAAACTACTGATTGTGCCATAAAAAAATCACTTGGCATTACTATGTATGCTTACAAATAAACTTATTAGTGTTAGAACTTTACCCAACGCTGTCATTTTGTCAAAAAATCACTTGGCATTACTATGTATGCTTACAATAGAAATTATTAGTGTTAGAACTTTACCCAATGTTGTCATTTCGTCGCCTTGTCTCTAACCATTACCATAAATGATCTTTTGCACTTGAGACATGATACAATTATGATCGTCTGACGTTAATCACTTTTGTTATCTTTGCATTCCATACTACTTTTCACTCTCTCCCTGCTAAAACTCTTTAGAACCAGTTGAACATCTCATGTAGAGCATTAATCCGTTTCCTTCCACCTCCATGATTTGTATTTTTGAATTAGACTACTTTTCCTTGATAGTGTGAGCGCTCTATTCCTTGGCTACTCTAAATGATGTGCACCGTATACAAAAAATATGTGTTGCAAATAATTGTAAATTACTTATGTTCAAACACACAAGCAATTTGATTGTAGAGACTAAGGTTTAACCCACCATGTAATGTGTTATTTGTGTTTTGCCCTAGACATTGACCGTTTGGATTGTGAAACTTTTGATTACAAACTTCAAAGTGGAGATATCATTAGAAGTTAGCTTTTCCTTTTCAAGAAAAATGATCGTCAACAGACTGCCACATACGAGCATGCTTAATTCCAGGGGCTACTTTGCGAGCTCTATAAGTGATTATGTCACACACCGTTTTCCATAACTAAAACTCAATGGAACTTTGGGAGCTAAAAATAGTTTGAAAGCAGATGCTTCGCTTTACTACCACCCTTATATATTTTATTGGGACGACCCTGTGTAGTTTTGGATGCCTTCTTGTCCTTTGTTAAATCAACCACACCACCGTCGATACCAACACTTGATATAATAGCTCCAAGTTCTCTTATACATTCTTTTCCTTCTTTATACATGCTCCACATTTCAAGGGTAATTAATATGGAGCATTAGAAACTTGTTGAGAATTTGTAGATGGGCATGGGATGCACACATACATATTTATCAGTGGAATTTGTAGAATAGGATCTCAATTTGGATCTTTCATGTCTTGATTAGGGGGTACACTTTGGTCACAACTAAGGATACCTTGAAACCATTGTTGTAGTGCTTTACTCACTATTTGTGTAGTGGATACACCTTTCACAGAGTTGGCTCCAGCTTTGTCACCCTTTCCCTTTCCCCCTTGCCTTTAATGATCTTAAGACTTTACTATGGCAGCAACAAATGCATGGAAAGAGGGTCATGGAACTTTTCTTGCACCCTAACATACACTTCAGAGTTTTCGATCTTCTATAAAATGCCATTCTACTTGGAATGTACCCAAATATGAAATCAACAATCTTTGTTCTTCCTGGTGTTTTCAATTGATGTTGATGAAACTAAAGTGAGTCTGTGCTAAAAAGAGCAAGAAGAAAGGCCAAGGATATCTACATGTGCATGCCAGGGTAGTAAAGCAGGTATCAAGATCCAAGGCACAAAGGTGGATGCATATGTATATGTATAAGGGGGTTGTTTTGGCCAAAGTATTTTTCTATGGGACCTCTTAGAGGTGGCTGATTGGAGAGCTTAAAATGCAAATATGGAAGTGCAAAGGGTGGTCTTCAAAGTGCTTTATGGATTGGTTTAGTCAGCATATCAATCGGAGGCGTACCACTCAAGATACGACAGTTTGAAGAAAAGGGTGCTTTGCAAATTCTCATTGGATTGGATAGGTGCAGTGGGGTGGTCAAAGCATGGATGTCTTGATAGATCTGAAGTACTCAATTTATGAAGCATGTCCTACTTTTAAGATTGGCATTCGGAGTCTAGATGGCCAATATATGGACATTGAAGTAGTTCTACCCCATTTTGGTCGCCTAAGTAAATGTGCAATCATGTGTTTTTTGAAGCTCATAAGAGTTTTCAAAGATAATATGAAGCATATAGAGCAAGTTGAAAGTGTAGGCTCATCAAATCAAGCTACGGTGTTGGGGAATAATTGTGCAAAAGGTGAGCTGGGAAGGCACCGGGCCCCTCGCTGTGAGAGTTGTGGGGAAAAGAGATGCAGCAGCCACAATTAACAAGACAGAGCTCGAAACAAACGGTACTCTTAATTCCAGTTAAGCCATCGTAATCAACATTAATTAATCACTAATGGAGGCTTAATGCTCCTTACAAGTTGAAACCTGGCTTAATCCAGGTGCTAATCAAGAAAAGTGATAATGACCTGCTTAATTCTGCCTTCTGATCCTTCCGGCACAGGAGATTCTTCTTCCTGTTAAGGCATAGGAACTTCCGTCTTCCAATGCCTGTCTAATTTGGCTTCAGGTTTATGGCTTAAATCTCTCATTTGAATGGGTTTATCGTGATCTGCCTTAAGTTTGGTTTGATTCGAATGGCTAATCAAGGCTTAATGATATCTAGAGCTTTGGCTTGGTTGATCCGAGAAGGTTCGGCTAGGATTTATGGCTTGATTCCGGATATGATTGGGCTTAGGCGGCTTAGATAGCTTAGGCTTCAGATTAGTGAGATCATGATAATGATGGTGGATAATGAGATCCGAGATTATGGCCTAGAGATCTTAATATTATCCGGTTAAGGTTTTGATGGCTTATGATAGCGAGATTAGGATTATGATGGCTTGTGGCTTGAGGTTCGAGAAGCTTGTCTTAGAGAGCTTGGGAAAACTTTGATTAGCAAGCTTAAATCGAGAGCTTTAGATAAGGATGGCTTCAATTGCTTAAGCTTTCGATTAGAGAGCTTAGGCTTGAGAGCTTTAAATTAAGATTACTTAAGCAGATTAGAGAGGTTTAGGTATGGGATTAGAGAGATTTTGTTTATGGCTTCGAGAGCTTCCCAATCAAAACTTGTCTTAGAGTAGGTTAAGAGAGCTTACATAGGCCTTGGCTTCCCCCTTCGGAGAGAGGAACTCCACCACAAGATGATGAAGTGAGTCCCCAGAGTCGTTCCTCTTGTGTGCATGAGATTTCTATTTTTAGCCATCCCATTAACGACATCGCTAATGGGAATGGCTGCTTGATGACGTGGCATCCAGGCGGATGACCAGCACGGAATCACGCGGGAGTGGTGTCAAATTTCTTCGCCAGATCTTCCTGGTCACTTTTTGCTTCTGCAGCGAGGTCACCCGAACACCACACAGCCCGGCGCAAGTGATTTCCTCAAGGCGCAGCTCGTTCTCCATTGCTGCTACGCCATGGCCTTATTTATTTTGCTGCCATACACACTAAAAAAAAAAATCCTTTTTGAAACGGACGGCCAACCTTTGAGTCCTTGGGTGGCCTTTGCTTAGCTCCTTGGGCAGCCCTTCTCCTCTTTTCATCGGGTGGCCATTTTTCGCCTTGTACCCTCTTGGGTGGAGGGTTTTATGCCCTTCTAGGGCACCACATTTGGCATACAAATCGGCAAAGGCATTGTCAAGCACAACATTTTGTATACATTCCGGCCAAAGCAGTGACTAGCATGACATTTGGTTTTTAATGACAATATCATCATGAATTTTATCGCTCATTTTAGTGTTGCAAACCTTGTCGCAAGCCATTAAGATGCAAGTGTAAGTGATTACTTTTGACAAAAAACCCACGACTTCGTATATGCTTAAGCCATAACTGTGTTGGAAAATTCCTGCTATAAGCAAACTCCAGTAAATAATTCTTGTCAGGCTCAACATATCAACCAAACCATTGCTACATGACGTCCCAAAAGTTGGTCAATGTAAAAAATTCCCAAATAGCACTTCGATCGAGCCGGCCAGGGCAGTTCGAACCCGGCCCCCGGTGATACTTAAATTCGCCATATCTTGCCAACCGAAACCCCGATTGACAAACTAAAAAGACGGACATGCTCCTGAAAGTGAGCACTTCGGATTCATGCATTCCTATCATCTTTGACCTTTTATCAGCAGGTGCTCAATCTGGTACAGATCTGCTACTGACTCAACTTAAAACTGTCATAACTTCTTACCCGTAGCTCCGATTGACGAGCCGTAAAGACAGGCATGTAGAGCTTGTTGAGTATTTCAACTCGGATTAATAAAATCCTAGCTATGACCACTTCAAGAATACTCACTGTTTAGAATTATCAAGACATCTTCTGACCCTTAGAGCTCCATCTGGCACACTTTCAACTTAAAATTGGCTTGTTAGCAAGCCCTTATAAGTGCTGATTAACCATGCAGGATTCAAATACTCTTGATCAACATTCCTTTGATCCTTTTCTTGTCATGGGAGCGGAGCGGCACGACATTCACCCCCTCTGAACCTGCACAGCCTCCGGTCCGTGCCAACCGGTCTTCAAGTTGCATCTTCTATAAATACCTTAAGCGACTTGTCATCAAGCTCACGTAATTGGTAAAGCTATGTAAAACAAAAAGGTGTAAATCATAACATCAATAGTCTAGCTCAATTATCTGGTAGCTATCCCATCACAAATCTTTGAACCGTAGTGGTCGTGTCTCCAAAGCATGCAATTATGAAATTATGTCTAATGAACCCCGCCAGACTCAAGTGCTCCAATTACTTATGCACACGGCTTGACCATCAGCTCTCTTTAGGGAACCCTGTCAAGCTCAAGTATGACTTACTATGTCTGCACACGGAATGGTCGTCAAGTCCTTTACTTCAAGTTCTGGTAGCAGAACCATCTCAAAAGATGTGAAGATACTATAACAATTGTCCAAGATGTCAACTGGAAGCTAGCCATGTAAGCTTATTGATCATATAACCATATTGTCTTAGCATACATCCAAAAATAAATCTACTTCCAAGTAACCTGCCCCCACAGGAAAATAAATGAAGTCTTTGAAGCTACCAGTTGCTCTTCAATAGCTCCCAGGATCAAATGGGATAATAAGAAATTGCCCCAATAGTGGAGCAGCATAATATCCACATAAGCACACACAATCTGAATCAATCAACTTCAAAATTTCTGCTCCAAATATGCTATGCCAGGATCTAGCGGAAAGAAACCACCATGTAGACCCAAAAATACCCATCCATAGTGTATGTGCTTTTGAAGATCTTTCGAATCACCTGGATCAAATACCATTAAAATCACATAGCATTGATAGCCTCCGCAATATACTAGAGCTTCACCTGAAGCATAGTGCAACAGCAACATCTCATAAACTTTTGGTAACTTAAGGTCGTTACCAGCAAGAATCAAAGAATTCTGACTCCCTTTAACTGGTAGCCAGGACATCACTGACATAGGAATTAGGAATAATATCCAAATTCAGCCACATTTGGCACATTGTCCAAGAAAATGAAAAATCCTGTGCAATTTATATAGTATCAGGGATTATTTAGCATCATCACCCCCTCTAGCGTCATAGCCATCACAAAAAATCTTAGGACTTTCTGGACCTGTATCATCAGAGAGATTTTTACGGCTCTTGAGGTTGATAATGAATAATAGCTTTGTCCTCAAAATATTCATCCAGAACATCCGTGGGAAAATCACCTTTGGAAGTCTCATCATTCAACAAAGCTATAGGAGTTGGCTCCTCTTGCAACCCGTATATAAGCATAGATGTTCTCCTTCAGATTCGGTCAAAAACTCTTCAATTATAGAATATCCTTCTGTGATAAGAGATTCAACAAACATATTTCCAGAAATAACCATAAGCTCACTGGCATTATCAGGTACATCCTGTGCTAGGTTCACAGTCTCGGCCACTTCATCATCTATCTCATGTATAATAGATTTGTTTCTGCAATCATTTGTAATAACTCTGTTGCCCTGCTCGGCTATAGTGTCGATATAACCATTAGAAGCCTATCTTCTTGATAAACTTGTTGAGAGAATCCCATGCCAAGGTCAGTAGCCTTAAAAAATTTTGGTGTACAGTCTAGTTCTTCACTAGAACCATTATTCGAAGTAACTTCCATGCGAGAAATCTTCGAAAAAAATTCATACATTTGTGTTTCAGCAGTAGATTCATCATGTACCTCTGCTTGGTTGCTCTAAATATGGTCCTTTGAAGTTGAATCTGCTTCTTCCAAAGCTATATTTGCCTTGGCTTTACTTCTTGCAGAAATATGGTCCCAAAATTGGTCATAATTAAGAAACTGCATATGATCCCCTTCTTCTTTATAAAAAATAATATGGCCTCGATCATTAATCTCCTTCATGGTTAACTCGATAATTTTTGAGCTTTCATGAACAAACCCTTCTGCAAAATAATCCCACTGTGTGGGGTATGTCTCTGCTAGTTCTCAAACCTCGTCTTTAAACTCAGAGGTTACAACTTCTTTAAAGGTCAAAATCATCCGATCTTCTGGAATTCCTCAGCTCTTCATCTCCGCTTGATAGCATGCAAGGAGTCCATCTGGATCATGACCTTGAAAAATCCCACACTGTTCATGTACAGCATCAAGTGCCATCTCCACTGCAGCATCAATCTGCTCTTTCATCTTCATAACTTTTACTTCGTGCAAACACCTCTGAACTAAGCCCAACATTTTTGGTAGATCTGCTGTTTCTAGATTTTTATCAAATCTATTCAGATTGTAATCTTCAATAAACTGCTTCAATTCTGTTGGAATCTCCATCCTGACCTCCCACCCCGGCTCGTTTCGCGTCGGGTTCACCAAGAGTGTCGGGGAATAATTGTGCAAAAGGTGAGCTAGGAAGGCACCGGGCCCCTCGCTTTGAGAGGTGTGGGGAAAAGAGATGCAGCAGCCACAATTAACAAGACAGAGCTCCAAACAAACGGTACTCTTAATTCCAGATAAGCCATCGTAATCAACATTAATTAATCACTAATGGAGGCTTAATGCTCCTTACAAGTTGAAACCTGGCTTAATCCAGGTGCTAATCAAGAAAAGTGATAATGACCTGCTTAATTCTGCATTCTAATCCTTTCGGCACAGGAGATTCTTCTTCCTGTTAAGGCATAGGAACTTCCGTCTTCCAATGCCTGCCTGATTTGGCTTCAGGTTTATGGCTTAAATCTCTGATTTGAATGGGTTTATCATGATCCGCCTTAAGTTTGGTGTAAGGTCTCTGACCCCGATCAAAAAGAGCACCCTTGTACCATGAACTGAATATAATGGAATAAGTTACTATTTTTAGCAGTTTTCCAGATTCTGTCAGTGCCATGATGTTTAGAACGTTTTAAAGCTCCGAAATGTGAATTAAAATAATTTTTGTAAAAAAATTCCAAAAATAGTAAGTTTTTGGTCACCCGCCCCACCTAGTTTTGATCGTCTCGAAAAACTGCACCCGTATCCCGAATTTCAAAAAAATGCATTTTCGGACCCCGAGGGCTGCTAAATATGGCAGGTACTCGAGCCAGTACGCCTTAGTTAGAGCTTGCTATAGCAATTTTCGGCATCAAAATCCGACTCGTATGACCCGTTTTAGCCTAGAATCAAATTTTCTCAAAATTGCTCGGGGAGGTACCGGGGGCCCGGGACTGTGTAGGAACAGGTTCTAGCCCACTCCAGATCAGCTTTAGCAGCTAGGGGGCACCCTCTTGCTTTGTGGGAGTCCTGGGAGAGTTTCCAAGCCAGTAACTAAGTCTCAGAGTCAGTTAACCAAGCCAACCTGACACTTGGTGGGTAGGGGAACTGAACTTGCCAATGTAGAGACTGAGTGCTCACTCAGATGCTTATAGCAGCACAAATCGATTTGCAGCTTGTAGGAGCCTATTTAAAGACCTGCACACACACACACACACACACACACACACACACACACACACACACACACACACACACACACACACACACACACACATATGCTCTCACACACACAGTGCACACACACACACACCTACACAGACTCTGGGAAGGTGTTGCAGGAACACACACCTTTTGAAGGAGAAGCCAGGAGGGAGGTGCTGTCGAATTCTCGCCTCAAGAAGCTCGATTAGATCAGAGAATCGAGAGGTTTATCAGCCCTTAATCACGGTAACCACGGTTTAATTAATGCTTTTTGCAAATCCTTTTTCATTACCATCTAAATTTCTCGTCTATTATGCTTATTCCTAGTCGTAATTCTCTATAATTACTCTCTAAATTCTCCTTAACCATATTCTATTATGTAATCATCATCCCATAGCTGAAGTATCAGCCATTCATCACTCTTAATTAATGATTAGTGCACGATTATTAGAATTTTCTCTCTCTAGGTAGCATAGAAATTAATCGGTAAGCTGGTAATTGTGTAGATTGATGAGAATCACTCTTTCTATCACGCATTAATATTGTAGCTGATTTAGATCCATCTCTGTTATGCATTAAGATATAATTAAGGTAAGATTAATCTGTCATTAAGTCTCTAAGAGGTGGTTTTTCTCACACCTATGCATGCGGTGATTCTGCACCCTCTAATTTCTAGGAAAGAGATTAATTGTGCTTAATTCATCTCTCTGGTAATTCAATTAGTGAAATCCTATTATTCTTAATCATGTAAGCCGAGTAATTATCTTTAGAGCCGGTTCCCATAGGATTATGTGTCATCCATAATGATTGCTATATGGAAAAATCTAAACCTCTCATGTAGCAGGCATTGTTTGATGTTGCTAATCTATCATTTGGCTTGTTATGACGCTTACGGGCATTAGATCTTTTTCCCAAGTTAATTATTTAAAGTAGTGAGTTTAAAATGGCCCCGGTTAAGAGGACTCGCTTTGGTGGAGTCCACGACCACGAGGCAGGAACGAGCAAGGTGAACGGAAAGGGAAAAGCTCCCATGGAGGAACAAATACCGGCCATCTCATGGGCCATCGACGAAGAAATGGAAGAGGTAGATCATAATTTCATTCAAGTTGTTTAATTTAACATTGCACACGTTTAGTTAGGAATGAAAATATCCCCAAACATGTTGGAGAAATCCGACGGAAACCTCGGCATTGAATTCATTGTACATTAAGTTCTAAAGTAGGAAGGAAATGATTGATGGGTATGCTGGTTGCAATTAGGAAAGAATGTCTGCTAGGGAAAATTTAGCTCGACATGTTCATTTTATTTCCAATGTTGAATCAGTCCTGACCCCCCTACTGATCACAGGGGGCAGAGTTCCTCGTTAAGGGCTCTTGAATCCACGAATTGCTTTCTATGCGGTGGATACCCACAACTTGCTTTCTATTCGGTGGGAACCCACGTCTTGCTTTCTATGCGGTGGGAGTGTCCATGACATGCTTTCTATGCGGTGGACATACCTAGTTGTATGGGCAGCTAGGTGACAACGAGAGGAGTGAACTCTCGCTGGAGGGGGGATGTTGTACCTCCAAAACATCGGAACTTTTATGAATAAGTTTGAGTAGAATTTTTACTAGAATTCTGTCTTGGTGTTGTTTGCAATACTGGTTGAAGGGTTGTATTAACGAACAATGTGATTCGGAATTAAACAAGGAATCTTTATGTTGAACAACCTTTGTGGTAGTAATTAGGTCACACAAGGAAGTGTGAGTGTGGGGGTGGAAAGTGGGGGATTGGCTCAGGTTGCCAATGCCTATGAGATGGGTGGTCCCGATTGGTCGGGAACTCTCTGTCCCCATTGTGCTTACTTCGATATTAGTAATACTCATTGCCCCTAGAGTCGTGAAATCTCGAGTGTACGTGCCTCTGAAACATGGGAAAAAAGGCGCTCATGGTTTCTCTCCTCTTGGAAGGTGGGTCTTAGGATCGCTAGATAGTTCAAGTACGCTTCCCCTGCGAGGTGGAGCTAGATCTCCCTGCTAGTAGGCTCGAACTCGACTCACCTTGTGATGAGAGATCGTCCGCTAGTCGAACCCTGAACCATTTTGTTTGCTTCCACAATAGATCTAGTGGCCACCGAGTTCACCATCAGATCCGCCATTGAAAATGGCGGGGTGGGGACCTCACATTTGGTTTGATTCGAATGGATAATTAAGGCTTAATGATATCCAGAGCTTTGGCTTGGTTGATCCGAGAAGGTTTGGCTAGGATTTATGGCTTAATTCCGGATTTGATTGGGCTTAGGCGGCTTAGATAGCTTAGGATTGAGATTAGTGAGATCATGATAATGATGGCTAATGAGATCTGAGATTATGTCCTAGTGATCTTAAGATTATCCAGTTAAGGTTTTGATGGCTTATGATAGCGAGATTAGGATTATGATGGCTTGTGGCTTGAGGTTCTAGAAGCTTGTCTTAGAGAGCTTGGGAAAACTTTGATTAGCGAGCTTAAATCGAGAGCTTTAGATCAGGATGGCTTCAATTGCTTAAGCTTCCGATTACAGAGCTTAGGCTTGAGAGCTTTAAATTAGGATTACTTAAGGAGATTAGAGAGGTTTAGGTATGGGATTAGAGAGATTTTGTTTATGGCTTCGAGAGCTTCCCAATCAAAACTTGTCTTAGAGTAGGTTAAGAGAGCTTACATAGGCCTTGGCTTCCCCCTTCGGAGAGAGGAACTCCACCACAAGATGATGAAGTGAGTCCCCAGAGTCGTTCCTCTTGTGTGCATGAGATTTCTATTTTTAGCCATCCCATTAACGACATCGCTAATGGGAATGGCTGCTTGATGACATGGCAGCCAGGCAGATGACCAGCACGGGATCGCGTGGGAGTGGTGCCAAATTTCCTAGCGAGATCTTCCTGGTCACTTTTTGCTTCTGCAGCGAGGTCGCTCGAGCACCACAAAGCCCGGCACGAGTGATTTCCTCAAGGCGCAGCTCGTTCTCCACTGCTGCTACGCCATGGCCTTCTTTATTTTGCTGCCATACACACTAAAAAAAATCTCCTTTTTGAAACGGGGGGCTAACCCTTCAGTCCTTGGGCGGCCCTTCTCCTCTTTGCATTAGGCGGCCATTTTTAGCCTTGTACCCTCTTGGGTGGAGGGTTTTATGCCCTTGTTGGGCACCACATTTGGCATACAAATCGGCAAAGGCATTGTTAAGCACAACATTTCGTATACATTCCGGCCAAAGCAGTGCCTAGCACGAAATCTGGTTTTTAATGACAATATCATCATGAATTTTATTGCTCATTTTAGTGTTGCAGACCTTTCCGCAAGCCATTAAGATGCAAGTGTAGGTGATTACTTTTGACAAAAAACCCTCGACTTCGTAAATGCTTAAGCCATAAATGTGTTGGAAATTTCCCGCTATAAGCAAACTCCAGTAAATAATTATTGTCAGGCTAAACATATCAACCAAACCATTGTTGCATGACGTCCCAAAACTTGGTCAATGTAAAAAATTCCCAAATAGCACTTCGATCGAGCCGGCCAGGGCAGTTCGAACCCGGCCCCCGGTGATACTTAAATTGGCCATATCTTGCCAACTGAAACCCCGATTGACAAACTGAAAAGACTGACATGCTCCTGAAAGTTAGCACTTTGGGCTCATGCATTCCTATCATGTTTGACCTTTTATCAGCAGGTGCTCAATCCGGTATAGATCTGCTACTAACTCAACTTAAAACTGTCATAACTTCTTACCCGTAGCTCCGATTGACGAGCCGTAAAGACAGGCATGTAGAGATTTTTGAGTACTTCAACTCAGATTAATAAAATCCTAGCTATGACCACTTCAAGAATACTCACTATTTAGAATTATCAAGACATCTTCTGATCCTTAGAGCTCCATTTGGCACACTTTCAGCTTAAAATTGGCTTGTTAGCAAGCCCTTATAATTGTTGATTAACCATGCAGCATTCAAATACTCTTGATCAACATTCCTTTGCTCGTTTTCTTGTCATGGGAGTGGAGCGGCACGACAACGAATATGAGATATTAATGTTTGAAGTTGATAGTACTTGACAAGGGACATGCGTCATCATGTGTTGTTTTCCATTTTTTGAGGCTCATGGTTTATGGACATTAGGTTGTCAAAATGCACCGAGGTTCTTGAGGTTTGAAGCTCGCACTGGGAACTTTTAGTGTGGCTTTATAGATTGAGTATCTGACACAAGAGTAGAGAATAGGGACAATGCAAAGAGGCACCAAGAAAAGGTTTTTTTAATATAGAGTAAACTTTATGGTTTTTGGGAGTGTTGAAGTGCATTCCATGGAAGGCCACCACGTGGCTATCTAGTTATCCCAAATGCGAGGGCAATAGTGAAAATTGTGGGCTATATATGATGGAGAAGGGCCATTGTGTAGGCATTCAAGGAGAGGGAGAAAAGAGCAATGGCTCCTCCCCTCCCATGCCATGCATGGAGCTGCTTGCGGGCATTTGCTCATTGGCATGTAGCGTTTCCTGTGGCCACTGGTGGTGGCCACTTGCAAAGGTTCTAGCATTGCTGCATGGCACCCAATTGGGGTTGGTTCACGTTAAGGGTGCCTAAGGCCTCCCCTTTTGTTGAAGCATGGGAACAACCCTTCCCCATTAGTGCTAGTGCTAGTGCTAGGGGATGGGGAGCCTTTCCATGGACAAAAAGAAAGAGAAAGAGAGAGAGAAGGGAGGCCGATCTCCTAAGGGAAGAGCCACATGAAAAAAGTTCATAAGATACTAAAAGGTGTTAGACAAGTGTTTGGTGCTTACCGTGTTACCAAAATGGACAAACATTTTTACAAATAGCCAAAGATGTCCCATATTTGTTGCTTTCCAAGGAATTGAAGCAAGAACCGACCAAGCGGTGGAGAAGTGACTATATGGTGTTTTTTGTGAGAAATCAAGCTCCATATCTATTTCCTAGTGTTGTCTTTTTCCCTCATCCCTTCTCTTTTTTGGTTGTTCTTGTGTGTTGGTGTCGGTGTGTGGGTGTGCCTCCAGACCGTTATTAGTGGTGTACAAAGAGAGAGAGAGAGAGAGAGAGAGAGAGAGAGAGAGAGAGAGAGAGAGAGAGAGAGAGAGAGAGAGAGAGAGAGAGAGAGAGAGAGAGAGAGAGAGAGAGAGAGAGAGAGATTTATTGTGTGTGGTAGTGGCTTGTGTGATAGAAGCATTGTGTATGGTGTATGAGTGTTGATTTCTAAAGGGGTTTGTGCATGTTTTTGTGTGCAACCGAGCGTGTATTTGCTGGGACGTGTGTCATTTTGAAGGTCTTTTTGAGAGGAGTGGGGTGTTGTGAATACCCTGGCCTAAAGAGAGGAAATTGTGTGTGTTTTTGGGTGTGTTCCCATTCCCCCTCTCCATCTTCTAGTGCCCACAGTGAGGAGCATGCTGATTGCTCGTGGTTGAAGGTAGAAGCAGGTTTGGGTGATGCTGGATATATTGATCTTGGAGATCAAGTGTCAGAGAAGAGATGTGGACGGTGGTGCAACTGAAGTGAGTCCATGCTAGAAAATGGGAAAAGCGGGGCTATGGATATCTACAAGTCCATGCTAGAAAATGGGAAAAGCGGGGCTATGGATATCTACAAGTCTATGCCAGGGCAATAAAGCAGGTATGAAGGTCAAGGTCACATATGTGGATCCAGATGTGCATGGTTGTTGGGGTTATTCGGGCCCATATTCTTAAGTGCCTTTCAAAGGTGGTTGATCAGAGGTTTCATAGTGCTGAAATTAAAGTGCAAAGGGTGATCTTCAAAGTGCCCTATGGGTTGGTTGAAACAACATGTCAATCGGAGGTATATAGCTCAAGTTTTGACAATGTGAAGAAAAGAGTTCTTTGTAGACTCTCACCAGATTGAATGAGTGTAGCACCGTGGTCAAAGCATGGGTGAACTAATAGATCTAAATTACTCAATTTATGGAGCGGTTGGTTTTTTTAGATTGGCAATCACAGTTCAAACGGTCAAGATATGGACAAATGAATTTATGTGAAGGTCAGCTTTGCTCCATTTTGGTCGCCTTGGTAAGTGTGCCATCAAGTGTTTTTTCAAGCTTGCCAACATTGGAGAGCTGATGTGAAGCGTATGGAGTTAGCCAGAAGTGAGGGCTCCTCAATCGGGTCCTGAGTGTCAGGATATGCCCAACTAAGAATGGTAGCTTGCAGCGGTACTGGATGATTAAATGATTTTTGGCATTTTTGGGGCTTTTAATTCGAAATCACATAAGAGTAAAAATGTGAGGTGTCTGGAGTCAAAGTCCGGGATACAAATTTCCAACAAGGATTTTCTGCATTGCTCATTTGATCACCAAGCAAGGAGATATGCTAGTTCCAAAGAGGCACCGAAAAAAATTCTTTGAGTTTTATGGTGTTTTTGGAGGGTCGTGAGGGTGCAGCTCATTGGGGACTGTCACATAAAAAACCCGCATGTGAGGCAAGTAGAGGGAAAGCAAGGGTTAAGAGCAAATCCGTGGACATATAGGGGGTGTCTCAAGAAAGAGAGGGCTAGTCTTCAATTGGTCCTCCAAAGCAATGCCAATTTGGAAGTACCTAAGAAGCCATTCACAATCGAATACTTCTCATGCCTTGCAACTTGGAATTTCATCTTGAAATGGAAAGGGATAATGGTTCCACTCTGTAGAAACATTCAATGAAATCCAAACACACTCTCCACTTCATGTTCTTCTTTAGTGTAATGAAAAATGGAGAAACCCACTCAGACTCTGGCACCGGATAAATATTACTTGCTTTGAGCAGCTTATTGATTACCTACCACAAAGCCTCCATTTCAATCTCCCCCAACCTTCACAGGTTTTGTGCCCTTTTCTTGTATTTTTCTTGAGCAAAATCTGATTCTCCACCCCTTTGGCTCCTGTAGGTCTTTTTACTTTGTAGAAAATAAGTTGGGATATGACTCCCATAGCTCACATAACCCTTCTTCTCCTGCTTGGTCAAATCTTCACCCAACATACCATCTACTTATACTGCATCCACACCACAAACCAAAGATTCCATACCTTCATTAGGACTGGGGGAGTCTATGGTGACTCCAAACATATCCATATCAACCTTCAACATGTCTTCATCACTCTCTTCCTCCTTTGTAATGGTAGAGCCTTCATCAGAGGTTGAATCTGACTCGTACTCAAAGCTGGTGCTCGAATCTTCTTTATCACCTCCAGCCAGTGGATGAAAATAGTTTTCTCTTGTCTTCAAATCAAGCATCACCTGCCTACCATTCTCTTTGTCTGACAGAGTGAAAACACTCCTTTCTCAATCCTACTTAGCCTCAATAGCATATAGCCATGGCCTCCCCAAAATGATAGGATAAGCATTCTCACCTTCTTTCATCACAAAAAAATCAATGAGGCATTCAATTCGCATCACCTTTACCTTCACATTATGAGCCACTCCCAAACATCGTGCCTTGGCATGGTTGGCCATCCTCATTTGCACATTGGACTTGACCACATACTTGATACCAATGTCCTTCATAGTGGCCTCCACTAGCACGCAAACTTATTCCCCGCCCTCAATGTATGGCTGCACCTGCACCTTCTTTTCAATCAAGACATCAACAATAGGAAGCACATCCTCTTGATTCTCTACTCTTAGAGCAAAATTTTGTATTGCATGCATGCTGCCTCGAACCCGTGGAAGCCTTGTAATAACATTGGTAGACCATTGTCTCCTCAACTTGGGATTTAATGCTATTAATTGCCCAAATGTAATGTTAGATTTTTGGTTATGGATATCACTCACTAGATCATACTCTAGATAACTCCGTCTAAGTTTAAAATTCTACTACTTAATCTTGCGACGTCGTCTCCTCTTGCTAGTCTCTAGCTGCTCCCTTCCTTCATACACTTTCTCTTTGCCTTTGCAAGCTCTGGTCTCTCGTTCAATTTCTATCTCCCTTTCTCTTTGTGCTCTTTTCTTGGCAATAACATCTAAATCTTTCTTATCCACACCGATGATTTTAACTCTAGGAACTTCATCATTACTACCTGGCATAATTGGCAGTACCTGATTCTCATCTACAGTTTTCTCTCTTTGACCATTGAACTTCCCCTGCCCTTTGCCTCTTCCAAATGATGGGTACATACCTCCTCTTTTTGTGGGTGGATGTGGGAAATTTGGAGCATAGTGGCCTTCTTCCCTGCAACTGTAACATCGGCCAGGCAATGACCTAGCTCTGCCTCTTCTTGCCTTTTGTTCATCACACTTAAACGAAGCTCTTGTATTAGCTCAAAAAAACCTTAAATAGTACACACCCAATATTAAGGAACGGTTACCATGGCTCAATTTACTAGATTCTATACTTGGACGTCAACTCTTGGACCCTAGAGTGGGCTAGGAGACATTGCTTAATATCCCAGTGAGCCTTGCTCTATCTTCTTCTTGATTTTCTTTCTCTTTGCTTCCTTCACTTTAACTGCATGGGACACCACCCATGGGTGCCATGTGGGACCCCCTCCATGCTCATCAAAAGGGGAAGATCCTATAGCTCTGTGTGAAACCACCACAAGTGGGCTTTTCTCGGCATCAAAACCACAACCATCCATCTTCGACTCCAAGCGCACCACCATTGCACAACAACAACAAGGAATCACTGACCGCGGTAAGGCACACCCATTGCCCATGGCAGGGGAGGGGAGAAGGCCATATTTTTGTTTCTCCTTGGGGCTGCTTTGCTTATTGCATGATGCCCTTTGGACTGGTAAATGCCTATGCAACATTTCAAGGTTGGATGAACAGGGTATTTGTGTCATATTTGGGTAAGTTAATTAGAGATTTTATGGATAATATTGGGTGCTAGAGTTCAAGGACTGATTATTTTTCCAAGTTAAAGCTATGCTTTCAAAGGCTAGATGAAGAAGTTGGTTAATTGAATCCCAAGAAATTCAAGTTGGCTCAATCATGGGCTCATTTGTTGGGTCATGTGATCTTGCAAAATGGTATAGAGGTAAATCCAGAGAAGGTGAAATCTTTGGTTTTGATAAAACCTCCCACCAATGCAATAGGTTTAGCTTGTTTGTGCACAAGTTGAAGTGTTTTTCCAGGTTCTTTTGGATGCTTTTGCAATATGTGTATCCTCTTCAAATACTTTGTCAATAGATTCACTGCTTCCAATGGATTGAAGATGCACAAGTAGCCTTTTGACAAAGTGAAGGAGGTTCTTTTTCAATTTCCACAGTTTGTCTTGGGCCAACAATGAGGATGCATTCTATATTGCTATGACGATAGGCATTATTACTATTGGTGAGGTTTTGATGCCTTTGATAGCCCAGAAGAAAGGACATACACAAAATCCGAGCAGTGGGTGATGGCTCTAGTGTTTGCGTGCAAGAAGTTTAAAGTATATTTGATCATTTTTAAGTTCTATGTGCTCACATCTAACAATTTGTAAGTGGTGCTTCATTTAAAGCCAAAAAGAGGTATCACGAAATGGGTACTTGACCTGGAGGATTTTGAGTTTGAGTTCAAGATTGACCACATGAGTCGGTCCCATCTTGCCAACATTTTGGTTAATAAATAAGCACACTTGTCAATACATCCAAGGGTGGTAAAAGAAGAAGTTGGGGAAGAATTGAATTTGGAAGAAGATTTTACCATGTGTTTTGATGGTGCTTTTAAAAGGGTAATCCAAAAAGCAGGCCGAAAAGTGGTGATACGTACATGATCCACAAGGTAAAGTGATTTTCTCCAAGGCCTATAATCTAGAGGATGTTCACACAAACAATGAGGCAGAGTACTTGACTCTCCATCTGGGCTTAAAATAGTGTGTGTTATTTCGAGGCTTGTGGTGAAGTGTGATGTTGTTGGTACAACCAAAGCTGGTTGATGCTAAAAGATGTGTTGTGAAATGTTATGAATACTTACATGTGTGGGCTTAAAGATGTTGTTGGTACAACCAACTCTAGTTGATGCTAAAAGATGTGTTGGGCAATGTTATGAATACTTACATATGTGGGGTAAAGTGCTAAGGCACCTAGGTATATAAGGCCTGGGCAGGAAAAGGGTAGCTAAAATGTATGGTTGATGTGGTTTCTTAGGCCAAAATGTCTCCAAAAAGGGCCCATTGGGTTGGTATATCAGGGTATTCAAAGTGCTTAATTGATGCTCTGGAATGTATTGTTCGAGGTGATTTATAACCTGGTCCATACGTCTCCTTAGACAGACCTACGGTGAAAAAATTATGATGGTTTTAGATTAGAAAGCATAGCATTTGACCAACGGATAGGGCAAGTGAGGACAAGTAGCTAGGGTTGGTTTCATCAGATAAACGTAAAGTGCTCGAGTTGTGGAGCATGTCACTCCTTCTGGATTGACAATTGAATCTCAAATGTGAAAGATATTGTCAATTGAAAGTTTCTTGGGGGCCAGTTATGGGCCAATTGGATTGCATTGAAAAGCATGCCAACTCGGAGATTTTGAGCCTTGCCAATGTTTGCAAAGCTAGTATTCAGTATGAGAAGCCAATAGGAAGTGAGAGCTTGTCAATCCGATTCTCGGATAGGAAGATATAGCGAGGAGAAGTTGGTTGCAGATGCCCAAAGGAGAGTGTCAGATGTTTTTTTGCCGTTTTGCGGCCTCGGTTGGTGGGCTTTGAAGCCTCAAAATTTGGCAAGATCTACAAAGTTTAGAGTCTAAGACGAAGGCTTTCAGTGGGTTTTGTCGGCTCAATGAAAGAGCATCAAGTAGGAAAGCTGCAATGTTCTGAAGCCCGGAGAAATAAACAAAGTTTTTTCTATAATTTTGGGACTTTAGAGGCCTTTTGGGTCAGGAGCAACAGGGGAGCGCCATATGGAATCGAAGAAGACCCACATGCAGAGGTTCTTCGTGCCCCTTTGGGGTAATTATAATGCACCGTGGCCTTCACTTGGGCAACAAAGATGGAGAGAGCTCATTGGGAGCTCCCTGGCAATACCTTGTGCATGGGCGCTGCAACGGCATCCACAATGGTGCGCGTTGGCGTCCATTAGCGGCGTTCACGTCATGCGATGCTGGACATTGATGGTTGTTGGCAGGCTGTGCCAATGATGACATGGCACTGTGTGTCGCACGTTTCCAAGATGGGAACACCTTTTTATTGAACAGAAAGTAACCTAGAGGGGTTGTCATGGTGGTTCATGTGATCCCAAGCAAGGACCTGTTGGTGCCAAAAAAAAACAAGGGGTGATCCACATGCAGTCAAGCGAAGGAAAGTGGCCAAGTTGGCAGTGTAAGCAATGTGATGCTAAATATGGAGTGCCAAGTGTGTGAAGTGTATATAAAATACCAAAAAAGGCTCGAGTTAAATGTACGAGCCAAGATGAACTCAATTTTTTGTCTTTTTGGAAAGTATAGCCTTCTATAAGGGGAGTTTTTCCAACTTTGTAAGGGTTTTTATTCCATTTTGGAGTTCTGAACATGGAGAAGAAGAGTAGGAGGAGAGTGCCCTTCACAGCACTGAGGTGCTTTTGTAACCGTCTTTTTGAAGGAAGAGCTTGCCATGGCCCCAACCTGGTGTTGATCCCCCCCCCCCCCTCCCCTTTTTCTTTTTTGATCTTATACTTTGCCATGTGGTTCCGGTGTTAGTGCGATTTTGTGTAACCTCGAACCATGGTTGTGGTTTGCAAAGTGAGAGAGAGGGAAAGTTTTGTGTGTGGTTGTGGTGTGGAACAAGGGTTTGTGTGTGTGGTATGTGCTAGAGCTTTTTGAGATGGGTGTGTGCGTGTTGGTTTGCAAGTGATATTGTGTCATTTTTAAGGTGAAATCAAGTGGTAAGGGGTGTTTTGTATATCCTGGTCTATACAAAGGCAAGAGTTTGTGTTCCGGATGTGTATCCCTTTCCCCTTTCCATTTTTTGGTGCCCCCACTAACGAGCACATTGATTGCTCCTAATTTGGTGAAGAAGTGCAGTTTTTGCATTGGTAGAGATTGCGTCTTGAAGTAATGGTCTAATTTCATAGACAAGGAGAATTGTGATGAGTAGATTGCAAACTCTTTCATTGGTGATGCGCGGTAAAGCTAAACTATGGGATGCCATGTTGGAAGGCAAGATAAGGCTGGCATGGCTAGCTCTTTGGGTAGAGTTTTTGCACAATTTTTGCAGAGAAGCGTCTCTAGTCAAAATGGATGAGAATCTTAAATCTCTCAAGCAAGATGTAATTGAGGATTTCAATTTGTTTTTAGATCTTTTTTGAAGCATGTTGGGTAGAGTTGGCTACAACCATGTTGTTGGCTAATGGAGACTATTTCAAGTTGGACAAATTTACGGCATGTCTGCATCCTAAAGTTAGAGAGAAGGTTGATTTTGAAAGTTTAAAAAATTACAATGGTGTAGTGGCAATTGTACGATCAAAAAGCAAAAAAATAAAGAGTAAAATTGACCATGGTGCAATAAACCTCCTACCCAAACTCAAAGCCCCAGAGAAGCTGTTCAAGAGGAGAACCCACAGTAACAAGGGCGTAGTAATTGTGCCACAAAATTGGGTGCAATTGATCCAAGGCTTGTTTGAGAAGATGCAAAAATTGAGGCTAAGTGTGATGGATAGGGGACAACCAAGAGGAGTGAGACCATTTCCCGGCACTGCGGAGAAGAAGGACACTATGCACCGAATTGCCCCCAACCACCAAGAGAAAGAGGAGGCATGTACCCTCTATTTGGTAGAGGTAAAGGGCAAGGGTAGTACAATGGCCAGAGAGCAATTGAAAATCTAGTGAAACCATCCCCGCCTGAGGATAGTGAGATCCCTAGGGTAAACTATCATCAGAGCGGATAAGTAGGAAGTTGAAGTTTTGTCCAACAAAAGGGCAAGAGATAAAAGAGAAAAAAAATTTGAAAGGGAAATTTGAGCTTGCAAAGGCAAAGAGAAGGTGTACGATAGCAGAGAGCAACCTTAGACCAGCAAGAGGAGAAGGTGCCACAAAATCAAGCAAGCAGCTTTTTAGGTGGGATGTGCCTACCCCAAGTATGATCTGGTAAGTGATGTACAAGGTTAAAAAGCTAATATTACATTTGGAAATTTTCTGGCCTTGTACCCAAATTGAGGAGACAATGGTCCACAAGCGTCAGCACAAGGTTAACAAAAGCGAAGGGCAATGTGCAGGCAGTGGAGAATATGGCTTTAGGGGTGGCCAGCCCGATGGATGCTCTTCCCTTTGTGAATGTGGTCATTGAGAAGAGGATGGATGTAGGTACAAGCCTACATAGATGGTGGAGCACAAGTATGAGAGGCAACCATGAAGGAGACAAGTATGAAAGTGATAGCCAGATCAAACGTGCGAATGAGGATGGACAACCATGCTAAAGTGAGGTGCTGGATGTGACTCAAGATGTGAAGGTGAAGGTGATGGGTATAGAATGTTTAATTGAATTTTTTTGTGATGAAAGTAGATGACAATGCATACCCTATCATTTTGGGGAGACCGTGGCTTTTGGCAATTGGAGCCAAGCGAGATTGGAAGAGAGGGGTGTTTATCTTATCGGACAGAGAGAAAGGAAGGCAGATAGTGCTAGATTTGAAAAGCAAAGAGATCCTTGCTCATACTATGGTGGCAAAAGATGAAGAAGATACCACAACCAGCTATGAGTGCGAGATTGAGATGATGTATGATGAAGGTACATAGATATAGAGCAAGAAGAGAGCGAGGATGATATGTTGAAGATTGATGCAAATTTATTTGGTGTCACGGTGGAAAGTTCTCATGGTAAGGGAGATGCAACCACAAATTTATGGTATAAGAGCAGAGGAGGTGACAAGTATGCCAGGATTTAACCAAACAGGAGAATGAGAGTTATGTGCATCTATGTGCAAATCTATGTGCAAATCTTTTTGTGATGGAATACAAAGATCTACGAGGTGCAAAGGGAGTGGAACACAAAATTTTTCTCAATGAGGAATAGGAGCCGAGAGCACAAAAGATGAGAAGAATAGGAGAGATACAAAAGGAAGCCCTTTGGCAGGAGATAAATAAGTTGTTACTGGATGCATGTACCGTCTACCCTGTGAAGGAGTTGGAGTTGATTTCTCTAGTGATCATCACTCCAAAGAAGAACAACAAGCGGAGAGTATGTGTTGACTACAAGCCGTTGAATGTGGCCACAAAGCGAAACCAATACCCACTATCCTTCCAGGATGAGATCTTAAATTAGGTGGCCGAGCATGAGAGGTACTCAATTATGGATGGATTTTTGGGGTATTTTCATATAGGTATCGCGCTTGAAGACTAGTTGAAGACTACATTCATCTCTCAATGGGGATGTTTTGCTTACCACAAGATGCCATTAGGGTTGGTAGATTCTTATGCTACTTTCCAGGATTGGATGAACAAGGTGTTCGACCCCTACTTGCTAAGGTTTATCAGGGTATTCATGGATGATATTGGCTACTATAGCTCTAGAGTGGAGCACTTGTCAAGGTTTGCAGTTGTGTTTTCTAAGGTTGGATGAAGAGGGAGGTCAATATATTGAACCCGAAGAATGCAAGTTAGCATATTCTCATGCGTAGTTGTTGGGCCATGTGGTGTCACAAAATGGAATTCGACGGATCCAAAAATATTTAAGGCTCTAGTTCTGATGGAGCCTCCCTCCAGTGCTCAAGGTTTGGATTTGTTTATGCATAAGTTAAAGTATCTATCACGGGTTTATATATTCCCAGTATGTGTATCCTCTTCAGAAGAGCGCTCAACAGGTGCATGGGTTTCAATGGGATGAGGAAGCTCAAGAAGTGTCTGACAAGGTAAAGGGAAATCTATGTCAGCTACCTATAGTGTGTCCTCCCAACCAAGAAGATGCTTCCTATATTGCTATGACGGTAGGTACTGTGGAAATTGGATTGGTGTTGTTCCACAAGGTGGGGAGACGCTACAAACATGTTTACTTCAAGAGCAAGGTAATAAGTCCTCGAGAGGTGGCCTATATAGAAGCAGAACAGTGGGTGATGGATTTAGTCTTTTCTTGCAAGAAGTTCAAAGTGTATTTGATTTTTTGTAAGTTTTATGTATAACGATTAACAATCTATTGCCTGAAGTGGTGTTGCACTTGAAGCCACGGAAGCAGATTATGAAGTGGGGTGATAGAGCTACAGGAGTTTGAATTTGAGTTCAAGGGCGATCATACTAGCCGATCTCATTTGGCAGATATCTTGGTTAACAAGGAGGTCGCGTTGCCAGTTTATCCAAGGGTGGTGTGAGATGAAGCTAAAGAGGAGCCCAATTTGGAAGGGGTATTTACTATGTGGTTTGATGGTGCTTACAGGAGGGTGATACAAAAAGCAGGCGGCGGTGTGGTGATAC
This sequence comes from Adiantum capillus-veneris, assembly GCF_014529385.1. Classification (NCBI taxonomy): domain Eukaryota; kingdom Viridiplantae; phylum Streptophyta; class Polypodiopsida; order Polypodiales; family Pteridaceae; genus Adiantum; species Adiantum capillus-veneris. The sequence goes on along the minus strand of NC_140948.1, from coordinate 81,899,782 downwards.
ATGACCCACATGACAAAGTGATCTTTTCAAAGGCTTACAACTTAGAGAACGTTCACACCAACAATGAGGCGGAGTATCTCACTTTACATTTGGGCTTGAAGTAGTGCATGGAATTTGGCATATCTAGATTGGTGGTAAAAGGTGATGCTTTGTTAGTCATCAACAATTGTTAGGCCAATGGCATGTAAAACAAGATTCTCAAAAGCATTGGCCTTTTGCAATTAAAAATTTCTTGGAGTTTTTTGAAGAGATTCAAGCATGTTAAAAGAGAGCAGAACCAAGAGGGGGACCAGTTGGAAAGCAGTCGAGTGCAGGTACAAGTTACAGACTTATATATATGGCCCTAGCCACTTATGCAAGTCATGAGATTTTGAGGAAAATTGAAGACTTTTAAGTTGGGTCCAGTGTCCAAAAATCTTGTCCAAGTTGCAAAAGAAGAGGATAGTGTAAAAATCTCGCAAGTTCACATTGATAGGGGAGAATCTAATGGTTTACGGGCAAGAGAAGTGTTACGAAGGGTAATTTACAAGGAAGAAATCAATGTGGTCTAGCTTACATCAGTCCCATGAGGAAAGTGGGCATCAAGGTAAAGACCAAGTTCTGTTTTGAATTTTAAGGGTAGGTTTTTGGTGACCTTCTATAGTACGAGATGTGCACTATTGGTGCAAGACCTACCACGAATGCCAAACTATGGGTGAGATATGGGTGGCAGTCGAATCACAGGGGTCTATCATTACCCAAAATGCTTTTGAAAAGTGGGGTTTGGATGTCATTGGTCCACTCCGGAAGTCGACAAGCGGCAAAAATTACATTGTGATAGCCATTGACTACCTTACCAGGTGGGTGAAGGCGAAGGCAGTTAAGGAGGTAAATGCTCATGTTGTGGCTCAATTTTTATAATATTTGTTATTGTTTTGGAGTACCATGGGTGCTCATTTATAATAGAGGACATGGATTTAGAAGCAAGCTTATGTGGGCATTGGTTGAGAAGCTGGGGATTCAACACTCGTTCTCTTCACCCTACCATCCTCAATGCAATGGTCTAGTGGAGAGTGCAAATGGGCAAATCATCAAGATGCTGACGAAGTATGTTTACAAGTAGGAAGTAGAGTGGGAGCCAAATCTTGAGAAGTGTTTATAGGCGTACATGACATCTTACAAAGTGGTTATCGAGTTCACCCTGTACGACTTGGTATATGGTAAAAAAACAGTGTTGTTAGTGCACACACACAGCTAGGAGCTTTGAAGGGAATGTGGCCAGTTGATCCCACACAACAGGAGATTTTATAGGATCAGATTTTCAATCCTGAGGCTTTGCAGATGGACTGAGAGGCAGCATCAGGCTACTATGTAAAGAAGCGAGAGAAACGGATTGCCAAGTTTAATCAAATCTTGTCGAATAAGAAGATAGAGGAAGGAGATTGTGGTGATGATGAAATACAAGGTCTATTTGGATTTTAATTTCCAAAAGAATTTTAAAAAGAAATAGACGGTTCCGTATAGAGTACAAAAGGGTTTTTCAAATGGGACCTATCAATTAGTGCAATCAAATGGTAAGCTGCTTAGAAACATGGTGAATGGGGTGCAACTTAAGTTGTACTTTGACAGGAGTTTAGTACCTGATGTGCACCAAATTATATCCAGGGGCATTGGGCAACCCACCTAAGGGGGACAAAGTGCGAAGGAGCAACAACTTTGTATATATTGTGCATGTGGCTTCTTTTAGTTTGTTAGAGTGCTAGAAAAATACTATAGTTTTCAAGTTCAATAAGTCTATTTCTAGTTAAACATAAATGTTCAACAAGGGGGTGGGCAATGATGGTACAACCAAAGTTTCTTGATGCTTAAAGATGTGTTGTGTAGTGCTATGAATGCTGACAGGTGTGGGGTAAAGTGCTAAGGTAGGTATATAAGGCTTGGGCAGGGAAAAGACAACTCAAATGTATGGTTGATGTGGTTTCTTAGGCCAAAAACGCTCCAACTTAAGGTCCAATTGGGTTGGTAGATCTAGGTATTCAAAGTGCTGAATTGATGCTCTAGAATGTAGTGTACGGTGCAAAAAGTTACGATGGTTTTAATTTGGAGTGCATAGCAGATCCGTGACCGGCAGGGCAAGTGAGGACAAGTAGAGGATAGTCTGAGCAGATAAACGTGAAGTGCTCAAATTGTGGAGCATGCCTGTCCTTCTAGATTGAGAATCGGATCCCAAATGTGAAAGATATTGTCAGTTGAAAAGTTTGTTGGGGGCCAACTACGGACCAACTAGATTGCATTGGAAAGAATGCAAACTAAGAGATTTTGACCTCACTAATATGATAAGCCAATAGGAATTGACGGCTTGTCAATCCGACCCTTGGATATCAAGATACAACGAGGATAAGTTGGTTGCAGATGCTCGAAGGAGAGTGTCAGATGTTTTTTGTCATGTTTTCGACCTCGGTTGGCGAGATTTGGGGCCTCAAAATGTGGCAAGGTCTACAAAGTTTAGATTTTGAGATGAAGGATTTTGGTGGGTTTTGTCAGCTCGATGATCAGAGCATCAGGCAGGAAGTTGCAATGTTCTGAAGCTAAGAGAAAAAAAAACAATAATTTTGGGACTTTAGGGGACTTGATATGGGCTTGAAGCAAGAGGGAAGTGCCACATGGCATAAAAAAAGACCCACATGCTAAGGTTCTTGGCGCCGCTCTGGGGTATTGTGGCCTTCACTTGGTCAATAATGATAGAGAAAGCTCTTTGGGATCTCTTAGGCTATTGCACGGGTGGCCCTGTGGGGCACTGCGGTGGCATCCATTGTGGTGCATGTTGGCGCCCGGTAGTGGCGCTCGCATCATGCAATGTTGGAGATTGACAGTTGTCGGTAGGCGATGCCAGTGATGACGACTTGCACTTTGTGTAGCAGGTTCCCATAGGGCCTCTCATGGACACACTTTTTATTGAAGGGAAAGTAGCCTAGAGGGATTGTCACACGGCACCGTGACATCCCCCTAGGGCTCAACGACGGTTCATGTGATTCCAAGCAAGGGCCTGTGGGTGCCTGAAAAAACAAGGGGTTATCCCCATGGAATCAAGTGGAGGAAAGCGCCTGAGGTGGTGGTGTATGCAATCTGATGCTAAATATGGAGTGCCAAGTGTGTGAAGTGTATAGAAAATACCAAAAAAGGCTCAAGTGAGCTACACAAGCCAAGGTGAAGCCTTTTTATTTTTGGGAAAGTATGGCCTCCTATAAGGGGAGTTTTTTCAAAATTTTAAGGGCTTTTTTGCCATTCTGGAGTTCTAAACGTGGAGAAGAAGAGCAAGAGGAGAGTGTTAGAGCTTGCCATGGCCCCAACCCGGTGTTGATTCCCCCACCCCCCCATCCTTCTTTTTTACTCTTGTACTCTGCCATGTGGTGCCAATGTCGGTGCGGTTAACCGCGAACTGTGGTTGTGGTTTGCAGAGAGAGAGAGAGAGAGAGAGAGAGAGAGAGAGAGAGAGAGAGAGAGAGAGAGAGAGAGAGAGAGAGAGAGAGAAGAGAGAGAGAGAGAGAGAGAGAGAGAGAGAGAGAGAGAGGGGGGGGGGGGGGGGGGGGGGGGGGGTGGGGGGGGGGGGGGGGGGGGGGGGGGGGGGGGGGGGTGTTGGGGGGGGGGGGGGAGGGGAAAGGTTTGTGTGTGTTAGCAGTGTAAAACAAGTGTTTGTGTGTGGTATGGTGGCTGTGCTTGGATCTTTTCACGATGGGTATGTGCATGTTGGCGTAGAGGGATAAGAAGAGGCAATAGTTTTGGTTCCCGGTTCCGTTGTGTATCCCTTCCCCCTTTCCATCTCTTGGTCATGAAGCAATTTTTGGGCAATGGCAGGTAAAGAGGGACTATCTTAAAAGTTGATTTTTTTTTTTCTATAATGAAGCTGTTGAAGTTTTCAGGTGGTGCAATTCAAACATGTTAGAAGAGAGAAGAATCGAGAGGCTAATCATTTGCTAGGAGTCATGTGCAGGCTCATGTAGCAGGTTTATATGTGGCACCCGTCACCTATGCAGATAGAGAAACTTTGAAAGAGATTGATGAATTTTTTAGTACAAGTTAATGGTTGGAGCGTTTGTGCAAGTTGCAAAGAAGGCAGATTGTTCAAAGGCGCTCAAAGATCACCTTGATAGGGGAGGATTTGATGGCATATGGTTGAGATGTAGTGCCGAGGAGGGGTTCTCTACAAAGAGGAATTCGGTATGGTGTAATAAAGCAGTGTCATGAAAAGAGAGGACATTAGGGCAAAGATAAGGTACTTTTTGGTATCCTTAGAGCTGGTTTTTGGTGGCCGTCTGTAGTGCGCGACGTGCACTATTAGTGTGAAACATGCCACAAGTGTCAAACCATGGGTGAATAATTGTTGGTGGCAGTGTCACAAGGAGCTATCATAGCTCAAAATTCATTTGAGAAGTGGGGTTTGGATGGTATTGGTCCAGTACCAAAATAAACAAGCAGCAAGAAGTATATAGTGGTGGTGGCCATTGCCATTGACTATCTTATCAGGCGAGTCAAGGCAAAAGAAGTAAGGGAGATGAATTCTTAGAAAATGGCTCAGTTTGTCTTTGATTGTATCTGTTGTCGCTTTGGAGTGCCTTGGGTGTTAATTTTTGATAGAGGTCAAGGTTTTCGAAGCAAGTTGGTGCATGCATTAGTGGAGAAATAGGTATCCAACACAGGTTTCCTTCACCATACCATCCACAGTGTAGCGGGTTGGTAAAAAAAGAAGGCCATATTTTCATCATTCTTAGCAAGTATGTGTACAAGCAGGTAGAGGCATGGGAGGTTAACATTGACAAGTGCTTGTGGACTTATATGACTTCTTATAAAGTTGCTACCAACTTCAACCCATATGAGTTGGTTTATGGTAAAGAGGTAGTTTTGCATGTGCATGTCTAATTGGGTGCATTGAAGGGTGTGTGGCATGCTCATTAGGATGTTTTGCAAGACACGATCACTTGCGTTGAAGATTTAAGAAACCCACGTAGACAAGAGCTATGGACAATAGGAATAAAACTATGTACATTTGGTAGCGGGTTTTTGTGTTTTCTCAAAGTGTTTTCTAGTTTTTCAGTTTCAAGTTCAATAAGCATCTCTTGTGGTTGAACATAAATGTTCAACAAGAGGGTTGGACAATGATGGTTTAGTTGAAGCGAGTTTGTGCTAGGACAATGTGGAGCGATGGATATCAACAAGTGCATGTCAGGACAGTAAAGCAGGTATGAAGGTCAAGGTCACACAGCTGGATGATCCAGATGTGCACACTTGTTGGGGTTATTTGGGCCAACATTATATGTTATGGTTCCTTTCAAAGGTAGATGATTAGAGGGTTCAAAGTGCTGAAATGAAAGTGCTAAGGGTGGTCTTCAAAGTACCATATGGTCTGGTTCAAACAGCCTGTCAATGAGAGGTGTATAGCAAAAGGTTTGGCAGTGTGAAGAAAAAGGGTGCTTTGCAAACTCTTATCGGATTGGACGAGTGCAGCAAGATGGTCAGAGCATGAGTGAGTTGATAGATCTGACGTAGTCATTTTATGGAGCATGTTGGTATTTTTAGATTGGCAATTGAAGTTCAAGCGATCAAGATATGGACGATTAAAGTTATGGCAAGGGCCAGCTCTATTCTGTTTTGGTCACCTTGGTAAGTGTGCCATCAAGTGTTTTTTCAATCTTGCTAGCATTTTCAAAGGTACTGTGAAGCTTATAAAGTTAGTTTGAAGTGATGGGTCCTCAATCAAGGTCTCGAGCATCACGGACTAAGGATGGTAGCTTGAAGCAGTAGTGGATGATCACATGACTTTTGGCATTTTTAGGGCTTTTGGTTTCAGGTCACGAAAGAGTCAAAATGCGAAGTGGGTGTGTGGAATCGAAGTCGGGGAACAAATTTCCACTCGTAAATGTTCAACAAGGGGGTTGGGCAATGATGTTATAGCTAAAGTGTGTCCGTGCTAAAAAAAGGCAAGAAGTAAGCCCAAGGATATCTACATGTGCATGCAAGGGTGGTAAAGTAGGTATGACGATTCAGGGCACACAGGTGGATGCATATGTATAAACATAAGGGGATTGTTTAGGCCAAAGTGCTTTGCTATGGGACCTCTCTTAGGTGGTTGATCGGAGAGCTTATTATGTAGAGATGGAAGTGCAAAGGGTGATGTTCAAAATGCTTTGCAGACCGGATTGGATAGTGGGGTGGTCAAAGCATGGGTGTGTTGTTAGATCTGAAGTACTCAATTTATGAAGCATGTTGGTCTTTTAAGATTGGCATTCAAAGTACAGATGGCCAAGATATGGATATTTAAAGTTTTGATAGGGCCCAGTTCTGACCCATTTTGATTGCCTCAATAAGTGTGTCATTAGGTGTTTTCTGAAGCTTGTCAGAGTTTGCAGAGATAATATGAAGCATATCTATAGAAATTGGATAGAAATAGCATGGCTTAGATTCAATAAAACACCTCTTTTCTTCACCTTTACATTTCAATTATCCCATCCATTAACACAGGTAGCTGTCACAATAATAACACATGTTTGGACGCTCAGCCAAAGGTAAGATACGGTTCGCTAAAATTACACTAAACTCCCTAGTGTGAAGTGTATGGTTAAAATATACTCTTAACGTAGGCCAAAATGGAGATACAAATATATCTTACGATGTGGTAGAAACTCTGCTAGTGAATATAACCGCTCCAAAAATCCACGCTTCATTAAATGTTCCACATAATAATAGTGTGGCCCTAAGCCCAAGGCTTCCTTTACCATCACTAGATGGATTTTTCCTGAAGTGTTCTCGACCCCAAAGCATCACTGGTGTCACTCTATTTTGATATGTCCAGCATTTCGTCTGTGCAACCGATGTTCCTAATAAAGGGAATAGACGAAACTCATAACGGAGTATGGTGTTTTTTTAATGGACTCTCTTGATTACTGTAGATGAGCAAGGGATATCAGTAATACCTGATCTTGACTATAAGTCATAGCTGATGAAGTGTAAGACACAGCTTAAGACAAGTTATTGAAGAAACTTGTAAACTCTTGGTGTTAAACTCTCAAGAAATGCCCTAGTCTGTTACAGTGCACTCTGAAGAATAATGCACCTGTCTTATATAGACCCAGATAGCAACCTCTACCTAGTGACTATCCGTACAAAATGCCCACTTTACTTGCCCACTCTTATTGGATCTCGTAACACTTTAAATCACCTTTTGTTTTCTCGACATATGTTTCTCCTAGAAATTTACCCAACTAGCCACCCTACCTATAATAGTCTCTTTAAAAATGTCAGTTCTGTCAGTATTTGTTCGTATGCGACCATCTAGAGTCGGAGACTATACCTTATAAGAATTTTTTTGAGCCGCACGTCGACTTTGCAAAAATAGTCGGATATGTTCAAACTGGCTATTGCTACAAAATTACTATTTCTCTTATTTTCACTAATGGCAGTAAACTAAGGGGGGATTCATTGTAGCCTCTTTTTTTAAATTATTTGAGCTGGTTCTTATTTGCTACCTATAAACCCTAGATTTTAAAGATTGCCTCACTTTATGAACAGCTGTATAGTGTTTCTAAAAACTATAAAACCGTCTGCAAACGTTAAACCTGCTCGTACTTCTGCTCTGTTGCACGCTACCCTCTGCATGTGAATCAAGTGTATACGGACACACAGCTATAGTGCTCACAATTTGACACACGGATCTTGTGCTAGTAAAATCCCTAGAGAAATGGGATGTAAGAGCTACCATGATTGCGAGGAAGTATGGGAAATGTCGGGTCCCGTCACCTATGGCTAGACTTCGTCCACTATAAAACCCTCACTGATGTGGAACATGTGAGTAATACACTCACTTAGCATCATTTTTCTGTGCTTGTGAATTCTAAATTGTAAGTTGTGGTGACTGCAGCATGCCTAAAAGTAAGGAGAAAGCTGTGGTGGAGTTGTCATCTTCTTCCAATTTACAGGTGTTTTATTTTTTATGGTGGGCGTCACTGATCTAGCTTTTAAGATGGGGCTCGGCTGATTTGGTTAAGATAATTAAGATAACAGTGATAAAATTAAATAGATAGTAAGCTTGGTATTTTTAACTCGTGCTTATTGGACAATTTTGTGATCGATTGAAATGCTCTAATTATGGGCGGTTTTGTTTGCTGAAATCCTTAAAACTAGGAGCTCACTGTTGTATGATTATTGGGTAATGAGGTACTGCCAGATTTTGAAAAGTTTCGTAGAGGATAAAAAACATCACTTACCCTAAAGATGTCTTGTTTTTGTGTTGAGCTTGAATACGGTTACCGACATCCATCAATTACCTGAAAGATATCTAGTCTTTTTACTGCACTAGCCAGATCAGCTGCTCACAGTTTGCATCTTGAAAGTATTGCTGACATGTGGTAGCTGGATATTTTTTACTTGGTCAAGCTTTGGTTCCCCGGCTTTATAATAATCTAAGCTTTGCTCTATTAAACTTGCCCATATTTGCTCTCATTTCATTTCATATCAGTTAGTCGGATGATGATTGAATTATAAATATACCCACATGATGCTATTACAAAAGAATATAAAACTTGGTATCTCCAGGTACGGTTTAATTATCTAAAATGAGGTTATGGAATAATGTGTACTCTCTAGTGTGAGAGTTGGTCTTTGGACTATGCTTTTGTTGGATTCTGACTTTTCGTTGGACTCTTACTTTCCTCTGGCTATTACTATTCTGGTTTTGGCTTAATGCTTCTCTTGGGGCTTAGACTTGCCCGGCTGGTTTGGTTATGATTCAGAATATAGCACTTTGCCTTCTCTTTCAAAGATACTTTTCCTTCTTTTTTGATTTCCATACCGAGAATAATAAATCTATTGCTTCCTTTTAATTTCGGGTAACAGGTGATGGAATTGGTATTATTTTTCTTGGCAGGGAAAAAAACTGGAATATGTTAATGGCTTTGTGAAAAAAATATGTCGGCCATGACATTTGAAGAGAGACAGTTGTAAATGATGATGTTAGTTAAGATGATTAAATCTGTTCGTACTCATGAAGGGAAAAGTTCAAAATCTAAACATATGGCTTGGAATCCTCTGGTTGTTTTGCGGGTTACGGAGTCATGTACCTTACTGTGTCGTTTTGTATTAAAGACCACCTTAGAATTTAATACCACCTTAGAATGTTTTCTTTTTTAAAAACTCAGATATGTTATGGCTTGGCTTTCTCTAGAATGCTACAAAAGCCTTTAGGCTCAGTTAGTGAAATATAATCTGGGTCTCACATTGTTCATGTGTAACTGGCTTTCCTCTAGCACTTCCGGAGGTATTTTGAAATAGAATAACTCTTAAAACTTGATGCCTACTATAGGGTGTATGTCTCAAGCTAAGCTCTGCTTGCTCATGTGGGGTAAAATTCTCCCCAATCTGTTTTAAATTGATTTAGAAATTTAGAAATTTATAAACATGGTTTGATTGAGAGACCTCTTAAACACTTCAAACTAAAGATTGACAGCATAATGTTTTTTGAAGAATCTGGATCTGCTTTCATAAATGGTAGCATTTATTATAGGAATCTCACTCTCTAGGAAAGATTTGCTTAAAACCCAGGAATATCTTATATAATAACTTGGCTTAAAAAACTCTTACTCTTTTTTCAAATTACAATTACATTCGAGAACGATTGTTTTTTTCATTGGGACATGGATAACAACTGGGATGCCCACGTATCACTTGTACACAGTAACAATTGCTAACCGAGTGTTTTCTTGTTTACTATGGATGCAAGTGAGGGCTACTTTATTTGATAAAAACATATTGCTCGATGTGGTTGAGGACATGAGGCTTATCTTGTACCTTAAAGCAGCATCACTCAGACTTGGGGATTTCCTTCTCCCAGGTTATACTTTGTTTTCTTCACTACCTTGTACAAAATTTATTCTCAACAATAAATAAATTATTGTAAAAAATCCATTGTATTTGCCTAGAATTTTTGGTATGTGAACAGGTTGTGTTCGTTTGCGTGTATGTATATATTAGTTATTCTACACACACAATAAACTCAAAGAGAGATTGACTTGTCTGTCTCTCTCAGACCTTAGTTCTATCTGAGCGCCTGTTACATTATAATTTATTATATTCTAATAGGCAAGGGTGCTATCACACAGTCGAAGTGGTCCCCTTTGACATGACTAGTGAAAGGTTGCTAGCACTACCATTTTATTATAATTGTTCTCGTACGCTCTTTCTAAGTCCTTTTTGCCTTGTCGTTTCATTATTTCATAAATTTTTGTCCACCAGGATACTCGAAAACTCACAGCAAGAATGAGATCTGCTCTGACCCAGTAAAAAGAGCTCTAATTTTGGAGAAATACGACTTGCTAGAGAATTAGAAAATGTCTTTCCAAATATCTCACTTAGGATTAGGCCCTATCTTCGTAAGGCTGTAAAACTAAAAAAGAAGTCACTCTCTGTATAAACTATGTGGGTCTACTCTTCTCGTCCAAAATATGTTAATCTAACTTTTGTTATTGAAATCTTCGCAGATTATCACCCTTTCCCAAAGTCTTACTCTCCCTATGAAACCCCGCCCCCCCTCTCCTTTGCTTCTCTACTTGTGCTGAAATGTATCCAAGATAGTGAAGCTTCAGCTTTAATTTTTGATGCCTCAAAAGATTCTAGTATGTCACTTGTCCAACTTATTTCCTTTGACCAATGGGTGAAAGTTCTCACTCTCCTTGTTAAGAATAAAACATAGGGTATCAACCTCGTGCTGGAATTTACTTCTAATTTGGCTGGTCTTTCCAAAGCACATATTCAGGACTTAGCTTCCTTCTCTGCTAAAGGCTCTCAATTATCCAATCTTCTCAAAAAAAAATGTGGGCTAAGTCCCAACTTTGTTATTGCTCCCTCTACTCCAATAGTCCCTCCTCCTAACAGCCTCTTTTGTAGAGATGTTGCGGCTTTGGAAGCTGTAAAAGAATTTCAAAAGGACCTTTGTTCACTCAGTAAGTTTTCCCTTTTGGATATGGTGCTGAAAGTCTCCAGAGTCTTTCCTTTTTTACCATCGCGACAAATTGAAGTAGAATCCTTGGATGTAGAGCACAAACTTTGGTTGTTCCTAAATAAAGGGTTTCTTGCTCCCATTTCTATGGAAGCTTGGGTCTTCCTTGCCAACCTCGCACCTACCACTATTGAAGAATGCAAGCTTAAGGTTCTTAAAAGCATACAACTCTTGGATAAAGGAGATCTGATTAAAGATCCTTTCAATATGAATTTCCTTGATGAAAAAAATGCAGATCTAATACAGGTTTATATGCAAGAACCAAAGATGTGATGACTTTAGTAAAAATAATGTTGATTATTACACTGAAACGGTGTGGAATGTGTTCAGATATTATCTTAAGTGTGCATGCAGATTTTTAGATCCTAAAGTGCTTGTGACTCGAGCATCATTTGGTTTGACCATGCTATTGGTACGCCCTCAACAATCTTCCAAATATCTTTCCTCACAAAGAAGAAGAGTTTCATCAATCCCTCTTCTGTTCGTGGCTGGGTGGACAAGCTAGGGATCTGGTCTTAGCTCAAATCGCCTTTATACATTACAGATCTATTATGTGCGACACCCTCCAAGAGCTGGGTTCTGAAGGTTGTGGCAGACTGTTAACCACTTATGGATGTTATAAAGGAATCAAAGGTATGGTTGGGCAAATCAAGCCTAATATGGATGATGAAGATACTCAAGTATCCAACGCCCCAACACACTTGTCTCCCCGTCGGCTTCTTATATCTCTTTCTTGACTCCCTCCTCTAGTGATTCTGTATTTGGTAGAGGGAGGGCTAAAAGCTTTACTAGAGGCTGTGTCAGAAACCTACCAATCCAAAATCTTTTGGATATGTGATGTGCAGGTACAAAGGAACGCCTGTGGTAGAATTTACCTTCTTCCAAAGGAAGAAGCATGTAATAGAATACTTACACATTGCTTGTTTACTAGCAAGATTTTGGAAATTTTTACTCCCCAATCTATTTTTACTGAATGCTTTAGACACGTTTTTGGACCAAATCTTTTGCTAAAAGATGTGATGTTTGGATGGAAATACTTGCCATCTTTCAAAAATCTTATTTATTCTAATGATTTCCTCCACAATGAAGATGTTCTTGTCTGTGTTTGTCACCTATATCCTAAGTTTTGTAAGTCTTTTAGTAACTTAGGTGTACATTTTTGTACTTCTAACTTAGAAATCATATGTGATACATGTGTGAGGAGCCTCTTGAGTAAGGGCTTGAATCATATTCCTCCTTTTCCACCAAATCCTCACCTTGCCTTCTTGGCTCTACTTGAATGCTTGGCCAACTTGGCCTTAAAACTCCACATGGAGGTTGATGTTCACTTTCTACTTACTTCTACAATTCAAGATATTTTCTGGAAAAAGATCAGCAGTCTTATGCCGCGTGAGTGGTTAAGCATTGAGACTACATGGTTGACTCCCAATATTAAGACTTCCATCTCTAATATTAAGGAGAGGTGGTTTATTGTAGGCCTAGATAAAGCATCTAACATTGCTTCCTTTATCTGTAAAAAACTAGCATTTGATTTTGCCTTTTCCAAACTCAATGGTGTTGATTTTTCTAAACTTGATACTTCTCCTCTTAGAACTTCTACACTTCTAAATGATGAATTATCAGAACTTGACTATTATCCTAACTCTATGAAAATACATGTACTCTTCTCAACTTATAAAAATCATAAACATAAATTTAGATGGATCTTTGATGCATCTAATAGCCTGTTTTCTTGTATTACTAATGGCATCACCTTTAGCTTAAACTTTATTATACTAGAAATTGAAGCAATTTGCACCATCAAGCGTAATGATTTAGGACAATTTGGGAATTTAGATTGCTACCCTTTTTGGATTGTAACCTCCCATAAAACATTTTCTCTATCTTTACGGCAGACATAACACAATGTTATGAAAATATTCCTCTAACAGGGTCTATTGGTCTTTTTAATACCCTATCTAATCTTATAAAGATAGCTTTCTCCCACAGAGCGACACTTGGATATACTTGTATCTCAACAAAAAAGAATACAGGTTGGGTAAAAAAATCTAAAATGTCTACACCTGTCATCTTTAAAGAAGACGATCTATATAGATATATCTTTTGGCTCCTTAATAATTGTTGTCTCCAAATAGGGATTACTTGCTACAAACAAGTTTTAGGGATCCCAATGGGATTTTCTTGCTCTCCTGTTATGTGTAATCTTGATCTTGGTCACTTCAAATACCAATGGCTCTTAAAAATGTTAAGTGACCCTGCCAGGGCTTTGTTACTCACACACTTTGTTCATACGTTTAGGTTTATGGATGACCTGTGTAGCCTTAACAATCCCATATTCAAAGAAACGCTTAGATATATATATCCTACCTGTCTTAATATTGAACCTACTTTCTCTGATAGAATAATGAGACTTGATAAATGGATTGTCTCTAGGACTCACTTCCTGAAATTGAGATTACTTTAACTCCCCCATTCTTGGGTAGTTTTTATACTCGTTTCTTCTAGAAAAGAGATAATCTCAAGCTCGTATCTTATGAATTTACAAAAAGGAAAAGCAATAGACCCTTTAAAAATTCTTTACACACATGTCTAGGAATGCTATTTCTTAAAGTGTATGCCCCCTCAGACAGTTTTTCAGCATATGAAGAAATCAACACTCTTATTACCAAGTTTATCAATAATGGGTTTCTTAGAAAAGACCTTGTTGCATGTATCTACAACTCCATTCGGCCTTAAATTTGACTTGTAGAACTTGATTAGTCTCATTAAACTAGAATGAGATACACTTGAGAAATTATTTTCTTAAAGGAAACCCTTTTTCCTTTCGAAAAATAGGAATTTTTTCTCTATTGTTAAGGTAGTAGGCCCATATTCTATGGGTCTACTACCTCTTAGAATATGGTGCCTGTGAATGGGTGGGCGTGCGTGCACACACACACACACACACACACACACACACAAAATTGCATGAGTCCTTACTCATGCTTCACTACATAAATTGGACAGAAAGATCATGGCTTAAATTCAATAAAACACCTCTTTTCTTCACCTTTACATTTCAATTAACCCATCCATTACATGATCACACAGGCAGCTGTCACAATAATAACACAAGTTTAGACGCTCAACCAAAGGTAAGATATGGTTGGCTAAAATTACACTAAACTCCCTGATGTGAGGTGAATGGTTAAAATATCCTCTTAAGGGTAGGCCAAAATGGGGATACAAATATATCTTACGATGTGGTAGAAACTGTGCTAGCAATTATAACCGCTCAAAAACTCCACGCTTCATTAAATGTTCCACATAATAATACTGTGTCCCTAAGCCCAGGGCTTCCTTTACCATCACAAGACGGATATTGTTCCTGAAGTGTTCTCGACCACAAAGGGTCACCCGTGTCACTCTATTTTGATATGTCCACCATTTTGTATGTGCAACCGATGCTCCTAATAGAGGGAATAGAAGACACTCAGAACGGAGTATGGTGTTTCTCCTAATGGACTCTCTTGGCTGCTGCAGATGAGCAAGGGATATCACTAATACCTGATCTTGACTATAAGTCATAGCTAATGAAGTATAAGACACATCTTAAGACAAGTTATTGAAGAAACTTATAAATTATTGGTGTTAAACTCTTAAGAATTGCCCAAGTCTGTTATAGTGCACTCTGAAGAATAATACACATGTCTTATATAAACCCACATAGCAACATCTACCCAATGACTATCCGTACAAAATGTCAATTTTACTTGGCCACTCTTATTGGATCTCGTAACACTTTAACTCACCTTTTGTTTTCTCGACATATGTTTCTCCTAGAAACTTAACCAACCAGACATCCTACCTATAATAGTCTCTTTAGAAATGCCGGTACTATCAGTATTTGTTCGCCTCAGACCATCCAGAGTCGGAGACTATACCTCATAAAATTTTTTTCGATCCTCGCGTCGAATTTACAAAATTAGTATGACATGTTCAAACTGGCCACTATTACAAAATTACTATCTCTCGTATTTTTACTATTGGCAGAAAAATAAGGGAAAATTCATTGTAGCCTCTTTTTGTAAAATATTTAAGCTGGTTCTTATTTGCTACCTATAAACCCTAGCTTTTAAAAATTGCCTTACTTTATGAACACCTTTCTACAAACTATAAAACCCTCTGTAAACATTAAACATGCTCGTACTTTTGCTCTGTCGCACGCTACCCTCTGCATGTGAATGGAGTGTATACAGACACGCGGCTACATTGCTCACGATTTGACACACGGGTCTTGTGCTAATAAAATCCCTGGAGACATGGGTTGTAAGAGCTACCTCAATTGTGGGAAAGTATGGGAAATATCGGGTCCCACCACCTATAGTTGGACTTCATCCACTATAAAACCCTCATTGATGTGGAACAGGTGAGTACTACACTTACTTAGCATCGTTTTTCTCTGCTTGTGGATTCTAAATTGTAAGTTGTGGTGACTGCAGCATGCCTAAAAGTAAGGAGAAAGCTGTGGTGGAGTTGTCATCTTCTTCCAATTTACACGTGTTTTATTTTTTATGGTGGGTGTCACTCATCTAGCTTTTAAGATGGGGCTCGGTTGATTTGGCTAAGATAATTAAGATAACAGTGATAAAAATAAATAGATAGTAAGCTTGGTATTTTTAACTCGTGCTTATTGGACAATTTTGTGATCGATTGAAATGCTCTGATTTTGGGCTGTTTTGTTTGCTGAAATCCTTAAAACTAGGAGCTCACTGTTGTATGATTATTGGGTACTCAGGTACTGCCAGATTTTGAAAAGTTTCGTAGAGGATAAAAAACATCACTTACCCTAAAGATGTCTTGTTTTTGTGTTGAGCTTGAATACGGTTACCGACATCCATCACTTACCCGAAAGATATCTGGTCTTTTTACTACACTAGCCAGATCAGTTGCTCACGGTTTGCATCTTGAAAGTATTGCTGACATGTGGTAGCTGGATATTTTTTACCTGGTCAAGGTTTGGTTCCCTGGCTTTATAATATTCTAACCTTTGCTCTATTAAACTTGCCCATATTTGCTCTCATTTCATTTCATATCAGTTAGTCGGATGATGATTGAATTATAAATATACCCACATGATGCTATTACAAAAGAATATAAAACTTGGTATCTCCAGGTACGGTTTAATTATCTAAAATGAGTTTATGGAATAATGTGTACTCTCTAGTGTGAGAGTTGGTCTTTGGACTATGCTTTTGTTGGATTCTGACTTTTCGTTGGACTCTTACTTTCCTCTGGCTATTACTATTCTGGTTTTGGGTTAATGCTTCTCTTGGGGCTTAGACTTGCGCGGCTGGTTTGGTTATGATTCAAAATATAGCACTTTGGCCTTCTCTTTCAAAGCATACTTTTCCTTCTTTTTTGATTTCCATACCGAGAATAATAAATCTATTGCTTCCTTTTAATTTCGGGTAACAGGTGATGGAATTGGTATTATTTTTTTTGGCAGGGAAAAAAACTGGAATATGTTAATTGCTTTGTGAAAAAATATGTCGGCCATGACATTTGAAGAGAGACAGTTGTAAATGATGATGTTAGTTAAGATGATTAAATCTGTTCGTAACTCATGAAGGGAAAAGTTCAAAATCTAAACATATGGCTTGGGAATCCTCTGGTTGTTTTGCGGGTTACCGGAGTCATGTACCTTACTGTGTCGTTTTGTATTAAAGACCACCTTAGAATTTAATACCACCTTAGAATGTTTTCTTTTTTAAAAACTCAGATATGTTATGGCTTGGCTTTCTCTAGAATGCTACAAAAGCCTTTAGGCTCAGTTAGTGAAATATGATCTGGGTCTCACATTGTTCATGTGTAACTGGCTTTCCTCTAGCGCTTCCGGAGGTATTTTGAAATAGAATAACTCTTAAAACTTGATGCCTACTATAGGGTGTATGTCTCAAGCTAACCTCTGCTTGCTCATGTGGGGTAAAATTCTCCCCAATCTGTTTTAAATTGATTTAGAAATTTAGAAATTTATGAACATGGTTTGATTGAGAGACCTCTTAAACACTTCAAACTAAAGATTGACAGCATAATGTTTTTTGAAGAATCTGGATCTGCTTTCATAAATGGTAGCATTTATTATAGGAATCTCACTCTCTCGGAAAGATTTGCTGAAAACCCAGAAATATCTTATATAATAACTTGGCTTAAAAAACTCTTACTCTTTTTTCAAATTACAATTACATTCGAGAACGATTGTTTTTTTCATTGGGACATGGATAACAACTGGGATGCCCACGTATCACTTGTACACAGTAACAATTGCTAACCGAGTGTTTTCTTGTTTACTATGGATGCAAGTGAGGGCTACTTTATTTGATAAAAACATATTGCTCGATGTGGTTGAGGACATGAGGCTTATCTTGTACCTTAAAGCAGCATCACTCCAGACTTGGGGATTTCCTTCTCCCAGGTTATACTTTGTTTTCTTCACTACCTTGTACAAAATTTATTCTCAACAATAAATAAATTATTGTAAAAATCCATTGTATTTGCCTAGAATTTTTGGTATGTGAACAGGTTGTGTTCGTTTGCGTGTATGTATATATTAGAACTTCTACACACACAATAAACTCAAAAGAGAGATTGACTTGTCTGTCTCTCTCAGACCTTAGTTCTAGTTCTGAGCGCCTGTTACATTATAATTTATTATATTCTAATAGGCAAGGGTGCTATCACACAGTCGAAGTGGTCCCCTTTGACATGACTAGTGAAAGGTTGCTAGCACTACCATTTTATTATAATTGTTCTCGTACGCTCTTTCTAACGTCCTTTTTGCCTTGTCGTTTCATTATTTCATAAATTTTTGTCCACCAGGATACTCGAAAACTCACAGCAAGAATGAGATCTGCTCTGACCCAGTAAAAAGAGCTCTAATTTTGGAGAAATACGACTTGCTAGAGAATTAGAAAATGTCTTTCCAAATATCTCACTTAGGATTAGGCCCTATCTTCGTAAGGCTGTAAAACTAAAAAAGAAGTCACTCTCTGTATAAACTATGTGGGTCTACTCTTCTCGTCCAAAATATGTTAATCTAACTTTTGTTATTGAAATCTTCGCAGATTATCACCCTTTCCCAAAGTCTTACTCTCCCTATGAAACCCCGCCCCCCCTCTCCTTTGCTTCTCTACTTGTGCTGAAATGTATCCAAGATAGTGAAGCTTCAGCTTTAATTTTTGATGCCTCAAAAGATTCTAGTATGTCACTTGTCCAACTTATTTCCTTTGACCAATGGGTGAAAGTTCTCACTCTCCTTGTTAAGAATAAAACCAAGGGTATCAACCTGCTACTGGAATTTACTTCTAATTTGGCTGGTCTTACCAAAGCTCATATTCAGGACTTAGCTTCCTTCTCTGCTAAAGGCTCTCAATTATCCAATCTTCTCAAAAAAAATTGTTGGCTAAGCCCCAACTTTGTTATTGCTCCCTCTACTCCAATAGTCCCTCCTCCTAACAGCCTCTTTTGTAGAGATGCTGCGGCATTGGAAGCTGTAAAAGAATTTCAAAAGGACCTTTGTTCACTCATTAAGTTTTCCCTTTTGGATATGGTGCTGAAAGTCTCCAGAGCCTTTCCTTTTTTACCATCGAGACAAATTGAAGTAGAATCCTTGGGTGTAGAGCACAAACTTTGGTTGTTCCTAAATAAAGGGTTTCTTGCTCCCATTTCTATGGAAACTTGGGTCTTCCTTGCCAACCTCGCACCTACCACTATTGAAGAATGCAAGCTTAAGGTTATTAAAAGGATACAACTCTTGGATAAAGGAGATCTGATTAAAGATCCTTTCAATATGAATTTCCTTGACGAAAAAAATGCAGATCTAATACAGGTTTATATGCAAGAACCAAAGATGTGATGACTTTAGTAAAAATAATGTTGATTACTACATTGAAACTGTGTGGAATGTGTTCAGATCTTATCTTAAGTGTGCATGCAGATTTTTAGATCCTAAAGCTGCTTGTGACTCGAGCATCATTTGGTTTGACCATGCTATTTGGTACGCCCTCAACAATCTTCCAAATATCTTTCCTGACAAAGAAGAAGAGTTTCATCAATCCCTCTTATGTTCGTGGCTGGGTGGACAAGCTAGGGATCTGGTCTTAGCTCAAATCGCCTTTATACATTACAGATCTATTATGTGCGACACCCTCCAAGAGCTGGGTTCTGAAGGTTGTGGCACACTGTTAACCACTTATGGAGGTTATAAAGGAATCAAAGGTATGGTTGGGCAAATCAAGCCTAATATGGATGATGAAGATACTCAAGTATCCAACGCCCCAACACACTTGTCTCCCCGTCGGCTTCTTATATCTCTTTCTTGACTCCCTCCTCTATTGATTCTGTATTTGGTAGAGGGAGGGCTAGAAGCTTTACTAGACGCTGTGGCAGAAACCTACCAATCCAAAATCTTTTGGATATGTGATGTGGAGGTATGAAGGAACGCCTGTGGTAGAATTTACCTTCCTCCAAAGGAAGAAGCATGTAATAGAATACTTACACATTGCTTGTTTACTGGCAAGATTTTGGAAATTTTTACTCCCCAATCTATTTTTACTGAATGCTTTAGACACATTTTTGGACCAAATCTTTTGCTAAAAGATGTGATGTTTGGATGGAAATACTTGCCATCTATCAAAAATATTATTTATTCTAATGATTTCCTCCACAATGAAGATGTTCTAGTCAGTGGTTGTCACCTATATCCTAAGTTTTGTAAGTCTTTTACTAACTTAGGTGTACATGTTTGTACTTCTAACTTAAGATAATGTGATAAACTTAAGATGATTTGGTTAAGATAATTAAGATAATGTGGTAAACTTTAGTAGATAGTAAGGTTAATAATTTTAACTCTTGCTTATTGGATAGTTTTGTGATCGATTGGGATGCTCTGATTTTGGGCTGTTTGGTTTGCTGAAATCCTTAAAACTAGGAACTCACTGTTTTATGATTATTGGGTATTGAGGTACTGCCAGATTTTGAAATGTTTCGTAGAGGATAAAAAACATTACTTACCCTAAAGATGTCTTTTTTTTGTGTTGAGCTTGAATACGGTTACCGACATCCATCACTTACCCGAAAGATATCTGGTCTTTTTACTACACTAGCCAGATCAGTTGCTCACGGTTTGCATCTTGAAAGTATTGGTGACATGTGGTAGCTGGATATTTTTTACCTGGTTAAGGTTTGGTTCCCTGGCTTTATAATAATCTAAGCTTTGCTCTATTAAACCTACCCATATTTGCTCTCATTTCATTTCATATCAGTTAGTAGGGTGATGATTGCATTATAAATATACCCACATGATGCTATTACAAAAGAATATAAAACTTGATATCTCCAGGTAGGGTTTAATTATCTAAAATGAGTTTATGGCATAATGTGTACTCTCAGTTAGTAGGATGATGATTGCATTATAAATATACCCACATGATGTTGTGACAAAGAATATAAAACTTGATATCTCCAGGTAGGGTTTAGATATCTAAAATGAGTTTATGGCATAATGTGTACTGTCTAGTGTGAGAGCTGGTCTTTGGACTATGCTTTTGTTGGTCTCTGACTTTTAGCTGGACGCTTACTTTTCGCTGACAATTACTATTCTGGTTTTGGCTTAATGCTTCTCTTGGGGCTTACACTTGCCTGACTGGTCTGGCTATGATTCACTTTGGCCTTCTCTTTCAAAACATACTTTTCCTTCTCTTTTTTTTTCATACCAAGAATAATAAATCTATTGCTTCCTTTCAATTTCTGATAACAAGTAATGGAATTGGTATTATTTTTTTCGGCAGGGAAGAAAACTGGTATATGTTACTGGCTTTGTGAAAAAATATCTCGGCCATGACATTTGAAGAGAGACAGCTGTAAATGATGATGTCAATTAAGATGATTAAATCTGTTCGTAACTCATGAAGGGAGAACTTCAAAATCTAGTTATATGGGTTGGGAATCCTATCGTTGTTCTGCTGGTTATCGGAGTCATGTACCTTATTGTGTCGTTTTCTATTAAAGACATCACCTTAGAATGTTTTTTTTTCAAATTTAGATATGTTATGGCTTGGCTTTCTCTAGAATGCTACAAAAGCCTTTAGGCTCAGTAAGTGAAATATGATTTGGGTTTGACGTTGTTCATGTGTAATCGGCTTTCCTCTAGCACTTCGGGAGGTATTTTGAAATAGCATAACTGTTAAAAACTGATGCCTACTATAGGGTGTATGTCTCGAGCTAACCTGTGCTTGCTCATGTGGGGTAAAATTCTCCCGTATCTGTCTTAAGAATGATTTAGAAATTTAGAAATGTATAAACACAGTTTGATTGAGCGAACCTCTTTAAACACTTTAAACTAAAGATTGGCAGCGGCATGTTTTTTGAAGAATATGGATCTGTTTTGATAAATGGTAGCATTTATTATGGAAATCTCACTCTCTAGGAAAGATTTGCTTAAAAGCAAGGAATATCTTATAGTAATAACTTGGCTTAAAAAACTCTTACTCTTTTTTCAAATTACAATTACATTCGAGAATGGTTGTTTTTTTTATTGGGACATGGATAACAACTGGGATGCCCACGCATCACCTGTACACAGTAACAATTGCTAACCAAGCATTTCTTGTTTACTATGGGTGCAGGTGAGGGCTACCTTCTTTGATAAAAACATACTGCTCGATGTGGTTGAGGACATGAGGCTTATCTGGTACCTTAAAGTAGAATCCCTTGAGACTTGGGGATTTCTTTCTTCCATGTTATACTTTGTTTTCTTCACTACCTTGTACAAAATATATTCTCATTAGCAAATAAAGTATTGTGAAAATCCATTTAATTTGCCTAGAATTTTTGGTCTGTGAACAGGCTATGTTTGTTTGCGTGTATGTATATATTTAGAACTGCTACACACACACACACACACACACACACACACACACACACACATGCCTCTTCCCCTCTCCTTCGCTCCAACCACCTGTTCCCACCCGCCCTGTGCATCGGGGATCTGCAATCCCTTTCAGCTTTAAACTGCCACAACTTTCACAACAAGGATCTATTTGATGAGTTATCTGAACTAGCGTGCATAGCATCTCGAACTCCACTTTCTAGAGCACCTCAAGCACCTTTACTGTCATCCCAATTGGCCCCATTTGGATCCTTCTTGGCCTTAAAAACCCCATCAGACATACACTTCCCCTAACACCTGCCTGCCCATGACATTTGTACCTGCTTTAACCCCGTATCCTCATCTGCTAGCACCCACAGCTTGGCATAGAGCACTTCCTTGCACATAACAACTTTGGTTGCAACAACGTGGCAAGTCCAGTTGGCGAGGTTCTTGCGGGCTCATATTTGAGGAGAAGGGTGCCTAAAAGGGTTGTCACGTCCCCGTGACAACCCAAATGGGCTCAAGTAAGTGAGTACTCATGTGGTGATGAAGAGGGAGGTCACTTGATGTGTCGGTAATTGACAATGTAATGGAACTGATATTTCTATTGCAGTTGACAAGTGAAAAAGGATTGATTGAGCTAGGTCTATGCATATGGAAATATATTTCATGTATTATTCAAGTGCTTTTTATGAGCTTCGGCCATTTATGATCGGTCGGCCAATTTGTACTCAAAATTGACCATTCTTGCACGGGGGGAGATTGCACCCAGTGTTCGTGTTGTTCTTCTCTCCTTTTTTCCACTCTTCTCTCTCGTCATGCCAGGCGTAGAACTCCATTCTAGGAGGTGCGCCTGCACGTGTGTTGTCTTGCTCTTGATCTCTCTCTCTGTTCGCTTATGGCCTCAATTTTGTGCTACGAGACTCGTCAGGTATGCAGATTCGTTGGTTTTATGATTGCAATATGTTATTTTGCTATTTTGCAGGGAACTCCACGCTCCCGTTTGTAGCAATGGTATTAGAGCACAGATCATCATTCCTAGTGAGATATGGATTGTAGAAAGGAAGATCATGACAAACCTGGAGCTAAGTCCCTTTTAATTACTCATTTATAACGTCAATGATCCTCACGGTTGTATTAATTGTTGTATGTATTTTTGCTTGAGTGTTTAACTACGCATGCTTTGTAAGAGTAGGTGCCTAAATGGTAGAAAATTTCTAAGAATTATAATAGATTTGCATCCAATTTTCAAGATCTAAAGATGTCAACAGATGAGAGAGAGCTACGGTACTAATTGTTTGTATTAGACTAATTCTAGAGAAAAAGGGCATACAGTTTCAAGACCAAGAACACTCCAATTATCCACATATAGGACGCGTGTTTTTTTTCCTTACCAATTTTGACCACGTAGAATCAAGAAACAAGTAGTGGATATGGGGTGGGACAGTAAGAGATTACATAGGATACAACTTTTCTAGTAAATTATTGATCTCAAGAGTAATAGTTTCTAGTAAATTAATTTTGACCACTGCTAATAGTCTTGTGTAGACAATGGAATCGCCCTACTCAACCTTCGCTCTGACTGGCTTCAGCGATGCTCCCACGCCATCTCTTATAGCGCTCAACACCATCCCATGCCTGAAAAAGTTCAGATTTTAGCAAAATTCATCGTAGTAAATGGTAAATTAACCACCACTAATGCTACCACGGCTTAGCCATTCCAATCTATTGAAGCAGCACATGCACGAGTAGTGGCAACACGCCTACCGTTCATACTCTAACCAATGTTGTTGGGAACAACAACAAGAGGTGTGAGCAAAAGTTCTCCTAGCTAGCATTACGACAGCGTCATATTCCGACCACATACAATGAACGTTTTTTTCTCCTGTCGACAAGCGCATGCACCACCAACTCGCCACTTTTTTATTATTATTCGTGGTTGCCTGTGACTAGCACCCCATGCAAAAGAGTAGCTTTCTTCTCTTTCTATCTCTCTCTCTCTCTCTCTCTCTCTCTCTCTCTCTCTCTCTCTCTCTCTCTCTCTCTCTCTCTCTCTCTCTCTCTCTCTCTCTCTCATGCTATGGCGAACCGCCATCAAACTCCCTCTCTTTCTCACTTTCCCCCTCTTTTCTCACTTAACGAGAATCTCTAGCTCTCTCTACAGCCCGAATCACCCTCTCACTCTCTCTTTCTTCCTACCCCCACCAACCCAATGATCTCCTTCTCCGACGGCAGTTGCTCGCCATGAAGGCCCTCGTCACTTACGTGCGGTAGTAAATCTCTCTCTCTCTCTCTCTCTCTCTCTCTCTCTCTCTCTCTCTCTCTCTCTCTCTCTCTCTCTCTCTCTCTCTCTCTCTCTCTCTCTCTCTCTCTCTCTCTCTCTCTCTCTCTCTCTCTCTCTCTCTCTCTCTCTCTCTCTCTCTCTCTCTCTCAGTTGCCTGCATGGCGTCACCCACCCAACACATCAATGGCACCCATAGTTCTGAGGTGCAACCAATCCATCTCGTGGTGCCCACCACCACTCTCTCACCTTGTGGAGCCCAAACAACTCACTAGAGATGTAGCCCTCGTTATCTCCCAGCTCTCGACCACTTGCAAAAGCAGTAGGCTTGCAACCGGTTGCTCTCCACTGCATGACTCACCAACTGCCATGCAAGTATCTTAAGTAGTGCCGCTCGTGCTCATAGTTGTTGCAGGTCAATGAGTTGTCTCCTCACTGCATCCCACGTTCTACAAGGCTTGCATGACCACCCACAAGCAACAACCACAGAAAACAGGGCTGCAGCACACACCCTCGCATGGCGCGATGCACACCACCACAGGAAACGGAAAAAGGGACGACTGCTATTTTTTATTAAAAAAAAATTAACCAACTGCCAACCAGATGCGCAGTTCATTATTCCAACCCACCACATCATCCTCTTTGTTGCCCACACCATGCATAGGGCGACAATCTGCCCCTCTCTCTATCTCATTTGATGATCGCCCACACAACCTCACCACCCGCCACTCTCTCTCTCTCTCTCTCTCTCTCTCTCTCTCTCTCTCTCTCTCTCTCTCTCTCTCTCTCTCTCTCTCTCTCTCTCTCTCTCTCTCTCTCTCTCTCTCTCTCTCTCTCTCTCTCTCTCTCATCATGTCTTGGAAGAAGCTGAGCAAGTGCAGGAGGCTGAGAGGCTGCAAGAGACCGAGAGCCAGGCCGAGGAGGCTGATCGAGAAGTAATTAAGCGATTGAGCAAGAAGGTGATCAGAAGGAATGTATGAAGCAAGAGTTTGAGGTGACCAAGCAACAGAAGGAGGAGGAGATTGAGTAGGAGGCCATGACTAGCAAGTATGGAGGGCTCATGCTGATCAGAGATAGCAGAAGAACTCTCCATTCATGGGAACTAATCAGGTCGAGAGGGAAATTAGGTCAAGGGTGTTGATGCCAATAAGAGAAGACTTGGATACGTTGATGCAGATAGCCATGCTTGTAATAAACATAGCACTGGCTTGTACAAAAATCTCTAGTACTGCTGAAGTTGGCGCTGCAATCACAGCCGCATGTCCTCTCTCTGCAAATGCATGCTCCTCATGTATCCTCATGTTTCCGCCCAGAGTCTCTCCCTTCCCCTCCTGCGACCACCTGCAGTAGCAGACATTGACAAAGCTCTGCAGCGGCCGGCGAACCTTGATGAAGCTCTTGCGGAGGCAGACCTTGACGAAGCTCTTCAGTGAGACTGACTACTTCCTGCGACAACGCCCATTGTTGAGCATTCTCACGCATTTACCATGATGATGACCCTTTTAGTCTGATGTTTTTAAGCTCTTAGTTTTTACATCTTTCGCTTTACTTCCATTTAATTTTGCACCCATATATTGGATTAGATCCACCCGGATTTTTCCCGTTTGATCTCATTATTCTAAATGTCTAGTCTCTACTCTCCACAGTCAAACATCTCCCTCTGTGAATGTCTCTCCTCTGTTGCCCCACTCTAACATAAACAACCTGAGGACTCTCATAACTCTAATGAGTTGTCTCACTCACTAAATAGACAATGCAAGTGGCTTCATATCTCATAGTATACTGGACGATGACATATGTGATGTAGCTTTAAATTTGTCTCTATACCCTAGCCTCTACTCGTATTCCCGCCCTCCCTCAAAATTGCATTGATGATATGCCCCATCGATGATTACAATGTGAATGGTACAAATTTGCAGTGGGTAAAAATGCTAATTAAGGCAAAAAATATTTGGAACACAACTACAAAATGATATGCTGGAGACGACCACAATCAAGCTTCATAACATGATCATAAGACCTAGGTTTATATAACTCTAATATCTTCAATGGATTCCATCACACTATCTGCAGAGATTTTATTTTACTTATAATCTGTGGATTTTTATGGCATGATTTGCATGATCTTTTTTTGGTACGTAGCACAATAATTTAAATCCTTTGCGATACCTAGCAATGTTGTTAGCATTTTATTTTCACTTGGTTAATGTTTTTAATTATTAGCACAAGCTGGTACAAAATGTTCTATGCTCATACTCCTACTACGAGCTTGCTCGGTGATCACTTTTTGCAACTCTATCTAATTTTGGCTACGCTATATTGCATGCTCTTTCTGCAATTTCTTGTATCAATCAACGCTATCAAATGTCATGCATTCTTAATTGGTGACTTACAATTGGTTGCACTTTTGAAATTTTGAAGATTTTCTAGGTTTCCTTCTCTTCGAATGGCACATTGTTATATTTTACTAGTTGCTGTACAGTAGCACTACTCAACACCATTACCTTTATTTGGTTTACCATAATTTTAAGGAAATTAAAGTATCTGTCTTACTTGACCTTAATCAAATGATTTTTACCACGATCTTCATTTGTTACATTTCTCTAACTCATTTAAGGATTCAGAAAAAAAGAAAACCTATGCAGACCATAATGCGAGGACGTCAGATAAGTCATCGCTTTACTTTATTTTGCAAACTCATTTTTACAGTTTTCGTACTAATCTCCTAATCATATTTTATCCACTTTTATGATACCCTTCTCCCTTGTTATCAACCAAATATCTATACTCATCTAAATTTTATTCCTTAGTGGTTGACTATACTGCCTCTGTCATACAAGATTGTGCCAAACTCCTACCTGTGTTTCCTGATACCATTCAAAGAGACAACACGGCTCTCTCGATACGCATACTCAAGGACACCCATTCCAAACCCTCCTGGTATGTACCTCACATACATCACTCCTCTTTTCATATCTCAGTTCTCTGCATTATGTTCTAAGCAGAATACTCAAACACTGCTAAGGTCTTGCCCTCCAAATGTATTGAAAGAAGATTTGTGTATAGGCTATGCAGCTACTCATGTGAGCTACAGTGCTCTGGGATAGTGCACAACAATTTGTAACTACTTTGATATACTGCACTATGATGTTAACAACATAATAAATATTTTTTTTCCTTTATGTCTTGCCTAGTCCATTGGTCACACACACACAGATTCGCCAATCTAGGCAGTGTGTAGATACGCATCTTGGTGCAGATCCGCCGATTTAGGCAGCACATTAATAAACTTCAGATTTATGATTTTTAAACAATATCCAATATAGATCCGCCGATTTAGGCAGCATTAGTGCAGATTCACCGAGTTAGGCCGCACATTTTAATTGTGTAGACTCGCCAGATGAGGCAACACCGATCACAAAATCATGTTGCAGTGGCTGGCCACCACTGTAACTGGTATGATTTTGTTACCCGGGTACATAATGAAAGTGATTTGGATTTGAACTTATATTGTGGAATTGGAATTGGATTGGGATTTGGTATTTGATCATTATTTTATCATGGCAGTGTTCATGTGATGAGACTTGACAATATGAGATTGATGATGAGTGTGACCAATGATATCCTGATTCATCAGGTTATGACATATACTACTTATTCTAGTGATATGGGACACTAGAATAGATAGTATGTGGATGACGGTAGGCATAAGTAATGTTGTTTTGTTTCATAAAATTTTCATGTGTTTTTTTTACAGAATACTAATCACTATTTTTTACAAGTATGGTTTGCAGATTTTATCTTCACACAACTGAGGACAGTTGCTTTTCAATGGAGAGGTATGTAATGGAATTGATATTTCTATTGCAGCTGACAGGTGGAAAAGGCTTGACCAAGCTAGGCCTATGCATATGGAAATATATTTCATGTATTATTCAAGTGCTTTTTATGAGCTTCGTCCATTTATGACCGACCGGCCAGTTTGTACTCAAAATTAACCATTTAAGAAATCTATAAAACAAATACGTGCAAGAGGGAAATGGTCACTCTTGCACGGGGGGAGATTCCACCCAGTGTCCTTGTTGTTCTTCTCTCCTTTTTTCCACTCTTCTCTCTCGTTGTGCCAGGCGTAGCACTCCATTCTAGGAGGTGCGTCTGCACGTGCATTCTCTTGCTCTTGATCTCTCTCTGTTCGCTTATGGCCTCAATTTTGTGCTACGAGACTCATCAGGTATGCGGATTTGTCGGTTTTATGATTGCAATGTGTTATTTTGCTATTTTGCAAGGAGCTCCACGTTCCTGTTTGTAGCAGACAAAGGGTGCTAAAATGGTACCCCCCAGGTCGATAAAAAATCAACCTACTCCTAGAGCTATGCGGGTAAAAAAGAACCCACCTATTTTTATTTTTTCAGGTGTAACCTCCATATAAGAGGGATTTCTAAATCATTGTGGGGGGGCTTTTTTGCCAAGTGAGGAGAGAGCACAGGTGAGAGCTTTTTCTCTATGTAAGTTATGGAACCTTTGTAAGTGCTTTGTAAGAAGAAGTTCGTCTTCCCTCCCTCTGTTGGTGTTGATTCCCCATTCCCCCTCCCTTCTTTTACTCATGTGCAGTGCTTGTGTTATCGGTTGTGGTGTTGTTGAGTGCAACCCCAAACCAATGTCCGTATAAGCAAGGTGAGAGAGAGAGAGAGAGAGAGAGAGAGAGAGGGAGGGAGGGAGAGGGAGGGAGAGAGAGAGAGTTTGTGTGATCAATGGTGTGAAATAGATGCATGTGTGTGACACGTGCTGGAGCTTCTCGTAAAGCGCATGTACATGTATTGGTGTGAGAAAAGCAGATGTATACAGGTGAAAGTCTGTGGATTTTGAAGGTGAATCCAATGGACTGGGTGTGTTCATCCTGAGTTGTAGAGAGGCATTTCGTTGTGTTCTGAGCTAGGACACGGCTACCCCAAATATGATTTGGTAAGTGATGTGCAGAACCAAAAGACTAACCTAAGTTTTGGTCAATTGTTGGCTTTGAATCCTATACTGAGAAGGCAATGGTCTACAAGTTTGAGCACACACTACAAGAGGTTGTGTGCTCTTGTGACGCTGTTAGCGACGAAAATACACTGGGTTTTTATAACCCCCGGCGTCGCTAAAAGCGTCGCTACGAGCGTCGCTATATGCGTCGCTATAGGCGTCGCTATATAGCGACGCTCATAGAGACGCTCATAGAGACGATTATAGCGACGTTTACACAGAAGACTATAGCGACGCTCATAGTGACGCTACAAAGCCATAAATAGCGACGCTTATAGCGACGCCCGAGAGAATTTTTTTTCGGTGGCAGGGCATTGAATGCCCTGCCACCCATCAACCATATTGTACTTGATTCACTTTTTAAAAAAAGTGCAAGGGTAGATAATAGACCCAAAATAGTCACCCACAAGACGTATTGTTTGCAAAATTGACAATTGTACACATCATAGGCAAAATAAATTGATTGGCAAATGTAATAATGACAATTGTACAACATCATAGGAATAAAGAATTGATTGGCAAAAGGAACTGCGGTGACAAATGTAATAATATACATGGTTCAAAAAGACGTATAAAATCCGTCTCATGATACATAAGCTATGAGAAACCCTAAACTAATGCTATCTAGCTACGGTTAAACTGACGTCGTCTAGTCAGACGTCTCATCGCGTCCAAGCGGCGTATCTGTCGGATTCTGCAAAAAAAGACAATAAGACAGCTTTCAGTAAGTATAAACATATAACGACATTTATAAAACAATACAAAAAATAAAAAAGAGTAAACCCTAATACTAACCATGCCGCCGCGAGAACTGAGAATGTCCATCAGGGCGTTTAAGCCCTTCCTGCCTGCGTACTCGCGCTCGTACAGTGTGGGATCACGTCATGTCATCGACCACTGTCAAAACATACAAAGATTTCATTATGTTAGAATTAAAAAACTCATAAACCCTAAACTATCGAACATAAAGAGCAATGTGAAAACACTTACAAAATCGGCCTCAAATGATGCCCATCCACCGCTCCCCAAGTGGTGCGAGCTCCCTGCCTCTACTCGCGCTCTGGCTGCATCCTTTTGTTGCTTCCACTTGTCGGGATTCTCGCGCGCTGCTTTCTTCGCATTCTTCCAATCTTCTTTGGCCAGCCAATCTGGCCTGTTCCACCGATTCTTGATTGCTTTTTGCACTTCGGAACGCTTGTGTTTGCAGTATTCGCGCATTCGAATCTTTATCAGGTCTTCATTGAAGCGTTGATCCCGTGTTGGAACGGGAAACTCATCATGAACTATGCTGATGACTCTGTTTTTTAAATCACTTGGTACTTCACTCCATTTGTTTAGTATGTAGTGTCTAAACAGCTGAGAGCAAAGACCACGCATGCGCAAGATCACCTTCTTGCCGTCATCATCCATGATGATGCCGCCGCTAATGTCGACGGAGTAAGGCAAGCCCTCTGGCCGGTGACGCGTGAACCTGGGTGTCCCGGCAGGGGTCTCTAGCGGCGTGTCGATGGGGGTACGGACATCAGGTGTCTCCACCGGAGTCTGGGCCCCGAAGCGAGGAGTGTCGAGTGGGGTGGCTCCTGGCGGAGTAGGTAGAGGTGTGTAGCTTCTAGGAGCAGTCAGCCGTGCAAAACCTGGCATAGATGGCGATGCTGTGGCTGGTGTGGGGGCGGGCAAAGAAGGGGAGGGCGAAGAGCCTCGTCGAACACGAGGCGGTGTGGAGGCATCGGTGGCGGAATCCCCACAACAACCGCCACCGCCACCACTAGAGCGCCGGTGTCTAGACGAGTGTGAAGCTCGTCTCGTCGACGCCGAAGCTTCGGAGCGCGCCGAATGCTCCGAAAGAGAGGGAGATGCGGATGGAGTAGGAACGCGCGATGATGCACCAGAGCGATGACGCTCCACGTACCACTGTCTCTGCTGCGGTGACAAAGAAGAAAGAAACTCCTCATCATCCATACCTGCATTAAACACACGAATATTTAAACTTAATATTGAATGAATAGAGTAGACAATGACGCAAAGACCATTAAATACAATGACGTAATGACGCATATAAATACAATGACGCAATGAATTGAGTGATAGAAGAGGCAAGTCGAAAACTCAGAATTTTCAATCAAAAGATGTGAGCGCGAGTAGAAAAGAGCGTTATACACCATGGAAGGTACTTAGAGAGCCAGAGCTTTTACAACACGGAGCAAAATTGTTCAAATACAATATTTGTGGCTTTAAGAGATCTCTCTCTCATCCTCGCATAACTCAGCATAACTTCCTATATCTATATAGAGCTCTCCGTTTAAACACATATCCTCTATTTCATTTTGTAGCTCCTCTGCATGCACCCCATATACAGTAGTAGCATCTTGATGCTCGTCTGGCACCACCGTAGCGGCTTCTGATTGAGCATCTTCTCTTATCTCCTCCATTGATGTCGTTGTGATTGGCACATGGTAGCCTTCATACGTCCTTGCACTACGAGGGGCTACCTCTATGACGTACCACCAGTTTGATGTAGACTTTGTAGGATGAAATATTACCTGCCAGAGCCACATAACTTACATGAGAGCTTTCAAGCACATAACTTGTAAAAGGGGGATGTTAACTATTTACATACTTACTTGTTCACAATGCTCGGGTAGTACGAAAGTGTCTCTTAGGTCAGTCCATTTCTTAGTAGAATCCACCTCAAGAAAACCAGACTCTCCTCTACGCACAGTAGCGTTGCGACCCTCCATGATTATCTTGAACCATTGCACGTCGAACAAGTCGACAAAAAATCCTCTATAATCGATCCTCAAAATCTCTTGTAGCGTGCCGAAGTAAGTGAGTTCCGCCACCACAGGATCTGCATCAAAGGAACGTCGTCGACTAGACTGTTCAAATTTTGCCATGATTCCACAATCTTGAGTAAAACGCTTTTTGTCGATTCGTTCCACCCTAAAATGTCGACCTTTACACCATGCTGCTGTGTATGACTTATACTACAACGAACAAAGATTATGAGTGGCCGTTCAAACGTTTATAAATAAAGTCACTTGCTAGTCGTACATTGCAAACTTACCTTGGTCGCGCAACCCCGAGAGTACTCCCACTCTTCTTCAGTCACTTCGTCACCGCATTGTTGTGCGCTTTTCAATTGGTTGTGCAACCATCTTAAGCTCATGAAGGTTGGTAGGCTCTCCAGAACCGCTGGATAGTGCATCGGTGGTCGTCTTCCCCGTCTCCACTCGATTCGTGCCCTTTGTCGCTCTTGCTTTGCATCCTCATGTTGTGAAATCCACTTTTGTATCACTGGATTGTGAAGCATGCAAAATCGGTTGATTTTAGCCTCTAGATCTTCCGTCATCTTCTTCTCAACACCGAGATTGCACATGACAATCCCAGATATGCGCTCATCATCTATGGTTCGCCATAGCGTGTCCCGGGATTTATCAAATCCGTCTAGCCACTCTCCAATGTACACTAGGGACTCTGATACCAACCAACCTTCTGCCATGCTACCCTCCGGACGTGCCTTTTGACACACATATTCCTTAAGCGTTTTCATGAAACGCTCTAAGAAGAACATCCATCTGGAATGAACTGTGCCAGCTATTTCCACCTCATCAACTATGTGAACAAGAAGATGCACCTGAATGGTTAGCTCTCTCTCTCTCTCTTTACCTCATATTCTCTAGTCATGTCCAATCCCCGCACACCTCGGTCTAGAGGTGCACGGAGATCAGAACCACCGGGTTATAATCTCGTCTTTATTGGTCAATACCTATATTTGTGGGTACAAGAAATCTACACACCCACGTCTACATGATACTGCATGTAGTGGACAAAACCCCTTTGCCTCTTCTCTAGCTGTAGCACTTCACAGCATCTTAACATCTTTTCACAGTAGATCTTTTCACTGTTCGTCTAACTCTAAACCCTAAACCGTAAGTAATTCTTGCGTGGACTCGATCTAACGTAAATAAGCGTAAATCTAAATAAACGTAAATCTAACTAAAAATAAACCTAAATCTAATTTAACGTAAGTCTACATCTAACCTAATCTTTAACGTCTTTTGGGATAGTTTCCTACGATGTTAAAACTCTCCTGTTCTTGTGTGTGTGTGTGTGTGTGTGTGTGTGTGGGTAAACCTAAATAAACCTAAGTCTAATCTAATATAACATAAATCTAAATCTAACGTGAATTATGTTATATTAAAAACAAACAACTAAACTAACAGGGATTATAAGAACCTTAAAACTGATTTAACACATAATTTTTCACATAACTCGGCAAGAGTTGGCATTCTCATCACTAAAGATGTGAGAGTTAACTTCCGGCGGTGACGCTGCCTCATCTCCATCCACATCTGACGACAGCAATTGGCCCTTTAGACCGTTCTTGCTCTTGTTACTAACTTTGAAGTTGCTGTTGAATGACTAGAGGTTGTCTAGATGGTCATTGTGTCGGGGATGTAGTGACTCTTGCCGCCCTGAAGATCCACCTTCTTCCCTATCTTCTGAAGACATTTCACCAGTACTTTTGGATCGACGGAGCCCACCATGAGTGAAGGCAGCAATACCCTATATTCCATTGAGGGCTTTCCTCACCCGCTTCATGCAGGCATCGCAGTCTATGGAGACCTAAATCTAATCTAATATAACGTAAATCTAAATCTAGCGTAAATAAACGTAAATCTAGTTAAAAATAAACCTAAATCTAATTTAATGTAAGTCTACATATAACCTAATCTTTAACGTCTTTTAAGATAGTTTCCTACGACGTTATAACTCTCTTCTTCTTGTGTGTGTGCGCATGTGTGGATGTGTGTGCCAATAAAAAGAGATAAATGGTATAACCTTTCTACCACCCATGCCAAGTATGATAGATTGATTATGCCATTTCCCTCTTGAATAATAGGTCTTGAGTTCAACTCCTCGTCGGCTAGATATTTAGTTCTTTTAATTTTAATTAGTTTCCTACGACGTTAAATTAGTTTCTCTCTCTTTCTCTCTCAATGTGTGTGCGTTTTTTTGGATCGTATGCATGTTTTCTCTCTCTTTTCCTCTCTCAATGTGTGCGTTTTTTGTTTATGCATGTTCTCTCTCTCTTTTCCTCTCTCAATGCGTGCGTTTTTTGTTTATGCATGCTCTCTCTCTCTCTTTTTCTCTCTCAATGTGTGTGTGCATTCTTTGTTTATGTATGTGTGTGTGCGTTTTTGTTTTTGTTTGTACTCTCTCTCTCTCTCTCTCAAAAACACTATGTGTGTGTGTATGTGTGTGTGTGAGAGAGAGAGAGAGAGGGAGAGAGAAAGAGGGGAAGGGAACATGAGAATGAGGAGAGGGAAGGAGCATACCTGGCTCTCCTTCCTCTCCTCGTGTGTGTGTGTGTGTGTGTGTGTGGAGAAGAAAAAGAGAGAGGGAGAGAGAAAGAGGGGAAGGGAACATGAGAATGAGGAGAGGGAAGGAGCATACCTGGCTCTCCTTCCTCTCCTCGTGTGTGTGTGTGTGTGTGTGTGTGTGTGTGTGTGTGTGTGTGTGTGTGTGTGTGTGTGTGGAGAAGAAAGAGAGAGAGAGAGAGAGAGAGAGAGAGAGAGTGAGGGAGATCATTACCTGCTCCTTGCTTGAGGACGCCGAAAAACTCAGATCTGAGATCTGAGTTTTTGGGCGCGCTCGGTTATTTTTTTAGCCCAGCCGGCGTCGCTATGAGCGTCGCAAATTTCTTTGTAAATTTGCGACGCTCATAGCGACGCCGGGAATTTTTTTTTTGAGCGTCGCTGTGTGAGCGTCGCTAATATGAATAGCCTCTTGTAGTGACAAGGCTACCAAAATCCAAGGGCAATGTGCAGGAGGTGCAAAATATGGCACTCAGGGTAGGTAGCCCAACGGATGTTGTCATCAAAAAAATGATGCAAGTTCAAGATTATATAGATGGTGGAGCACAGGTTTGCGTCCTGATGGAAAATGCAATGAGGAAAATAGGTGTTAAAGCAGTAGCCAATTCAAATATACGCATGAGGATGATAATGCGTACCCTATCATCTTGCTAGACCGTGGATGCTTTCAATAGGTGTAGAACAGGATTGGGAGAGCAGGGTGTTTACCTTGCTTGATAAAGAGAGAGGAAGACAGTTGGTGCTAGACCTGAAGACCAAAGAAAGTTGTATCCATTCTATGGCGACAAGAGATAAGGAAGACACCACTAGCTATGAGTACGATACTGAAACTGCCTATGATGAAGTCTATATAGTTACAAAGGAAGAGGAAATCAAGGATGATATGCTCAAGATTGATGCTGAATTGTTCGAGGGTCACTGTAGAAAACTGTTGTGCAAAAGAGGAGGTGAAACCACAGGTGCGCGGCATAGGTACGGAAGGAGTGGTCAATATGCTAAGTGAACATTTGACCAAGCAGGAGAAAGAAGGCTATGTTCAATTATGTGCCTCCTTTCTGAATTTGTTTGTGACGGAGTACAAGGATCTACAAGGAGCCAAGGGTGTTGAGCACAAAATAATCATCAAGGAAGGATACAAGCCTAAGGCACAAAAGCTAAGGAAACTAGGTAAAATTAAAAAGGAATCCCTTTGGCAAGAGATCAATCAATTGTTGGATGCAGGTATTATATACCATGTGAAGGAGTCTTAGTGGGTTTCTGCGGTGCTTATCCCTCCTTAAAGAAATGGGAAATAGCGGGTGTGCATCAACTACAAGCCGTTGAATGCAGCGACCAAGAGGAACCACTACCCGTTGCCGTTTCAAGATGAGATCTTAAACCAGGTAGTTGGCCATGAGAGGTATTCCATCATGGATGGGTTTTCAAGTTATTTTAAGATAGGGATTGCTTTTGAAGACCAGTTGAAGATGACGTTTATCTCTCCATGGGATATTTTGCCTACCGTGGGTGTAAAGTTAGGGGGTGTAGAAGTGGAAGCTAGCCATGAGAAGACAGAACACTCTATTGCATTAAAATGAATTGGGTACAAGAGAGAGCCTCATATATATAGGCATAGTGATTTACATTCATAGGCTAGAGCCATTGCACCGCTTTCCTATTAGCCCAACTAATCATTTCATCCACAAGCCACTAGTTGGGCTTACCCCAACAAATGTCCCAAACTTGGGGCTCTTGCAAAGATTTCATGTTTCACATGTTCATGTCCTGGTGTACTCTTAGGCTCTACTGATACATCTAGGTGTGGTACATGATTCATCATGGTGGTTCTCATAATGGATTCATCACTTACGGTTCAATAGTAGTCATCCTAGGGTCACAAAGTAGTCCTAAAATGATACAAATTCATATCATTGATTCATCCTTGACTTTGTTAGTTTTCTTCAAGTTTTGTTGTGTCTCCTTGCTTCCTCTTCCTTTATGTCGTTGATTTTGGTCTTCATGCCTTCATTCAGTTCATCTTCATAAAATAGATTGCCAATAGGGATAGTATCTCTATAGCAGTGTCGTCCCCAAAGAAAAAAACACAGACAAATCTCCCCCTTGAGCAAAGCTCCTCAATGCGGATACAATTTCAGATTCAAGGCCTAAACCAGTTGTCTTGAAATATACTTGCAAAATCTTGCAATCCCAAAACCCCAGCCCAGTCAAGAGTTTGAGGAGGAGCAAGCCTTGATGAGAGATGAGCGCCCAAAGAAGTAGCCAAGCAACGTGGTTGAAACTT
This sequence comes from Adiantum capillus-veneris, assembly GCF_014529385.1. Taxonomy (NCBI): domain Eukaryota; kingdom Viridiplantae; phylum Streptophyta; class Polypodiopsida; order Polypodiales; family Pteridaceae; genus Adiantum; species Adiantum capillus-veneris. The sequence goes on along the minus strand of NC_140948.1, from coordinate 81,862,888 downwards.
GGTAAGGAGATTGAGGCAAGGACCCTTCGACACTAGAGGCAAGAACCCTTCGAAGCAAGCTCTAGCGCGGGAAAAGGGGCCAAGGTGCAAAGTTTTAAAACTTTTTTCTTTTAATCAAAATGGCAAATTTAGATTGGTTGTCAGAAAAAGAAAAAAAAAGTTATCTGCAGACGCCGCGTGAGCTGGAGCAGGTGGAGATGATCCCGAGGGTAGCAAATGTGGTTGAGCTACGAGTTTGTAGTGGGTTCTAAGGGCGACGCTTGCAGGGAATACACAGGAGGTAGATGCAAAAATAGCATGAAAATGATACCAGTGCAAGTTTATCAACTTGAAAGGCGGGCGATAGCAGCAGGAGACAAGGATTTTCTGATTGTAGAGGCTAAATTGAGATGATGTCCTACCACTACCACATGTAAGGGTTAGTGGAGGTAGAGCGTGTGATGCCCATGAGCAGTGAAGCGAGCATGGAGGCCTTTCTATAGGCGGACAATTATGCAGGTTGGTGTATCAGCAGCTTAGCATGGATTGCGTGGGGATGCATATTCTTGGCAGAGGCGGAAAATGGCACATAGCGCTACTGATGCAAGGCCGAGATAGGGTAGCACTGACTAGAGGAAATTTGGGGTAGCAAGCTCAGAGCATAACATAGGAGGGTTAAAGGTGATCGAGAGCAACTGATAGGCTGCTTCCAGTAGAAGTGGGTAGGTGATGGCTCGAAGGTGCTTAACTCCAATACTTTATTCAATGAGCTCCCTTAAAAAAAGAGTCGCACGACTTGTCTTTATTCGATCACCTCACTTAAAAAAAGAGTTGTGCATGCTAGGAGAGGCTAACGAATATAAGCTAGAAGGCCTAGGTATCTACAAGTAAAGATAGGGGGTGTAGAAGTGGAAGCTAGCCATCAGAAGAGAGAACACTCTATTGCATTAAAATGAATTGGGTACAAGAGAGCGCCTCGTGTATATAGGCATAGTGATTTACATTCATAGGCTAGAGACATTACACCGCTTTCCATCCTATACGAGTAGAGGGGTTTTCCACAATCCACTAGTTGGGCTTACCCCAACAATAGGATGCCATTTGGGTTGGTGAATACCTATGCCACCTTTCAGGATTGGATAAACAGGGTATTTGGTGCCTACTTGGGCAGGTTCATTAGGGTTTTTATGTATGACATTGGGTGTTACAGCTCAACGAATCATTTGTCAAAGCTATGTCTTTGTTTTCAAAGGCTTGATGAAGAAGGAGGCCAATTGAACCCCAAGAAGTATAAGTTGGCACAGCCTCAAGCACCCTTATTGGGCCGTATGGTGTCGCACAATGGAATTGAGGTGGATCCAAAAAAGGTCAAGGCTCTAGTCCTAACGGAGCCGCCTTCTAGTGCTCAGGGTTTAGCATCGTTCGTGCACAAGCTAAAGTATCTGTCGAGGATTTTTTGGATGTTGTAGCAGTATGTATACCCCCTTTAAAAGAGGGCATAATAGGTGCATGGTTTTGAATGGGACGAAGAAGCTCAAGAAGCTTTTGATAGGGTGAAGGAAATATTTTGTCAACTGCCTACGGTGTGTCCACCCAATCGAGAAGGTGATTTTTATGTTGCCGTGACAGTAGACATGATGGCTATTGGAGTGGTATTGCTACAAAAGGTGGGATGGAGCTATAAGCCTATCTATTATGAAAGTACGGTAATAAGTTTGGGAGAGGCGACCTACACAAAAACAGAGCAGTGGGTCACAGCCTTGGTTTTTACCTACAGGAAGTTCAAGGTGTATCTCATCGTGCGGAAGTTTCATGTGCTAACGACCAAAAATTTGTTGTCGGAAATAGTGTTGCATTTGTGTCCACGTAAGCAGATCATGAAGTGGATGATAGAGCTACAGGAATTTGAGTTTGAATTCAAAATCGATTATACAAGTCGATCTTACCTGGCAGATATTTTGGTCAGCGAGGTCGTTGATTTGCCGATCTATCCCACGGTAGTGCGGGATGAAGCTAAGGAGGAACCTGATTTAATAGAATCTTTTACCATGTGGTTTGATGGAGCATATAGAAGGGTGATACAAAAGGCAGTGGGGGTGTGGTGATACAGAGAGTATCTCACTTTGCACTTGGGATTAAAGCAGTGTGTTGAGTTTGGTATTTCTACGTTGGTGGTAAAGGTTATACTTTGCTAGTCATCAAGTAGTTTCTAGGCCAATGGCAGGTAAAACGGGATTCGTTAAAGGGTTGGTTCTATTCCATTAAGAAGTTGTTGAAGTTTTTCTGAAGAGGTTCAGTTCAAGCATGTTAAAAGGGAGCAAAACCAAGAGGCAAGTCAGCTTGCAAGCAGCAAAGCGGAAGTACATGTTACCAGTATATATGTAGCCCTAGCCACTTATGTAGGCCGTGAGACTTTAAAGGAGATTGAGTACTTTTTGAGCACAGGGCAGTGTTCAGAAAGGTTATCCAAGCTGCAGGAGCAGAGGATATTTCAGAAGTCTCGCAAATTTACATTGATAGGAGAGGATCTTATGACCTATGGACAAGATAAAGTGCTGCAAAGGATGCTTTACAAAGAAGAAATTGGCATGGTGTTGTAACAGTATCATGAGGAAAGTAGACATCAGGGTAAAGACGAGGTTTTGTTTCGAGTTCTAAGGGCAGGGTTTTGGTGGCCTTTGGTGGTATGTGATGTACACTATTGATGCAAAACCTGCCACGAATGTCAGACTATGGGTGAGAGGCGGATGATAGCTGAGTCATAGGGGGCTAACATTGCTGAAAATGCTTTTGAGAAATGGGGTTAGGATTCCATTGATCCACTCCGAAAGTCAACAAGTGGGAAGAAATACATTGTGATGGCGATCTACTACCTTATCAGGTGCGTTGAAGCCAAATATGTGAAGAAGGTAAACATTCATGGTTTTTATAGCATTTGCTATCATTTTGTACCGTGTACTCATGCCGCATAGGAGACAGGATTCAGAAGCAAACTTATGAAGGATTTGGTGGAGAAACTGGGTATCCAGCACCGATTTTCTTCACCTTATCATCCTCAATGCAATGGTTTGGTAGAGAGTGTGAATGGATAATCATAAAGATGCTGACAAAGTATGTTTACAAGCAGGACACGGAGTGGGAAGTAAATCTTAAAAAGTGCTTGTGGACGTACGGGACGTCCTACAAAGTGGCGATCAATTTTACTCCATTCGAGTTGGTCTATGGTAAGGAAGTGTTGTTGCCAGTGCATATGTAAATGGGTGCTTTATAAGAGATGTTGCGAGTCAATGCCACACACCAAGGGATGCTACATGATCGAATGGTCAGTCTCCAAGCCTTGCAGATGGACATGGAGGTGACAACAGATTAATATGTAAAGCAGCGACAAAAGCCAATTGCTGAGTTTGATCCAAGTGCCTTATAAAAAGATAGAAGAAGGTGATCTGGTGATGAAATACGATATCTACTTGGATTTTACCTTCCAAAAGAAGTTCCAAGGAAAAGTGGACAGGATCGTACAGGGTACAAAAAGCTTTTCCAAATGGGACCTATCAACTGATGAGAGCGAATGGCAAGCTGCTTAGAAATAAGGTAAATGGGGTGCGTCTTAAGTTATACTTTGACAGGGGTTTAGTGCCTGATGTGAACCAAATTGTAGCCACGGGGGACTGGGCAACCCACGTAAAGAGACTGGGGAGTACTGACACACAGTTTTGTAAAATATTGTACATACTATACATATCGTTGTGCTCTTCTTGGTGTGCTTAGGTGTTCGCAAAGTGTTGTAAGTTTCAAGTTCAATAAAGCTATGTTTGGTTGAACATGAACGTTCAACGGGGGGGTGGACAATTATGGTACATGCAAAGTTGGTCGGAGATAAAAGTGGTGCCAAGTAGTGCAATGGGTGCCTACATGTGTGGGTCCAAGTGGTAAAGCTAGTATGCAAGGCTTGGGTAGGCAAAGGCTAGAGGAAATGTATGCATGGTGTGGTATTTTGGGCCAAAAAGGGGTTCAAGAAAGTCCAATTGGAAAAGTAGGTACAAGTTTCTGGATGGTTGCTCTAATGCCAGAGAATGTATTGTTCAAACTGCTCAAGAAGCCCGTCTAAACGGCTCGTCACAAACGGGGCCCCGATGTGAAAGCTATCAAAGTTCAAAGTTAGAAGTCTTTGCAGATCCCCAAAGGGCAAGGCAGATAGGGACAGATGGCCAAGGTTGGTTTAAGCAGGTAAATGTGAAGTATTAAAGTTGCGGGCCACATTAGTCCTTTCAGATTGAGAATCGAATCCCAAATGAGCAAGTTATGGGCACTTGAAGGTTTGATGAGGGCCGGTTTTGAGCCAATTTTCCTTCTTTGGAAAGTATGCCTTCATATGAGTTTTGGAGCTCGACAAGGTTTGTGGGTGTAGTGCACGGCATGAGGAGCTAGTAGGAGGTGGCTGCTCATCAATTGGATACTGATACGGAAACTTATGGCCTATTGAAGCTAGGTGGAAGTTACAAGAAAATTTGGGGGGAAATGAGGATTTTGTGAGTTTTTTGGGGTACTCTAGGAGCGTTGGAGGCCCAATGCTTATAGGCCCGTGATGTGGCAATTAAATAAACCCACATGGGGTACCTAAACTTGGAATGGGCATGGTATAAGACCTGCAGAGTGCACCACATTACGCCAGCGTAGTGGAGAGAGAGCTCCTGGAGCTTTTGAGCCATGGCCGTGCGCTGGGGCGACGGCGCTGGCACTACGCACGACGTTCGGTGGCACTTTGTGGTGCGGTGGTGGCTCTCTGGTGGCACCGATGGCACGATGAAGATGATGACATGGCATGTCCGGTTCGTGGGGTTCCCGTAGGCTCATATTTGACCCAAAGCTTTTAGTGAGAAGAAGGGGTCCTAAAAGGGTTGTCACGATGCCGTGACAACCCAAATGGGGTCAAGTACGTGAGTATTCACGTGTTGATGAAGAGGGAGCTGGTGAGGTGTCAAAAATTGACAAAGGGTACTAAAATGATACCCCCCAAGTGAAAAAAAATCAACCCAATTTCAAAAAAGTGAGCTCCTAGAGCTGTACCGGTAAAAAAGAACCACCTTTTCTTATTTTTTTCAAGTGTAACCTCCCGATAAGAGGGATTTCTAAAGCATTGTGGGGGGCTTTTTTGCCAAGTGAGCATAGAGAGAGCAGGTGAGAGAGCTTTTTCTCTGAGTAAGTTATGGAACCTTCATAAGTGTTTTGTAAGAATAAGTTCGCCTTCCCCCCTCTTTTGGTGTTGATTCCCCGTTCCCTGTCCCTTTTTTTACTCGTGTGCAGTGCTTGTGTTGTTGGTTGTGGTGCGGCTGAGTGCAAACCCAAACCAATGTCCGTATAAGCAAGGCGAGAGAGAGAGAGAGAGAGAGAGAGAGAGAGAGAGAGAGAGAGAGAGAGAGAGAGAGAGAGAGAGAGAGAGAGAGAGTTTGTGTGATCAGCGGTGTGAAATAGATGCATGGGTGTGTGACAGGTGCTTGAGCTTCCCATAAAGCGCATGTGTGTGTATTGGTGCACGAAAAACAAGTGTATACAGGTGAAACTTTGTGGATTTGGAAGGTGAATCCAGTGGATTGGGGTGTTGTTTCCACCTTGAGTTGTAGAGAGGCATTTCATTGTGTTTTGGGTATGTATCCCCTTTCCATTTTCCAGTGTCTTCGCACCAAGCTTAGTTTTTGGTGGCCACGATAGCGGTAGTGGCCACTGGCAGAGGTTCTGGCTTTTCTATGTGGTTCCCAATTGGGGCTGGTTCACATTGGGGGGCCCTAAGGCCACCCCTTTTGTTGAATCATGGAGAAGAACCCTCCCACACTAGTGTTCATCCTAGTGCTAGGGGATGGGGAGCCTTCCCACGGACAAAGAGAAAGAGAGAGAGAAGGAGGCTGAACCCCTAAGCAAAGAGCCACCTGCGGCAAGTTCATAAGATACTAAAAGGAGTTGGTTGGTGCTCACCATGTTAGAAAAAATGGACAAACAATTTTAAAAAATAGCCAAAGATGTCCCATTTTTGGGGCTTTTTCCTAGGGAATTGAAGCAAGAGACGAACAAGCGGTGGAGAAGTGATTGTATGGTGTTTTTTTGTGAGAAATCAAGCTCCATAGCTATTTCCTAGTGTTTTCTTTTCCCCCTTGTCCCCTTTTCTTTTTCTGTTGCACTTGTGTGTTGGTGTCAGTGTGTGGGTGTATCCCCAAACTATTGGTGGTGTACAAACAGAGAGATAGAAAGATAGATAGATAGATAGATTGATAGATTGAATTATCGTCCGCGGAGGTCAGATATGACCCATGGGACCGAAATCAAAACATTACAAAGGAGTTATTCTAAACAGGGGGATCGTGGGATACTGAGGGTCCAAAGAGGTGTCAAAAGGAAAGTTAACATAAACAAAACTAAGAAGGGGAAGGTGAGGAGGGAGCCGGCTTGGGAGTTCGAAACTCCTGGATGATGGCTTTACCTCCTCGATAGATTGCCCATTTCCCTGTTGTGCGTGCTTCTCGCATCTTCTGGAGTTCTGCCTTTTTTTGTTTGAGTTGGGCGGGTGTGAGATCTTCTGCAAACCAAATTTTAGTATCCTTGAGAAGCCTTGATTGCTCAAGGAGTTCGATTCGATCCGCCCTGGTCTTGAAAGTGAGGATTGCGTGATTGGTGTGATGCTCATGTGTAAGAAAGGTGATTGTTGTTGGATCCCATTGTACCAAGGGGGTTACTGCTTGGATACGGGCAAAGCACTCATGAAACTTGTGATCTCCCTCCCCTTTCCAGTCGCTTGGGAGCCCGCCGATACAAACATTGAGGGAGATGTCCTCTTGTCGTTGTCGCTCGCGTAGCGTGGATGCCACACGGTCTTCAACCTTGCGAAAGATTACCTCATGTACTTGATTTTTGACCTCCTTTGTGAGTATGGTCTCCACTTCCGCCTTTGTTTTGTTGAACTTGACTTCCATATCTTCCATCACTTCTTTCTTGCGGTTTTCAATTGCGGCAAGCCGTGTCTCGATGGCAGTAAGTCTTTGCTTGAGCTCGTCATTCTCCTTGAGAAGCTTTTTGACTTCATTTTGGAGACAGACGATGTTGTCTTGCTTCGGGGGTGTTGCTACAACCCCTGCGAAAGTGAGCTTGCTGCGGGAGGATGCTCGAGTGGCCATCGCTTTTGTTTAGAAGATCCGAAGGTGGACTGCCGGTGGTTGGGCTCCAGGTGGGAAAGGCTGCTTAGGAGTTTAATATTCCATTGAAATAAGCTTAGGTAAAGGAAGTGTGAAATGCAGTGTGAAATGCAGAGAGCAGCGGGGAGACGGGGGCGGGTATGGTGGGGGATGTAGAGATTGCGACCCGTGATGGGCGGAGCAGGGCCGGTCTGTGAGGGTGCCATTGGAGCAGAGTAGAGCCGGGACGGTGGCGCAACAGGGGTAGACTCGGACGGTGGGCACTGCTGCTGAAGCTCGGGCTGGGAAGGGGCGCGCTTAGTAGAGCCGGAGACCCCCCCGCAGGGCAGCCCCTCGCCCAGGAGGAGGTCAGCAAAGCAGAGGGCCCTTGAGTGGCTAGGGTTGTGGCCCTTGAATGCCATGCGCTATAGAGAGGCAATTATGTGTGTTTCTGGGTGTATTCACATTCCCCCTCTTCAACACCAACAATTCGTGGGTGATTGAAATACCACTTGAGGGACTCATGTGGGAGATGAAAATCTACAAGCCACCAAATATTCTTCTGCGATTGAACCCCAAAACATGTGAAACACCACTTGAGGGACTCATGCGGTAGATGAAAATCTGCAAGCCACCAAATATTCTTCTGTGATTGAACCCTAAAACGTGTGTTTTCCTTCTCATTGCATTTAGCTCAACATCAACGCCCACCAAGGTCATGTTCATCAAAGTAATGCTTATCATTTTGAGACGTTGGCCTTTCACAGCCTCGCACTCATCAAGCTTCATAATGAAGATAGATTTACCATCATACTCTTCTTGTCTCAACCCGTAAAATCTGATCATTGACTCCTAGAGCTTCAATAAGGCAACATACACATCATTGAACTCATTATAGCAGAAGGATTTATTATCTTTCAAGGGTATGGCATCATCCCACATATTGAAATCTGTTAGAAAATAGGGCACAGCTAAATAGATATTAGAGTAGTTTACTTAATGGAGAGTGATAATTTTCACACACAAGAGAGAGAGAGAGAGAGAGAGAGAGAGAGAGCACGATATACGTGGTTCACCCAATGTGGGCCACGTCCATGGGAAAGCAGCCACTTAATGGTGATGCCCTCTCCCATGAGAGGCAGCCGTGTGTAGCCACCCTTGAGTAGACAAGTCCAGGTTGAATTCTCCCATGCGCCCATGTGTGGCCATCCTTGAGAAGACAAGTCCCCCTAGAAATCGGCCACGGCTATTGAATTTGTCCACCGGCCAAAGACTTTCGTCCACCGGCCACCATTTACTATCGGCCACCAGCCAACCGGCCAACGGATCGACCATTTTCCAATCACGTTTTGGCCATAATATTCCAGTCAAAAGGAATATTCATGCGGTAATTTTTTTATGTTTTGGCAAGTGATTTTTTTTACGAAGGATGGCTTTTCCTCAGTATGGAGGCCTTACAAATGTGTGTTTTTTAGACTAAAAGTTAGAAGAGGTAAATCAAGCTCCATACTTAACAAAATCCGCCTAATAAGCTTGCAACATCATTATTGGAACATTCTTTTGCAAGGCTCACATTGTAAGGCGTTGGAAGCAATCTAAAGAGTCTCTTTGCCATGTGTCCTAGCATGACAATTCTTCATAAGGCTTTGTAATCCTTGAAACTTATTCCTGTATTATCACATACCTCTATCATGTATTATCACATGCCTCTATCATCTCTTGAGGAAACACAATGGTTTTCAATCCATTGTGTTTCAATCCATTGAAATACTTATGGCACAAAATTTTGACAATGTCAACATTGAATGGGTCCTTCAATAGCTTCACAAGCTCCTTTGGCTTAAAGATGTGCTGCAGTAGAGTACTTCATGTTGCTTGAGCCTACAAGTTGAAACAAAGTTTAAATAGCATGAAAAATGTAGAATAGATATAAAAAACATACATTCTTGCCCTTACCTAGTTTGACAAATACATCTCTTTCGAGATCCACCATAGCATGGAAATTGATAGGTCTTGAGTTCAACTCCTCGTTGGCTAGATCTTTAGGTCTTTTAATTTTAATTAGTTTCCTACGACGTTAAATTAGTTTCTCTCTCTTTCTCTCTCAATGTGTGTGCGTTTTTTTGTTTATGCATGTTTTCTCTCTCTTTTCCTCTCTCAATGTGTGCGTTTTTTGTTTATGCATGTTCTCTCTCTCTTTTCCTCTCTCAATGTGTGCGTTTTTTGTTTATGCATGCTCTCTCTCTTTTCCTCTCTCAATGTGTGTGTGCATTCTTTGTTTATGTATGTGTGTGTGCATTTTTGTTTATGTTTGTACTCTTTCTCTCTCCCTCTCTCTATCTCTCTCTCTCTCTCTCTCTCTCTCTCTCTCTCTCAAAAACAGTATGTGTGTGTGTGTGTGTGTGTGTGTGTGTGTGTGTGTGTGTGTGAGGGAGAGAGAGGGAGAGAGAAAGAGGGGAAGGGAACATGAGAGTGAGGAGAGGGAAGGGGCATACCTGGCTCTCCTTCCTCTCCTCGTGTGTTCGTGTGTGTGTGTGTGTGTGTGTGTGTGTGTGTGTGTGTGTGTGTGTGTGTGTGTGTGTGTGTGTGTGTGTGTGTGTGGAGAAGAAAGAGAAAGAGAGAGAGAGGGAGAGCGTTACCTGCTCCTTGCTTGAGGGCGCCAAAAAACTCAGATCTGAGATCTGAGTTTTTCAGCGCTCTCTGTTATTTTTTTTAGCCCAGTCGGCGTCGCTATGAGCGTCGCAAATTTACTTGTAAATTTGCGACGCTCATAGCGGCGCCGGGATTTGTTTTTTTGAGCGTCGCTGTGTGAGCGTCGCTAATATGAATAGCCTCTTGTAGTGTTTATGGGGCCATTCAAGAAAGAATAAGTATATTGTTATGGCCACCTGTTATGTCAGCAAGTGGGTTGAAGCAAAGGCCTTGCCAGACACCACTGCTAAATCAATAGCTACATTTTTATATGAAAACATCATATGCAGATATGGATGTCCAATAGAAATAGTTTCATATGAGAGAATACATTTTATTAATGAAACTATTCAGATACTGATTGAGATTCTTTCAGTAAAGCACCAAAAATCCACACCCTATTATCCCAAGTGCAATGGCCAAGCAAAGAGCAGCAATAAGATCATCAAGACTATCATCACCAAGATAGTTCAAAAGAAACCGCACAAGTGGGACACTAAGCTCCAAACAGCATTAGGGGCCTATAAAACTGCCTACAAGGTCACTATTGGCATGACACCTTTCAGGATCGTGTATAGCATAGAGGTAGTAGTGTCAATGGAATTTCATATTTCCAGTCTGAAAATGGCAGTTGAATATGGAATGGTATCAAAATTTGAAGCAGAGACTCGACGAGATTTTATGATTCGATGAAATCAGACAAAGGGACATGCTAGAACAAGAAGTAGTCCAACAGAGGAGGAAGCATTGGCATGACAGTAAGATTAAGGTCAGAGAATTTGAAAAAGGTTGTTTGGTACTGCTTTATCAGTCCAAATTGGGTCCCAAGAAACCAAATCTGAAAATAGCTTGGTCAGAACCCTATGAGGTGGATTGGGTTTTCTCCAATGGTATGGTTAGACTCAGAGATTTTGTTGGAATTAGGGTTGCAGAGAAACACACACAGCTTGGAGAAGACGAAGGAAGCTCAAGGCACACAATAGAGAGTATGTTACTTAGTGTGCAATGGAAAGATAGATAGCCCTAGAGTGATGGGCGTATATACAATGCACGGGGGAAAAAACCTCCTAAAATGGGAAAAAATGCCCCGGCGGTCCTAGTGTGTTCACACACATCACTACCACATGTATATGGTAACAAATCCCCCCTGGAGTGATGCGGTGAACGAGAGCTGGCACATGAGTAAAGGGAAGTGCCATGCCCTGAGGACAGGATCAGTCCACAAAGGGGAGTAAGCCCAAAGCTTTGCGGAAAGCTTCAAGCTTCTCACGAGACAATGCCTTTGTGAAAAGATCTGCAAGGTTGTCCTGTGTTGGCACATAAGCCAAGCTGATCTCTCCTGCTGAGAGCCTCTCCCTGACATAGTGGTAATGCACCTCAATGTGCTTTGTGCGAGCATGAAAAACTGGGTTCCTCGCAACTGCCAATGCGCTCTGACTGTCAGTGTAGATAGTGTTGGCAGTGTCCTGTCCAACACCCAAGTCAGCCATAAGGCGTCTGAGCCATACACACTCAACCGTAGCTGTGAAGACTGCCCTGTACTCAGCCTCACAACTCGAAGTGGCCACAGTAGGTTGCTTCTTGCTCAACCATGATATACATGAACTGCCAAGCATGAAACAAAAACCACTTGTGGACACTCGCGTGTCAAAACAACCAGCCCAATCTGAGTCCGAAAAAGCATGTAAGTCTGGCGGCAATGATCCCCCCTTGGGATAAAACAAGCCAAGATGTAAAGTGCCACTAAGGTAGCGGAAAATCCTCTTGACAGCCTGCCAATGCTTAGACCCTGGGCTATGCATAAATCTGCTGACCTGCGAGACTGCAAACTGAATATCTGGCCTCGTGTTGCATACATAAATGAGGCAGCCAACAGCAGTTTGGTAAAGAGTGACATCAGCAGGATCGCCAGCATCATGTAGACTCAACTTCAAACCTGTTTCCATGGGAGTGGCAATAGGTTTGCAATCCTCAAGTCCAAACTTACATAGCAATGTCTCTATGTAACTTTTCTGACACAAGGCAATACCACCATCACACTGCTTAAACTGTATACCCAAGTAATGATGCAACAGCCCCAAATCTTTCATCTTGAAAGTAGCATTCAAATCAGCCTTAAATTCAGCAATATGTCTCTCATTTGGTCCAGTGATCAGCAAATCATCAACATAAAGAACCACAATGAGAAATACATCATCCTCACGCTTTACATACAATGTGCTTTCTGTTGGACTGTTACGAAAGCCTCGTTTAACCAAATGAGTGTCAGCTTTCTCATACCAAGCACGAGGAGATTGCTTCAACCCATACAAAGCCTTCTTACATTTGCACACTTTGTCCTCTTGTCCTTTTATGACAAAACCGCGAGGCTGCGTTACATAAACTTCCTCAAATATGTCACCATTCAAGAAAGCAGTAACAATGTCTGATTGATGTACATCCCAACCAAAATGAGCTGCCAATGCACATAGAAAACGCACAGTAGTCATACGACAAGTGGGAGCAAAAGTCTCTTCATAATCTATGCCTTTTTGTTGTGCATAACCCTTTGCAACAAGTCGAGCCTTATGGCGATCGATCTCACCATCCGGCTTGCGTTTCAACTTGTAAACCCACTTCGTACCAATGGCCTTTTTGCCAGGAGGCAATTCACATAAAGTCCATGTGTCATTCTCTATAAGTGCATCATATTCTGATTTCATGGCAGCAATCCAATTTTCTGAATTCTGTGCTTCATCAAAAGACAGAGGCTCCTCAACATCATGTAAACTAGACACAGCCAAAGCATAACAATCTGATGCATAAGATGCATGGCGAGAGCCTGAACGAGTACGACTAGATAAAGGTGCATCCAATTTACTGTCACGCAAAGTGTGCACCAGCCATTTTGGCATACCTCTAGCCTGCTCATTTTCAGCCCTTTCCTCATCAAGTACATCATGTACATCTGCATCAGTAATAGGCTGTTCTAAAACATTTTCAGAAACCCCCATAGGCTGTACATTTGCCTCATTGGAACTTACATTCGTATTTCCACCACTGAAAAGAGGCAACAAAGTGTCATAAATGTCCTGTGAGCTTACATTACTGTCTCTAGTACATGACAGCAAGGGTTGAACAGAATCTTCCACAAACACTACATCCCGTGAAACCAAAATACGTTTTGTTTGCGGATGATACAACCTGTAACCTTTGCTTTCAGCACTATAACCAACAAAAATACATTTGACAGCCTTATCATCCAATTTTCTGCGCTGCACTTGTGGCACCAAAGCATATGCCAAACAGCCAAAAACACGCATGTGCTCAATAGAAGGTTTTCTATCATGCCATGCTTCATATGGAGTAATAGACTGCAAAGCTTTCGTAGGACACCTGTTAAGTACATAAGTGGCACACATGATGGCCTCAAGCCAAAAAGAATGTGGCAAAGCTTGACTTTTGACCATACATCGTGCCATTTCCGTTAGTGACCTGTTTTTCCTCTCAGCAACACCATTTTGCTGAGGTGTATAAGGCACTGTACATTGGTGTTTTATCCCACGACTAGCCAGAAATGCATTAAATTCATGAGACATATACTCCCCCCCTCGATCGGAATGGAGGGTGCCCATAGTACATTTTGAGACATTTTCAACCATAGCCAAAAATTGTTTGAAGCACATAAAAACTTCGGACTTTGCTTTAAGCGGAAATACCCATGCATGCCTGGAGTAATCATCAATGAAAGTCACGAAGTACAGGTAATTGCCCAAGGACGGAGTTTGCATGGGCCCACAAACATCACTATGCACAAGCTGCAACCTGCATGTGGCCCTAACTGAACCATCCTTTGGAAACTTAGAACGCTGCATTTTACCCAGAATACAGCCTTCACAAACATGTTTGATAGGTGCTTCAAGAGGCGGCAAAGAAGCAACCATATCAGATTTCTGCAAACGCAGCAAACTGGCAAAATTCAGATGACCAAAACGTGCATGCCAAAGTTTTGCATCCGAAATAGCCCTTGAATCTGCAACAGCATTTGCAAAATTTTGTCCACACTTGTCATACAAAGTGAGCTTATACAGCCCACGGCACAAAAGCCCAGATGCAACAATTTCATCACCAAAACTGAGATCATGAACTGTACATCTGTCATCCACAAATTTGACTACAAGTCCAAGTCTAGCAAGTGCGGATACAGACAAGAGATTCTTCTTGATCCCAGGTACATAAAGTGCATCAACAAGTGTGAAGGAACTGCCATTAGCAGCAGTGAGCACAATCTTTCCAACTCCCTGAACTGGATAAGAGGCGTTGTTGGCACAAGTGACTGAATTCCCATGAGGGACAGACTCGAGAGAGGTAAACAATTCACGATGTGAGGTAATGTGCTTTGTAGCACCACTGTCGAAATACCACACATGTGAATCTGCAGCAACTGACAAGCATGCATCATGGACAGCAGGATTGTAAGTGCACTCTGCGCTAAAAGCCCATTCTGCATCAACATCAGCATCACAATCTCCTTTCACAGAAGACTCAACAATGGCTGCATTTGTAGTGGAACCAGCATTTGCAGTGGAACCACCCTCTTTCTTCTTAGCCTCTTTGGCCTTTAACTTAGGACACGACTTGATCAAGTGATCATTCGCTTTACAATAATGGCAACGCATCTTCTTTTTGCCCTTATCACCAGAATTGCCAGACGAAGTGCTGCCAGCAGAAGCATTAGGAACAGAATTTTTGCCACTCGCAGCAGAACCATAAGAAGTGGCTACATTACTGTTACCACCCTTTCTTTGAGAAGCAATAAAAGCCTGTTCAACTGCACGCTGCCTAGTCCTGTTTTTTCTAGAAAGTGACTCTTGCAACAGCAATGTGCATAATGCATCAAACTTGACAACTTCAGGATTTCCTTGGGTCATCAGTCTCCAAGTACTAGCAAAAGTCTGGTAGGAATCTGGTAAGGCATCAAGAACAGTCTGCACAAGGGAACTGTCAGAAATGACTTCACCTGCAGAAATGAGTTGCTCATTGATATCCTTGACACTAGCAAGGAAAGTGTCCATATCATCTTCCTCATGCATAATCTTCGACTCTAGCTCTTTACGCAGCAAAGCAATTTTAGCCTCATTGCGGCTTGCATAAAGACCTGCTAGAATATCCCAAGCCTGTTTTGGAGATTTTGCTGAACGGATGTGAGGAATAATGGTGCGCTTCACAGACAACGCAATCAATGCATGAGCCTGCGCATCCTTAACATCCCAACGAGCTTGTTCTGCTGTAGGCAAAACAACTCTAACAGCTGCAATCCTTGCAGCTAGACCTGCAACATCCTCAATATCGCCTACATCTTCAGAACCAGGACGTACATCAATGCCCTGCACAATGTTCCAGACACCTTTTGACACAAGAACGTGCTGCATCATATAAGCCCACATAGGGTAGTTGTCCCCATCCAACCTGTCCTCAGCAGCAAACATCTTGAACACATCTGTGTTGTTGTTGTCAGCCATGGTAAATGCTGCACCTGATGTGAAAACTGCCCGAAAATAGGAGAAATGGAGCGGGAACAACTTGTGCTATATAGCACAAACCGTAGAAGACTATAAGGCACCTGTTATGCAGAAAACGGCACTGACAGAAAATCTGCACAAAATGATGAAATAGCCTGTGCAGTACTGCCCGTAGTGGAAACGGAGGCCGAAATGAGCCCAAATCAAAATTCTGAGCAGACCGAGCTCTTCGAGTTCTCCCAAAATATTTGTCGACCTGCGAACGCTTGCCAAAGCTCACTGAAATCGGAGAAAGTGAGCAGGCGTGTGCTGGAGCAGCTGGCGACTAAGCCCGGGAGGACGTGACCTGCTCTGATACCAATTGTTGGAATTAGGGTTGCAGAGAAACACACACAGCTTGGAGAAGACGAAGGAAGCTCAAGGCACACAATAGAGAGTATGTTACTTAGTGTGCAATGGAAAGATAGATAGCCCTAGAGTGATGGGCATATATACAATGCACGGGGGAAAAAACCTCCTAAAGAGGGAAAAAATGCCCCGGCGGTCCTAGTGTGTTCACACACATCACTACCACATGTATATGGTAACAGATTTGTCAAGGTTGTTGTTTCCAGGAGTATACAATGGGGCTAAGATTAAGCTATACTATACCAGAATAGAGGAAATCCCAGTAGACCTAGTACCAAAAGTACCACTTGAATCGGATGATGAACCCTTGAATTTGTTTCATATCATACCAATGGAGACAATTCTAGATCAAGTGCAGACTCAACCTCAGACCAGTCCCAAGATCGATAAGCCAATTCAGAACCAGTGGGATAATTCAGTCACATCACCTAACGATTATCAACAAAAAAATAAATGCCACAATCACAAAAAGGATCTTGTCAACAATAGTGATATTAATGGACCATTGTATGCGCACCATTTGTAACATGTCACAAACGGTGCGCATAATTTTGAGACGGCCAAGGAATGGTGCATTCATGGCACATGTGTGTATAACTATGATAAGGGTGCACCCATCCTCACTTTACTCACATCCTCTTGTGCCAGTTGCATCAACACTTGCAGAGATCTCCTCAAGCTCGCAGTAGAAAGCCTCTTCACTACACAAAACCACTCCCTCAACAGTTGCAGCAAAGATACACGAAACTCCTCTATGTTCTCTGTATGAGTCTTTTACTACCACAAGTAAGTCTTCTTCTACACAAACTTTCTCGTTTGAGTTGTGTATGGGCAAACAAAAAGCTTCACTGAAAATACAAGCGACATTAGACACCATGACAATTGCAGAAGCAAATAGTTTACTAGAGCTAGCAGACAAAGGACACTGCAACAAAGCAATCTAAGAACAAAGGCAAAGAGACATTGCAAACTAGAGCAAAATGGCCATGAACCCAGATAGGGACCGGGTCAGCTAGAAAAAAGTAGAAAACAATGGATCTGTTGAAAGGATTGAAGACCAGAGCACAAACGACAGTAGGCACTAAGAAGACTACAGCGGACACAATGCAAAGACAGGAAGGCGGGCAACCAGAAACATAGACTACTGACAAAGAGACCAACATTGAACACGTGTAGAGTGTAGAGCTTGTGACAAAAGCTTACTACATCACAAATGGACATGGCATGGAGAATGAGAGAGCAGTGAGCGTGCGCAAACTGTACAAAGTGAAAGAGAGTTCATTAGGTTTTTTCCTTAAGCCTTTATAGGCATTTACAACATGTTCACACTTACCTTGGTCACTCAAGTTGGGCTAACCCTAACAATTGCCCCCTTCAGCCAAACTTGGCGTCATCATCATCATCATGTGCCCCCTTGAACTGCGTTCTCCACTCTCATGACACAACAAGTTTTTGGTATACTCGCTAACCTTGAGTTTTAGGTTTTCCCACAACCTGGTGCTACTATCAAGCTACCATTATGAGAGGGTTTTGGTTTACGCCCAAACCTTGGGTTTAGGTTTACCCGTTAACCTCATGAGAGTGGACTACAAAACAAGTTGGGGCCTTTTATAATCCATGAGGGAAGGTCTTACCGTCGGTGTCATCATACTCACCGAGGTAGTGTCTAATCCTTTTACAACATAATCTCACTCAGAGACATCTTGACAAAAAACTTCATCATAATCATGGAGACGACCGCTAGAATTTATCCAAATCATTTGACATATGATGTATGCGTTATTCTCAAATGTGTTGTGCATAACAGTGTGAACGTCCTCTAAATGTCAAATAAGGCCATGAAAAAATTGGATAATAAAAGCGAATTCAATTTTAAAAAAAACAAATCTTTTATCGTTGTGATATGCCGTTAGCCATGAGGCCAGTAAGTATGTGGTATGGCATCGCTTTGTCTACTACCGGCCTTCTTGTGTGCTCAACCCCCACCACAAGCTCCCCTGCTACCCAGCAGCCATTGAACCTTGTCCTTCTCTGCACAAATGCCTCCAGCTCGAGCGCCGCCGTCAGGCTCTTGGCTTCTGTCCCAGAGTAAGCTCGAGTGGCTTATCTACTTCCACCTCAATGATCTTGCTGGCACCAGTGGTTCCTTCTCTGATTGCAGGAAGGTGGATAGTTGAGCTTCCTTTGCACCCACTATTGTCTATTGCCATGCTCACAAGCCCTGTTTTTGGTATGGACATGTCGAAGAAGAAAATCTGTGACTTTGTAACTGTGGGTGTTAGTTGAGGCAAAGAACTTGATTTTGTGAGCAAGGAAGAGGACGAGCTGGTGATAGAGTTCTCACACACAGCTGTTGAGCTTCCACCTTGGCTAAGATTGCTTTTGCTGCCTTCTTGCCTTGAGCTCTCAGCCAATCCTTCTCTTGCTCGTACACTAGCTGATCCTTCTTATTCTCAAATTTCTTCTTGACCTCCTTAGTTGCTCAGCTCAATACCTCTAAGACCTTGCCCCAAAGCTCTGATACCAGTTGTAGAGCTTGCGACAAAAGCTTACTACATCATGAATGGACATGGCATGGAGAATGAGAGAGCACACGATAGAGATAAGTGGGTACTCGAGTGGATACGATGAGCATGCACAAACTATACAAAGTTGAAGAGAGTTCATTAGGTTTTTTTTCTTAAGCCTTTGTAGGCATTTACAACATGTTCACACTTACCTTGGTCACCCAAGTTAGGCTGACCCTAACATAGACTAGCACCAGGCTTGAGGAGAACCAGGCAACGGGCAATGGCTTGGAGCCTACCCAAACCCAAATGCTCATTGTGAAACTAGACAGGCTACGGTGTCTGCAAAAACAATCGGTCAAGTAGTAGGAAAAATATAAACTCTCTAGGGGTCCTTTGGGATTAAGGTTAATTAGAGGCAAGCCATTACTAAAGAGGGTGGTGGGGACACTCTATACCCTCAAAAAAGTAGGGGGATAAGGTAGCCTTACATCTCTTAATGGCCTCTTACCTAATGAGAAGGTAAGGGAGATGGCTAGGGGAAAGGGATTGGGAGAGGGGAGGGGGGGGGGGGGGGGGAGGGGAGGGGGGCCGGGGAACCATTTGACCCACTTTTTGGTCCGGATTTAAAAATACACTAAAATTTTGAAATTTTCATTAAAAATTCAAATTTCAGATTTTCCCTCCTTAAAAGGTTTCCAAATCTATTTCATAGTCAAAAAAGCATTTTTGACCTCCAAAAGTAAAAAAACATGCACTAAAAAATTTTTAAAAAATGATTTTTTCAAAAAACATCAAAACATCATTTTCCACCCTCCAAAGTCTTTTCAAACCTATTATATAGCTAAAAACTGATTTTATCTCTCTACAAACCCTTTTCCAAGCTCTCCATTCTCACAACAACCACATGCACCCCCTATAGTTTAGCATTATCCCTCTGCTAGCTTTCTCCCACCTCCATTGTAGCACCAAGCAAGCTCCTTCTCCATCTCTTCCCCTTGTCCACCACATAGTTTCACACCAAGCTAACTCCTCTCACCTCCATTATAGCATGAAACAAGATTCTACTTCTTCTACTTTCATTCACTAACACTACATGGAAACCTCTACTCCCAAAGGTGGCAAAAGTATGAGCTCACATGACTTGCATATCACAACAATAGGAGGTGTGAATAGTGTGTGGGCATTGCAAGGGTTCACCTCCAACATAAAGGTAGAATGGTAAGAAAACTACGCTTGTAGGTTACATTTAGAGCTTAACATCATCTCTATCTTTAAATTTATCATGCTGGAGAGAATTATTCTCTTTATGGCTTTCAATGTTTAGGCTTCACACCTCATAACATTGGGGGGTGCTATTTTGTTGATGGCTTTGGTGCGCCATCTATAACTGTGTAGCATGTGATTGAGTCTCACAATGCAAGTAAGTTGTGTTATCTATGGAGAGTCATCAAAGATTCTCCTTCTAATTTTTTCTTTGTATAGTTGTAATGATATCATTTTGTACTTTACAACTTTGTGCTCACAAAATTTGATGTTTCCTTATGAGCAAGCAACCATGTGCAAAGATAGAAGTCGCTTTATTTTTGGTCCATGAGGAACCTTTCACTACCATGTTAAAAGATTTTGAGAAGAATAGTAGGATTGGTGTAGAATCTTGAACCAATAGGTACTATCTAGGAGCTCTTAGAAAAGCCATCCATAAAGTACTACTATCTTCCCTAGTGTCATAGACACACAAATACTCAAGTGTATATGAATCTCTAGATGAGGAAGACAAATACTTCTAAGAGAAGCCTGACAGCAACAACATTGTCTCTGTTTGTAATTATTTTCATGAGGTTGGATTCCTCTATAAATGCTTTTGTATTTATACTCACTTTGGTGCAATATAAATATGTTTTTTTGTTAAATAGTGTTGCATTGAGTGAGAGTATTTAATTTAGATTTTCATACAGATTTGAGAAACGTTGTTGACCTTTATGGATATTTTAATGTGCTTGTAAGATGTTTCAAGTTTCAAGTCTTAATCACTCCACCATGAAGAAATTCAAGCAATATTTTGATTTGATTTTAATCATTAATGGTTATTCTTATTAAAGTGAATCATAACCTTTGTCAAGATTTTCTCATTTGGGGATGTTGAATATATATCATTAACAACATTTCACAAGTTGAAAAAGCTAAATTCTTGCTTTCCAACACGTTATTGTATCCATACTATGCCTATGCCAAGCTTGTCTCAGAAAAAGGACAACTTGAGATGGAGGCATCGATGTATAGCGGTGATTGATAGGTGAATAATTAACTTATTATTGATTCGTGTTTCAGCACACACATATTGTAAAGCCTTTGAGTTTCCACCTTTTTAAGAAGTGTTGACAAGTTTTTGGTATCAAATTTTCTTAAATATCCCTATTCATTAGCTATTGGTAGCTATTTCTTTGGTATTGCTAAAGATGATACCAATAAATATCACCTTGTGAACTTAACTGTTAAATTGTGGATTTGACTTTTACTATGTAGCTCATTTGATTAGAGAAAGTGTATGTAACATAGCACATGTGTTCAACAGAAGGGATTTTATATTCGTGTAAAGTTAAAAAACATGTGTAGATAAGGTTCTTGATACAATATTTTTGAACATTTTGCCTTGTCTAACCATAAATATGCATTTTTCCGGATTTAAACAAATCCTATATAGACAGCATTTCGCAAAAACACACCATAAATGTTCGAAATGACTCTCTCTTTTTGTAGAATGTACACAAAAATCATCCATGTAAACTTCTAGAAATTTTGCAGATATTCCTTAAAAAGGTGGCTCATTACTTGCTAGAATCTTGTTGGTGAATTGGTTAGTCCAAAAGGCATGACCCTGAAATTTTGCATTCATCCAAAGTGTGTCGACCCTAGTAGAGGGCACATCTAGTGATGTGTATGCTTATAGATGCATCAAAGAGGGCTAGAGAAGATAGGAAGAGACTGGGCAGGCAAGTGGCAGAGGATGCGTATGCATAATGAGGTTTTTAAGGCCAAAATGACTCCAGATAGGGCCTGACAAGGTAGCAGATGAAGCAGGATCAAAGTGTTGATTTTTGGCCTATGGTTTTTTTACCTAGATATGTAGAGCTTGAAGTGTTGAAGGATCAGGTCTAGAAGGCTCGTCAAACGGAGCCACGGTGTGTAAGATACGATGCTTTGAAGTTGGAAGTGCATTGCAAATATGAGATGGATAGGCCAAGTGATGCCAGTTGGCTCGAGCCAATTTGGAGCTAAGGGTGTGTAGTGCTTGATTTACGGAGCATATCCATCTTTTTAGATCGGAAATCTGAGTCCTGGATACCAACATATGAGCAATTGAAGTTTTGATGGGGGCGAGGTTTGTGCTGGGTTGGGCGCCTCTGGAGATGTGCCATCTGAAAGTTTCTGGTGCTCGACAAAGGTTGCAGGGGTAATGGACCTCCTGTGAAGCTAGCAAGAAGAGGTGGCTTGTCCATGAGAGTCAGGAGTGTGAAGTGATAGCCTTGTTGAAGTTGGGGCTTGTTTTGTTGTGCACATTGATTCATATGATTTCTCTTAATCTTGGGGCACTCGGTTCCAGACCATCGGAAGGTCGATGTGGAGTGGGGATGGAAGAGCTCGTAGTCGCGGATGGTGACTTCGAAGGGGTTTTGTCAGTTTGGCGATCGGAGTGCCATGCCACAAGTGGCAGTAGTGGGAAGAGAGGAGGAAAAAGGAATTAAAAAAAAAACATTTTTGGAATGCTTTTTTGGAGGGTACAAGGGACGGGTTTCCCTAGAGCTGCCACGTGTCGGTGGGTTAATCCCACATGGCGAGTACGAGGTGAGTTTGGTAGGCTACATAGGCGCCAGAAGGGCATTGCCTCATGTGTTGTGGGGCAGAAGTGGACCTTGGAAGCGTGGGCTATGGCGTGCCGAGGGGCGGCTCCTGTGGCCTCTATGCGCGGCCGAGCAAGGAGGTGGGGGATGTTTTGAGCGGCGGTGGTGGCCTGAGGTGGCAAGATGGCGGCACCACCGGTCCGTGGATGTCAATGATGTGGTGGTGTTGTTCCCGCACCCAATGGGGAAAATCCTTTGTGAGGACAAGATCGAGGGTACCGTCGGTACCCCTCCTAAGGGATGGAGCATATGATGCTTGGAGGGAAAGTCAGGGGTCACATGCAAAGAGAGAAGCCAAAAATAGATCGGACAATAAAAAACAAAAAAGCAACGGGCTCTCACATGCTGTCGTGCAGCTCCGCTTCCATGATGGGAAAAAGAGCAAAGAAATGCAAGCTAAGCTTCTTTGAAGCCTACACATTTAAGGAGCGATCAGGGCTTGTTAACATGCAAAGTTTAATGATTAATGTATGCAAGATGCGGCTTTAAAGGGCGAACATATGATTTAATGATGCTAAAAAAGAGTATGTTTGAAGTGAGCACAGACGGGAGATTATGATCTAGAACTGTAGTGCTTGAAGTGCTCTACCGGCCTGTCTTTACGGCTCGTCGATTGGAGCTACGGTGCAATAGCAGTTCGAAGTTTGAGTCAATTGCAGATCCGTACCGGATTGGGCAACATCTGCTCAGGTGACAGAGATGAAGTGGATGCATGGGCCTGAAGTGCTCACTTTGTGGAGCATGTCGGTCTTTTTAGATAAATGATCGGAGTTATGGTTACCAAGATATTGCCAGATTAAATTTCATTAGGGGCCAGTTTCGTACCAGTCTGGTCAGCTCTGTCGTTGTGCCATCTGGAAATTTTTGACTTCGGCCAAGTTTTGGAACGTCATGCAGTAATGCGTTGGTGGATATGTTGTGCCTGATGATAAATTTATTGGAGATTGTTGATAGCAGGAAATGCCCAACACGGCTATGGCTTAGGCAGATACAAAGTCGAGGGTCTCTCTCAAAATGTAATCACCTATACTAACATCTTGAAGGCTGTGTCGTGGGAAATGGCAATGAAATACACAATGATATTGTTAGTCAAGGACTGCTAGAGAAAGGAGTTGTGCTTGGCATTGCCTTGGCCGGGGGCCGAGGTGTATATCAAATATGGTGCCGTACAAGCGGCTGTGCCGCCCAATGAAGCATTAGGGCCGCCCGCTCGAGGTCATAATTTTAAGGCCGCCCATTATGTTAAATAAGGCTTAAGTGTGAGCCAAAGGGGTAGGGCCAATGTTCACCTAAGCCAATGAATTAATATGGCCACCCTAAATGGAAAAAGGGTCTGAATCAAAGGGGTAAGGGGGAAGCATAGCGAGCAGTGTGGCGCAAGTAGAAGCGGATCAGAATGACGGGCTCACGCTGGGGGCTGTGATGTTCCGATGACAATGCGCAAGAAATGGGAAATGACGAAAACACCATGGCACTCAGATTCGGAATCTGTCCCGGCCACTTCCACATGCTAGACATGGCCGATTGCCACATCATCACTCTCGCTTCCCACAGCCCTAGCAACGACGGTGCCCTCGTTGCTTGGGGGGGGGGGGGCTATTTTTAACGGGGAGAGCGTGAAGAGGAGGAATGAACGGGAAGAGCATGAAAAAGAGGATTTTGAAAGAGCAAGGGGAGGAGGACAACAAGGGCAAGAAGCATCGAGGAGGGAGGAGTGAAGCTTGGCTGAGATCGAAGGCATAGAAGGGCTCTCTCTCTCTCTCTCTCTCTCTCTCTCTCTCTCTCTCTCTCTCTCTCTCTCTCTCTCTCTCTCTCTCTCTCTCTCTCTCTCTCTCTCTCTCTCTCTCTCGGCCCTTGAGATACCTTCCAACCTCGCTCTCGAGTAAGCAAGGTGAAGCAAGCAATGGAGGTTCTCTCTCCCCCTCTCGGTCGTAATCAAGAGAGGTGCATGAGAAGAAGAAGGAGAATTGAGGGCTCTCTCTTGCACTCGTGTAGGAGAAGCAAAGACAGGGATCTCTCCTGCTCTCTCTCGTCTTCGGTTAGCAAAGTAAGAGGATAAGCAAGGGAAAAGGACTCAAGTGTTGCATAAGAAAGTAAGAAGGGCTCCCGTGCATGAGGAAGAAGAAGTCACGCCATCTCTTTGGCTCTCACTCTTGGCCATAAACTAGAGGAGAGGGGAGCAAAGTGCTTGAGAAGGAGAGACCTCGGAGCTGTTGCATGAAGGTGGCATGAGCTCAGAAGAGGAAAGCACAAGGCAGGCCAAGCAAATGTAGCGGCCAAGCGAGGGTTAAAGCTTTGGATAGCAATTGAAGAGTAGGAGAAAGTTAAAACTTGAGAGCTAAAATTAAGGCAGTGCAAAGAAAATAGAGCAAGAAGCATGAAAATTGAGGCAGTGAATAAAATTGAAGCTTGCAGAATCTAAGGGAACTTGAGGCAGATAAAGCAACAAGAGATAATTACCATCATCGTCATCAGTCTGAAGAAATTAATTAATCATTTTAATAAGCCCGATGTCATTAACGACTCAATTAATCTATAAAGGGAGCTTAAACTCCTATGTACCAATTGATCCAAGTGTTGGTGCTGTTAATAGCCCGCCTTGGCTACCGATTAAGTTGTACTTAAAGCTTGACTTGATTAATTGAAGGGTATGGTGGTTGCCCGAGTCAGTTGCATTTGTTGTTCTTGTTCTCTCTCTTTCACACCTCTCACAACGAGGGGCCCAACGCCTACCCAGCTCATGTTTTGAACACATATCCCCCGACATCTTTGGTGAACCGAACGTGAAACAAGCCGGGGTGGGAAGTAAAGATGGAGATGCCAGAACAATTGAAGCAGTTTATTGACAATTTCAATTCTAATGGATTTGATACAAATCTAGCAGTTGTAGATTTGCCAAAAGTTATGGAATTAATTCACAAATATCTGCAGGAAGCGAAAGCCAAGCAGATTAGAAAGCACATTGATGATGCGGTAGAGATGGCACTTGGTGTTGTATGGGAGCAGTATCATAATTTTCAAGGATATGATCCAGAAGGTTTTATTGCATGTTATGAAGCTGAGGTGAAGAGTGGAAATGTTCTAGAAAATCGGATGTTTGCATCTTTTGAAGAGGTTGTAAGCTTAGATTTTAAAGAGGAGGTTCAAGAACTGGCAGAAGCATATCCCACACGGTGGGACTATTTTGCAGAGGAATCTATTTGCAAAAGCTCAAGGATTCTAGATCTGGAAATAAAAGAAATTATTAAATGAAGTCACGTTGTCTTCAGTAAAGGTGAAGGGGATTAGATGCAGTTCCTGAACTATGATGAATTCTGGGAGTATATTTCTACAAGAAGCAAAGCCAAAGAAAATCCAGAATTGGAAGTAGTAGATTCAATGTCAGAGGAGCATATTTTGACCAATGAAGAAAAAGTAAACGATGAATTTAATGCTGAAACAGAATTATATGATTTTTTTTCAAAGATTGCTTGCATGGAAGCTACCTCCAATAATGGTTCTAGTAAAGACATAGACTTTACAGCAAGTGGTTCACAAGGTGCTGACCTTGACATGGGTTTTTCTGAAGTATTTCATCAAGCAGATGAGCCTCTACTGGACATTACTAAAACTATCAGCACTATAGCCGAGCAGGACAACATGTTTGTTACAGATGAGTGCATAAACAAAGCTATTATATGCATAGTAGCTGATGAAGTGACCAAGATTGTGGACCCAGCACACAGGATGAGCCTGAGGATGTCAATGAACCTATGATTGCTATTAACAATATGTTTGCAGATGTTGTTATCATGGAAGAAGATGCCATAATCGATGATTTCTTGGCTAGATCTGAAGGAGATTATCATGATAGTATAGAAAAGCTTTCTGATACGTATACCTCTTCAGAGGGGGTGCCAGATGATCCTTTACAGTGCTATGATGGATTGTTAAGAAACATGGATGCGGATGAGGAAGCAAAGGATGATATTGATGAGTATGAAGACTACCTAGATCATGTTGATTGTGAACATATTATTGACAGGGATCTTACATCTATGCTTATACATGGGCTACATCAGGAGATAACTCCTACAATTGTGATGAATGTTGAGACGTCCAAGGGTGATTTCTCGAGGATGATATGGATGAAGATTTACAATTTGAAGCTATTTTTCATGATCAAGTTGAAACACCAACATGTAAAAATTCCTCTAATGATACAAGTCTAGAGACTCCCAAGGTTTTTCGTGATGGCTATGAAGAGAGTAGCATATTTGCACCAGAAATGCTTGATGTTGATTGATACAGGAAATGTATGCTCATGTGGATATTATGATGCTCGTGTGTGTGAGAAATTCCTTATTATCCCATTTGATCCTGGGGGACTACTGAAGTGCAAGTTGTAGATTCGGAGGATACCAGATGTCTGTTGTAGTAGGTTGCATGGTAGAGGTTTTGTTTTCTAGATTATGCCAAGTCACAAGAGTTTTGGTTATGCGTCAATCAGATTACATGGCTGGCTTCCAGTTGACATCTTTGGACAATTGATGAAGTATCTTCACATCTTTTGAGCTGGTTCTGCTACCAGAACTTGAAGTAAAGGACTTGAAGGCCATTCCGTGTGCAGAAAGAGTAAGGCATACTTGAGCTTGATAGGGTTCCCTAAAGCGAGCTTAATGGTCAAGCCGTATGCATCATTAACTGGATGGCGGGGTTCACTAGACAGGTTTTCCATAATTGAATGCTTCAAAGATACGGTTCAAAGATTTTTGATGGGCAGCTACCTAATGATTAAGCTAGAACATTGATGATAGGGAATAAGCCTTATATTACTTTCCATATGTTTACCGGTTATCTGAGTCTGATGATGGCAAAGAGCTTGAGGTATCTATAGGAGATGCAGATTAAAATACAGTTGGCACAGACCGGAGGCTGTGCAGGTTTAGAGGGGGTGGATGTCGTGCATCTCCGCTTCCATGATGGGAAAAAGAGCAAAGAAATGCAAGCTAAGCTTCTTTGAAGCCTACACATTTATTAAGGAGTAATCAGGGCTTGTTAACAGGCCAAGTTTAATGATTAATGTATGCAAGATGCGGCTTTAAAGGGTCAATAGATGCTTTAATGATGCTAAAAAATAGTATATTTGGAGTAAGCACAAATGAAAAATTATGATCTAGAACTATAGTGCTTGAAGTGCTCTACCGGCTTGTCTTTACGGCTTGTCGATTGGAGCTACGGTGCAAAAGTTATGGAAGTTCAAAGTTTGAGTCAATTGTAGATCCGTACCGGATTGGGCAACAAAGGCTCAGGTGACAGAGATGAAGTTGATGCATGGGCCTAAAGTGCTCACTTTGTGGAGTGCATCGGTCTTTTCAGATCAGTGATTGGAGTTACGGTTACCAAGATATTGCCATATTAGATTTCATCGGGGCCAAGTTTCGTACGAGTCTGATCGGCTCGATCATTGTGCCATCTGGAAATTTTTGACTTTGACCAAGTTTTAGAACGTCATGCAGAAATGCGTTGGTGGATATGTTGTGCCTGATGATAATATTATTTATTGGAGATTGCTAATAGCAGGAAATGCCCAACACGACTATGGCTTAAGTAGATACGAAGTCGAGGGTGTCTCTCAAAATGTAATCACCTATACTAACATCTTGAAGGCTGTGTCATGGGAAATGGCAGTGAAATACACGATGATATTGTTAGTGAAGGACTCTTGGAGAAAGGAGTCATGCTTGGAATTTCCTTGGCCGGGGCTCGAGATGTATATCAAATGTGGTGCCGTAGAATTGGTTGTCGCCCAATGAAGCATTAGGGCCGCCCGCTTGAGGTCATAATTGTAAGGCCGCCCATTATGTTAAATAAGGCTTAAGTGTGAGCCAAAGGGGGTAGGGCCAATGTCCGCCCAAGCCAATGAATTAATATGGCCACCCTAAATGGAAAAAGGGTGTGAATCAAAGGGGTAAGGGGGAAGCATGGTGAGCAGTGTGGCACAGGCAGAAGCGGATCAGAGTGACAAGCTCCTATTGGGGGCTGTGATGCTCCGATGACAACGCGCAAGAAACGGGAAATGATGACAACGCCATGGCGCTCAGATTCAAAACTTGCCTCGACCACTTTCACACATTGGACATGGCCAATTGCCATGTCATCATTCCCGCTTTCCATGGCCCTAGCAACGACGGCGCCGCCGTTGCTTGGGGGGGGGACATGAGGAGGAGGCATGAATGGGAAGAGCATGAAAAAGAGGATTTTGAATGAGCAAGGGGAGGAGGACGACAAGGGCAAGAAGCATCCAGGAGGGAGGAGTGAAGCTTGGTGGAGATGGAAGGCATAGAAGGGCTCTCTCTCTCTCTCTCTCTCTCTCTCTCTCTCTCTCTCTCTCTCTCTCTCTCTCTCTCTCTCTCTCTCTCTCTCTCTCTCTCTCTCTCTCTCTCTCTCTCTCTCTCTCTCTCTCTCTCTCTCTCTCTCTCTCGGCCCTGGAGAAACCTTCCGACCTCGCTCTCGAGTAAGCAAGGTTAAGCAAGCAGGGGAGGTTCTCTCTCCCTCTCTCGACCATAATCAAGAGAGGTCCATGAGAAGAAGAAGGAGAATTGAGGGCTGACTCTCTCTCTCTCTCTCTCTCTCTCTCTCTCTCTCTCTCTCTCTCTCTCTCTCTCTCTCTCTCTCTCTCTCTCTCTCTCTCTCTCGTGTAGGAGAAGAAAAGCCACGGCTCTCTCCTGCTCTCTCTCTCGTCTTTTGTTCGCAAAGAAAGAGGATAAGAAAGGGAAAATAACTCAAGGTTTGCATAACCAAGGAAGAAGGGCTCGTGTACATGAGCAAGAAGAAGGCATGCCATCTCTTGGCTCTCGCTCTCGGCCATAAGCTAGAGAAGAGGGGAGCAAAGTGCTTGAGAAGGAGAGACCTTGGAGCTGTTGCATGAAGGTGGCATGAGCTCGGAAGAGGAAAGCACAAGGTAGGCCAAGAAAATGTAGCGGCCAAGCAAGGGATAAAGCTTTGGAAAGAAATTGAAGAGCAGGAGAAAGTTAAACTTTGAGAGCGGAAATTAAGGTAGTGCAAAGCAAATAGAGCAAGAAGCATGAAAATTGAGACAGTGAACAGAATTGAAGCTTGCAAAATCTAAGGGAACTTGAGGCAGATAAAGCAACAAGAGATAATTACCATCACCGTCATGAGTCTCAAGAAATTAATTAATCATTTTAATACGCTCCGTTTCGTTAACGGCCCGATTAATCTGTAAAGGGAGCTTAAACTCCTATTTACCAATTGATCAAAATGTTGGTGTTGTTAATAGCCCACCTTGGCTACCAATTAAGTTGTACTTAAAGCTTGAGTTGATTAATTGAAGGGTACGTCACAGTCAGTTGCAACTGTTGTTCTCGTTCTCTCTCTTTCACACCTTTCACAGCCAGAGGCCTGACGCCTGCCCACCGGCTCATGTTTCAAACACATATCCCCCGACAACGCCCTAAGGGGGGGGGCGTTTTGCAGTTTTTGGCGGTTTTGGAGAGGAGCTCTTGGGGAGAGCCGAGGAGGAAGAAGAAGAGACCGTTTTCTTTTGCTCAAAGGAGAGGTTTTTCGAACGAAGGATAAGGACTCGGAGGGAGTGTTCTCGAGCTCTCAAGGCAGGAATGGGGTGAGCTCTCTTTTGGAGCAGAGGTGTCATCAAAGAGGTCTTTTTTGCCGTGCTCTCAGCAAGGAGAGTCGCACAAGTGGTGAAGCCTGGATTGCTTGCGTTCTTGGTGCTCAAGGTTTCCATGCTGAGTAGGTTGTAGTCGAGTTTTAATGGCGTTTGTAGACACGTTTTTTGGTCGCGTTTGAAGCAAAGCATGCTAGTTTTTGGTGTTGTTTCTTCCCCTCCCCCCCCCCCCCCCCCCCCCCCCTTTCTCTTTGCTCTATTCCAACTCTATGGTGCTGGTGTTCGAGATGTGTGTGCCTCCCCGGGCCTCTATGTGTGTGACAGAGAAAGAGAGAGTGGTGTGGATTGTTGTCAATTATGGGAGTTTTGAAGGTGAACTCTAGTGTATTGGGGTGTAGTGATTATCTTGGGCTATAGAGAGGGCAGATTGTTTGGGTTTCTGGTGTGTTCTCCTTTCCCCCCGTCCATCTTCTGGTGCCTCCACAGGGGAGCATTGATGCTTTGATTTGAATATTAAAGCGGTGTTTTTGCATCTGAGGATCAGAGATAAGGTGGAAGATGGTGCTATGAAGACATGGTGTATCTGGCCAAGATGAAGAGCAGAAAGGTGAAGCGGAAGCTGGAGCTAGGTTTGTTGAAGCCTGCAGATTATGCCCCATTTTTGCAGCTTGTGGAGGAAAACATTTTCTGGGGAGCTCTTGCGGGGAGAGCCAAGGAAGAGAAGAGGAGTCCCCGTTTTTTTGCTCAAGAGAGAGGCTCTCGGCCGGAGGGGAAAGACTCGGAGGGGTTTTCTCGAGCTCTCAGGGCTAGAAGAGGGCAAGATTTCTTTTGGGGTAGAGCTATCATCAAAGAGGTATTTTCTCCCGTGCTCTGAATGAGGAGAGTTGCACAAGCGCTGAAGTCGAGATTGCCAGTGATCTTGATGCTCAAGGTTTCCATGCCATGCAGGTTGTAGTTGAGTTTGTATGGTGTTTGTAGAAAGGTTTCTTTGCCATAATTGAAAAAAACCATATCGATTTTTGGTGTCGTTTCTTCCCTTTTCCCCCTTATTTTCTTTGCTCTATTCCGACGATTGGGTGCCAATGTTCGAGATGTGTGTGCCTCCCTGGACCTCTATGTGTGTGAGAGAGAAAGAGAGAGTGTTGTGTGTTGTGGCACAATCATAAACGGGCCAAGAATTGGTTTCAATTGTGCGAGTTTTGAAGGTGAACTCTAGTGGATTGGGGTGCAGTGATTATCCTGGGCTATAGAGAGGAAGACTGTTTGGGTTACGGGTGTGTTCCCCTTTCCCCCCATCCATCTTTTGGTGCCCCCACGAAGGACATAGCAGATTGGAATCAAGTAGCAGAAACCGAGGGTTTCAAAGGAGATGAATAAAGTGTGCAAAGCCTAGACGATGGTCAAAATTTTATGGAGCAGGAAGTGGTTGAAGATGTTGACACCGAGCCAGTGTATGATGCTGATGAAGATGGAGATGCGAGTTTAAATTTCTAGGAGACAAGCAAGGAAGATGGACCAGATGAGCTCACATCCCATGGCGAGGAGACGGAGTCTGATGAGTCGGTGATGGTAAAGGTAAATGTGTGTCTTGTTTAGCTGATGATGTGGTCATAGCCAATGTGGAAGAGGAACAAGTTGAAGTGCCAAAGCAAGTGAGAGAGGATGTGCTATCAAAGGTGACATGCAATGCTCTATTGGTAGCCATGTTGATGAAGGTAGAAATGGAAATTGTTGTGGCGGTACACTTTGTTCAAACCTTTGCAAAGGGAGGTAATTTTGAGTCTAGGGACACCCAAACTGGCCTACCAAGTCGACAAGCGTATGATGATGAAATGGAAAACAAGGGGGTTGGGCATATTTATGGTACTCATTATGTGATTGATGTTGACCAAAGAGAAGAGCAGCTAGAGGTTCCTATGGATTGCCAGGATGATGCTATGGACACAGGCCTTTTGGATCAGGTATGTTGTGGAAGTGAAGCTGATTGGGGCTTTGATATTGCCGAGGATGCCATGGATGAAAAGATGAAAGTGCTTGTGGAGAAATCTTTGACCAGGGTACAGGTGATGCGAGGATTAGCCCCTCTACAGGTGGAGAGTCCACTGCACCAGACATGTTCTATGGTGAAGAAGAGAGATGTCCAGAGTGGGTCCAAGCTGTCTAAAGAGGTATGGAACACATGGTTAAAATATATGCTTGTAATGCATCAGTGAGGTATGTTATCTGCCAAATACGGAGATCCATGGAGATGAAGTCTGCTTTACATGGTTGGGAGGGAGGGTCAAAATTTTTGATCCGTGCACATAGTGTGATTGCAGGGCCAGATACATTAGTTGGTACATGTGGTATGGTTACAGGGCCAGGTGTGTTGATGAGGCAGATAACGGTGCGGAGAAGTGCTAAGGTTATTTGGGCATATTGTGTGCATGGCTGGTTACGGACATGGGTGAAGCACTATTGGAGGGTCCTGCAGATGGATGGAAGGAGTCAGTGCCACGTTTTTATCCAGGCGGAGCCTATGTGGTGCAAGGGGTGGAGCAACCCACTTGAGGTTTGGCAATAGTTGGCAGGAGTAGTGCCTTGTACATATGGTAAGTTCTTTTGCGATTTCCTCACAATTTTGGATAGTGTTGCCAGTTTTTGTAGTTGGTAGAAGAATAAAGATGCTTTTTGGTTGAACATGAATGTTCAACAAGGGGATTGGGCAATGATGGTGCAACCAAAGTGTGTCAACCCTAGCAGAGGCACACGCAGTGATGTGAATGCTTATAGATGCATGAAAGAGGGCTAGATCAGATGGGAAGAGCCTGGGCAGGCAAGTGGCAAAACGGATGTGTATACATAATGAGGTTTCTTAAGCAAAAAAGACTCCAGATAGGGCCTAATAGGGTAGCAAATGAAGGAGGATCAAAGTGTTGGTTTTCGGCATAGATAGGGAGAGCTTGAAGTGCTAAAGGAGCAGGTCCAGATGGCTCGTCAAATGGAGCCACGGTGTGTAAGATACGATGCTTTGAAGTTGAAAGTGCATCGCAGATCTGAGACGGATAGGCCAAATGATGCTAGGTCGCTTGAGCCAGTTTGGAGCTATGGGTGTGTAGTGCTTGATTTTATGGAGCGTGTCGGTCTTTTCAGATCGGCAATCTGAGTCCTGAATACCAAGATATGGGCAATTGAAGTTTTGCCGAGGGCCAGGTTTGTGTGGGGTTGGCCGCCTTGGGAGATGTGCCATTTGAAAGTTTTTGGCACTCGACAAAGGTTGCAAGGGTAGTGGACCTAATGTGAAGCTAGCAGGAAGAGGTGGCTTGCCTATTAGAGTCGGGAGTGTGAAGTTATAGACTGGTTGAATTTGGGGCTTGTTGTTAAGCAGGTCGATTCAAATGATTTCTTTCAATCTTGGGACACTCGGTTCAAGGCCATCCGGAGGTCAATGTGCAGTGAGGATGGAAGAGTTTCACAGTCGGGGACAGTGACTTCCAAGGGGTTTTGTCAATTCAATGATCTGAGCGTCAGGCCACTAGTGGCAGTAGTGGGAAGACAAGAGGAAAAAGGAATTTTAAGAAAAAAGTATTTGGAATGCTTTTTTGGAGGGTACAAGGGGGCGGGCTGCCCTGGAGCTGCCACGTGTCAATGGGTTGATCCCACATGGCAAGTACGAGGTGCATTTGGCAAGCTACATAGGTGCCAGAAGGACATTCCCTCATTTTTTGTGGGGTAGAAGTGGAGCTTGGAAGCGTGGGCTATGGCGTGCTGAGGGGCGGCTCCTGTGGCCTCTACGCGCAGCAGAGCAAGGAGGTGGTGGATGTTTTGAGCGACTGTGGTGGCCTGAGGTTGCAAGGCGGTGGTAGTGCCTGCTCGTGGATGTCAATGATGTGGCAGTGTTGTTCCCATGCCCAATGGGACAAATCCTTTTTGAGGGCAAGATCGAGGGAGCACCGACGGCGCCGTCGGTGCCCCTCCTAAGGGATGGAGCATATGATGCTTGGAGGGCAAGTCAGAGCCGCAATGAGAAGGCATGTCACATGCAAAGAGAGAAGCCAAAAATAGATCGACAAACCAAAAATTAAAAAGAAGAGGGCTCTCACACACCCTAAGGGGGCCCCCGTTTTGTAGTTTTGGAGAAGAGCTCTTGGGAAGAGCTGAGTAGGAAGAAGAAGAGACCGTTTTTTTTTGTTCAAAGGAGAGGCTTTTTGGGCGAAGGAGAAGGACTTGGAGGGAGTGTGCCCAAGCTCTCAAGGCAAGAAGAGGGGCGAGCTCTCTTTTGGAGCAGAGGTGTCATCAAAGAGGTCTTTCTTTCTGTGCTCTCAGGGAGGAGAGTCGCACAAGTGGTGAAGCCAAGATTGACCGCATTCTTGGTGCTCGAGGTTTCTATGCCGAGCAAGTTGTAGTTGAGCTTTTATGGCATTTTTAGAAAGGTTTTTTTGTCACGGTTGAAGCAAAGCATGCCATTTTTTTGTGTTGTTTCTTCTCCCCCCCCCCCCCCCCCCCTCTTCTCTTTGCTCTATTCCAATTGTATGGTGCCGGTGTTCGAGATGTGTGTGCCTCCCCGTGCCTCTGTGTGTGAGAGAGAAAGAGAGATTGGTGTGTGCTATGGCACGGTCGTAAACAGGTAACCGGTGTGGATTTTTGTCAATTGTGCAAGGTTTGAAGGTGAAATCTAGTGGATTGGGGTGGAGTGATTATCCTAGGCTATAGAGAGGCAGATTGTTTGGGTTCAGGGTGTGTTCCCCTTTACCGCCATCCACCATTTTATGTTGATCTTTGGGATCTATGGCTAACTAATTATAACTAGAGAATCCGTGCAAGAAGCTATAAGACTCTTTGTGAGCTACTCATTCTAGGACATGATTCGTGATAGGAAGAGGATATTTATCTCATATGGTAGCTTTGTTCACCTTCTTGAGGTTCACACACACTTTGAGTTTTCCATTCTTTTTTGGTACTACCACAATAGGTGATATCCAATCAGTGTATTCTATCTCATAGATGAATTTGGCTTGCTTGAGTTTCTCAATATCTTCCTTAATTTTCTTAGCAAATGTCTCATTGTAGGTGTAAGGTCATTGTCTACTTGGCTTAGCATCATCTCTCAAAGGGATAGTATGCTTGCATATTTCAAGATCCACTCCCTTGAGATCTTTATAAGACCAAGCAAAAATGTCCCTATACTCTTTTAATGTCCGAATGAGAATTTATTCCTCCTCTTGAGACAAATCTGTGGCTATGTATGCTGGCTTTAAATCCTCTCCTAGCTCTATTAGGTCAATTTGTTTGAGGTTTTCAAGTCCCTCATATGATTTTCTTGGTTCTTTTAGTTATCGCACTGGTTGCTCTGCAATGATACTTCGATCTTGCAAAATATATTTTTTATAGTGCAAAGGAACACTAATTGCACCTAGTTTGTCACTATCTGACTCCATTTCAATTGTCCAAACCTCCTTCAAGGTCCATTTGAACTCCTTATACTTTGCTTTACGCTCAATTTTAGACATTGGAGGTTCTTTTTCCTTGGTCTTGTCAGGCTTTCTTGATTTTTGTTTTGTTTTGGTATGTTGATTCGTGGTTTTCATGGCTGGATATCTCCTTGTTTTTTTTTCCTTGATGCAAGTTGATGCATCTATCATCGCCAAGAAGTGAGTTTTGTTCTCCATCACTAGTTTCAACTGTTCTCGTTTCATGTTATTTTCTTGTTTTCTGCAATACCTTGTTGGCATCTGTGATGCTGATTTGAAAACTCAAAAAAAATTTCCTCCCCTCCTCTGAGTAGCAGAATCTTTTTCCTTCCTTATGAGTGTTTCTTCCTCTAACTCATCCATGGCATCATAATAGCGATTAGAGAAGACCTACTTCTCCTTGATCATTTCAACAGTCAACATTTTTATAGGAACTATGTCATAACCCTCCTCATCACAAAATTGTGTGGATGTAGATTTGTTAACGCATACATCCATAGTATCCAGAATCTGAGTCCATTCAAATGGTTAAAATAGATGCTCAGGAAGTGGTTCAGGTACGTATTCTCATTTCCCTCTTAGTCCAATATGCAATCTTCTTTTTGTAAATTACCACAGGGTCTAAGCATGTATTGGTGGTACCACTATTTCACTTTTTAAGGTACCACCAAGAGACTACTTTGGAAAGGAATTTGTGAGATAAATTCAAAAAAGAAAAGGGGAATTTTAAAATGTTAATGGCCTTAGTAGATGGAAGGGGCCATTGATTGTAGGGAGGGGCAGCTCAGTCATCATTTCAAGGTATGCGTGATGTGACTTGTCATAGGACGACGTCGACGTCAACTTTTGACAGATTCTTCCCACGTGCCAAGTGATATCCTTGAGCTTCGAACAAACGCTCGTCTCATTCACTCTTGACTCTGTTTTGCCAAATTGAGAAGGTAAACCCTACTGCGATTTTGAACTGTTGAGGTTTGCAGACATCTCATTCACTCTCGCCTTTGCTTTGCCGGACTGAGAAGGTTAACCCTACTACCGTTTTCAACTGCTGAGGTTTCCATGTCTACATGTGCCATTTTTTTGCTACTTTTGAAGTGAATATTTGCATGCATCATGAATACTGTAGCACTTGGAGATGTATGCATGCATTAGTCTTTCTCCTCGTGCTCATAAGACATGCATCGTTTTCGCAAACAGAGGTCGCCAGTTGTGCTCATAAACAGTTTTGAACTGTTGAGGCTTAAATGTCTGCATGTATCATTTTGCCACGTCTGCTTTACCGAATTCAAGCTTTGCATGCATCATACTATAGCACTTGGAGTTGTAGGCATTAGTCTTTCTCTGTGTGCTCATAAGCTCATCCTCTTTATTGTACAGTCAAGTTGTAGGCTGCAAGATAAAGTCACCTCCATGCAGTTTACCAAGGCACAAGACCGGGAAGGGCACAATATCTGAACCTCAACTTCAAGATCAAACCCC
Source organism: Adiantum capillus-veneris (assembly GCF_014529385.1). Lineage (NCBI taxonomy): Eukaryota > Viridiplantae > Streptophyta > Polypodiopsida > Polypodiales > Pteridaceae > Adiantum > Adiantum capillus-veneris. Next base: position 81,826,184 of record NC_140948.1, on the reverse strand, counting down.
TCCAACCAATGAGCTCGTGACGCAAAGCAGTCCATCAAAACTAGAGGTAAAGGCTGTGCCTGGCACTCTAGAATGTGTTACTTCCAACTCGAAGTTGTCAACAACAAAGTCATCAAAAGGTATGCATGTGTACGTTTTGCTTTTTTTTTCCCATTGCTTCAGTGTTTGCAAAGTTGGAAGCTCTATTTTTCTGGTGCTTGAACCATTGGAGTACCCACGGCTATCAAGATTTTGCTTCTCGGTCAAGGAACTGCATGAGGAGTACGGGCTCAGCCTAGAGGGGAAGCTGCCTAAACAGCTCACAGATAAAGATTTCCTCGATGAGGAGTGGTTGAGTGTCTTCAAGTGCCTGCACAAGAAAACCACAAAGCTATTGCTCAACCATGTGAGGGATGAGTTTGTTGATGCGTGCCGGCCTTTGTACCAGAAGGTATATAAGGAAACCCCATCCAATGGTGATTTGCTAGAAAAATTTGCACGGGGTTTTGCATTTGAGAGGTGTCCAGCAGCAGCAAGTGATCCGACTAGACATCGGATTGCATGGACAAGGTTTAGTGGCAGTGTCCTTGAAAACTGCAAGATGCGAAAAGGGGGTTTGGAGCGAAAGATCAACAGGTGTCATTCAAATAGAAGCATCTATTTGTGACAGTGCCTTGTCATCAATATCGACAATGTTGGCAAGCAAGTTGCAGCCATTTCAGGTAGTAGAGACGCCAATGTATATTCAGCTGGTGCTTAGCATGGCGGAGGGACTTAGTGGCCAGGAGAATGAGCAAAAAAGATTGTTGGGCGAGGTGAAATTGTAGCTGCAGGAAAAGAGGTACCTGTGGCTTGGAAATGAAGGGCATTTTTTTGCTTACAGTGACTTCTACATGGAATTGGACCAAATAAACAAGGAGCTGGAGGTGCCCAAGACCTCACCCGATTCAAATCCACGGGAGGTAGACCGCAAAGAGATAGAGGTCACAACTATCACCAAGATGCTATTCAAGGCAGGTGCCACTAATGATTCACGGCAGCTTAAAGAAGATTTGAACTCCTTGCAGTTCAGCTTGTTGCTAAAAGTGCCTAGAAATGCTTTGTGATAAATTCAAATTGCTAGAATGTGTTGACCAAGTGGTTGGACTTCAGACTAGAAGTGCTTCATGTTATGAAGTGCTTTGAGATAGGTCTAAACTGCTTACTTGGAGTAGGAAGTGTTGACCAAGTGGTTAAAAAAAGCTTCATAGTGCTCACAAGTGCCTAGAAAGTGCTAATAAATGCCTTAAAAGCACCTAAAAGTGCTTTGCTTTGAAGTGCTCAATGGTGCCTACAATCTGCTTGAAAATGCTTGATAGGTGGTAAGAAAGTGTTTCAAAGTGCTTCAAAGTGCTGAAAGGGTCCTTCAAAGTACTGTGAAGTGCTTTGATATAGCTCTATACTACTTATTAGGTGGTTATGAAGTTTTGACCAAGTAGTAAGGATTGAGTGAAGAGACTGCTTTGAAGTGCTCCCCAATGCTGAATGGTGCTAAGAAAGTACTTCAAAGTACTTTCAAGGAAGCAATCAGCACTTTGAAGCACTTAAACTCCTCACAAGGAGAACTATGTGGTGACTAGGTTGTAAGAAAGTGCTTTGAAGTGCTCAATGTTGCTTTATAGGTGGGCAGAAAGTGATTTGAAATGATTTATGGTGCAAAGAAAGTGGTAACCAAGTGGTTAGAAAGTGCTCCACAATATTGAATGTTGCTTAGAAAGTACTTCAAAGTGCTTTCAAGGAACCAATCTGCAATCTGAAGCACTTTAGCTGCTCACAAGGAGTAAAAGTTGTGACTAGGTGGTAAGAAAGTGCTTTGAAGTGCTTACTGTTGACTAGGTGGTTAGAAAGTACTTCAAAGTGCTTTCAAGGAACCAATCTGCAATCTGAAGCACTTTAGTTGCTCACAAGGAGTAAAAGTGGTGACTAGGTGGTAAGAAAGTGCTTTGAAGTGCTTACTGTTGATAAATAGGTGGTCAGAAAGTGATTTGAGATGCTTTTTGATGCCAAGAAAGTGGTAACCAGGTGCTTTGAAGTGCTTACTGTCGATCAATAGGTGGTCAAAAAGTGATTTGAAATGCTTTTTGGTGCCAAGAAAGTGGTAACCAGGTGCTTTGAAAGTAATAACTAGATGCTTAGAAAGTGGTGATCAGGTGGTTAGAAAGTGCTCAGGTGGTGACCAGGTGGTTAGAAAGTGCTCTGAGTGCTCAATGGTGCTCAATAGGTGGTTAAAAAGTGCTAAACAAGTTGTTAGAAAGCGCTAAGAAATGCCTAGAAAGCGTTTTAATAAGATTTGTCAAGCATTTTTTTAATTTGCTTTGAATTATTTAGAAGAAGTTGAATAGAAGCATTCAAGCTTGTGCACTTAAGTCCATTCAAGCATGGGATGATCTTACTGTCTGCTATTGTTTATGCTATGGTTGGCAGCAAAGGAATATGGCTTTGGAATTTGAATTAGAATCCTTGACGTCTCGAAGAGAATTTATGGATACAACCATCCATTATATCCAAGAAAAGGGTAGAGGCATCATTGTCCCTTCACCGGTGGACTAAAGCTTCTGTTTTGAAAACGTTTGTGTGTCTTGGGGGTGACTGTGTTGCATGTGGGAAACCCCTCTTAGCTAACCACATGGCAGGGTTCTTCTCGGTGGAATGTCAACACAAATATAACCCATTTTTCTTTGTCGTTTTATGCGGCACTATGGCAGAGTGCACTCACCCATTGTGCACAGTAAAGATTCCAAAAATTTCCAAGTGCTCGGCACTCGAAATTGAGTACACAGAGCTGGAGGGTGGGTTCACTATACTCAGCTTAAATCCACTTGTCATGAGATAAATCCCTTTAACATGTTTTTTTTCTTCACAGAAACTAATGCTGACAAAAGTTCTCGTCTGCTTGAGCTTGACGAGAACAATACATAACAGTATGAACTTGATGAGAACAACATAGAGCTATCTGAGGGTTTTCAACATGGCAAGGCTGTTGTAAAAAGTGTGGATAAATTGGAGGACCCCGAGGTTGAACACTTTGTCGTTGAGAACCATGGCAAGGAAACCATTGTACATGACTCCAACAAGCTCTCAACCGACAACCAGGAAGGTAATGAAGTGCATATATTTAGTGTTTCATTTTTATTCGAGCAGATTTTGGTTTTTTTCCCCTAAACCTTATTGTGATCCCAAAGGATAAAGTGGAGGACGCAGAGGATGTGGAGACATTACTAGTAATTGCAGATACCCTGAGGAAGAAACGCAAGCGACAGCAAGAGGAAGGAGTGCATCATCTAGATCCAAAGAAAAGTACTAATCAAGACTCCCCCAAAACACGCGCACATCGAAAACTTTAAGTTCCATGTTCTTTTTTTGCTATTTGCTTATTTTGAATATAAAATATATTTTTTGTCTCATGGTGTCAATCTTCACTACAATTTATTGGGTGTGGTTTTTTGGGCGATGTAGTAAAAATACAAGTGATCGGTAATGTTGGGCATTGGCATTGCGCTCAAGAAGAACTGGGGCACCTTGATCGAGAGACACCCCTAGAAACTCAGTTTTGTGTCCCTCACCTTTGGAGGATAATAGGCCTGCCTTGATCATTAATATTAATGATCTTCTTATTGTCACTCACGACAAGAGAGAGGGACCAAGCCCGCCTAACGTGGACATGCTGCATTTTTGGAAGGTGAAGCAAGACAACAATCTGAACCACTATGTGCACCATTTTGCAAAGTGGTTTGTTCATGGGGCTAGCCAGATTGTTGAAGTGTACGTCTGAAACAAAAACCCTTATCGAGACCTAGAAAAGAGGTTAGAATTGTGCTTGTCTCAGGCCCGCAGGTGCTTGAATGGGTGGATTGCAAAGGAGGCATGCAGTAGAATCTCATGGCTTGACGTCCGAGCAAGGGAAACAGATGCTCTTTCTAGTCTTGGGTACTTTTTGGAATGAGTTTCCACTATTCAACAAAGATAACACCCCCATTCTAGATGACAAATATCCCAAGTGTTGCTTGAACGACGAAGACTCCTATGTTATCTTGCCTTCTCTAGAGGACCAGATGGAAGACCAATGGGAGAGGTTTATGCATCATGAAGTTTTGCCATTCGTCGATGAGTGGAAGAAAACAGATAATCGATTGGAGCTGATCAATGCTTATAAAATGGATGCTAGAAGAAGAGTGTGGCAGACTCTTCAAAAAGATGAATCTGTGAGGAAAAATTTATCAAGCGGCAAAGGCAAAGTCCTGCATCCACCACCTCAACAACCACGTTATAAAAGGCCGCCTTCTGATCTCCTATCTCAACAAAAATCTTAAGACTTGTGTACCTATGATCATGTATGTAGACACCCATGATGAGTTTGATAGTGTAACTCATTATGAGGACTTGTTTTGTTTTGTAAGATGGGGAAAAAACCGACATTGTACTGCGGAATTCAATACCAATTTCTAATGTAGAAACATGATTTGCTATTCAATTGACCATTTTGTTGTGTGCCTTGCAAGATGTCTTATTATAAGTTGATTTTAAAAAATTTTAGCATTTTTTCTTAGGGCTTTTGTAGAAGATAAATATGAGCAGTTAGTGGGAAGAAGTGCAAGCTATACCACTTGTGAACTGTGGACCACATGCAAGCCGTTGAAAACCATTTGCATTATGTAAACTAGTAGCGACTAGCAAGTGGTTAAGAACCACTTGCAAAGAACTTCTAGACCACTTGCTAGGTTTTCTATTCCACTTGCAAGCACTTTAATAGTGGGTCTGAACCACTTGCTATAGTGGTTAAGATAGCACTTGCCAGTGGTGGTTCTAAACCACTTGCAGTGGTTTCGAACCTTTTGCTAGTGGTTAAGATAGCACTTGCCAATGCTTAAGAACCTCTTGCTAGTGGTTCAGAACCACTTGCAGTGGTTAAGATAGCCTTTTGCATGCCAATGGTTCAGATAGCACTTGCTAGTGGTTTAGATAGCACTTGTAGGTGGTTTTGAACCACTTGCCAGTGGTTAAGATATCACTTGCCAGTGGTTTAGATAGCACTTGCTAGTGGTTCAAAACCAATTGCTACTGGTTAAGATAGCACTTGATAGTGGTTCAAAACCACTTGCTAGTGGTTTAGATAGCACTTGCAGGTGGTCTATGAGATTGATACTAAGTATACAAACAAGTGATTCTAAAGTTCTTGCAAAGGCCTTCTAGACCACTTGATAGCTCTTCTCCTCCACGTGCAAGTGATTTGAAAGTGGTTTAAAAAAGGTTCTGAACCACTTGCTAGTGGTTCAGATAGCACTTGTAGGTGGTCAATGATATCGAAACTACGTATATAAGGGAGTCTTGAAAATTTTTGGGTGGCTAAAATGGCTTGATATTTTTGTAAAATGTGGTTGAAGGTAGTTTAAAGCACTTGCAAGTGGATGGCAAGTTGTATGCTATATGTACTCAAAAGAATAAAAAAGTGTTCGAAACCTTTAGCTTTTGGATGAGGAACATAAGTTTTTATGAGGAACAGATACAAGAAAGCGGTACCTAATTATACTTTATAAGGTCGATGTGTTTTAAATAGGCTTGCTATCTCACAGGGCATGCTATTGTAGATGTGCTCATACACAATATCACTCCAAGTGTAGAAATTAGGCTCATTTCTCTCAAGACACAAGGGGAACTTAAGGCATCCAACTAGGTGCCAGTACATGGAAGCAGGAGGCCTATCATCTAATAACACATATTTTGGAGCATCCCTTGACTTTATTGTAAAAGTGCCCCTCAACATACAAGGATGTCTTCTTTATCTGATTGTGCCACGCATCCTTCTGAGTCACGGTGGATAGCCTCTTCTCCGTGCAACACCTCATTTTATAAAAATCAAATTCTTCCTCCTCAGTGTTGACTGCAAAGTTATCTCCAACTCGTAAGGCATCACTCAAATCATTGTGATGGCCAACATACATAGGTGCATCAATCTCCTTGTCACTTGAAACATCTTCATCTATGTTAGCCTCTGTTGGTATGATCCTCAAGTACTTCCATGCTTCTACGTGAGCTTTGTTTGTACATCTTTTCCATTGACCATGCACACAAGCATGACAGAAGCAGGACATATTTCTACACCTCAGTGCAGTCGTATCTGTTGCAGAGAAACCATTCACACAATGCATCAAGCATGATTCATTAATTTTCTTGCAACCCTATTCTATATCTCTTAGCACATCACCCACCTTGATTTCCCAGAAGACCCTATCAACCTTGTTTGCGAATGACCAACAGTCTTTCCTATTGCTCATTAGGGTGAGGTAATTGACCATTGTTGCTACATTATACAGGGGGTGTCCATCCACCTTCAATTGCTCATGGGTTAATGCCCTCTTTATGACTGCGCCAACGCCATCATAGAATCACCTTTTCCATGACCTGACCCAAAATATTTGTGGATCATCTGAAGCCCAGTAAGTTGAGAGAACCTTGCAACAAAGAAGAAAGGCCGTCGTGCTTTGAATTTAATGTCGCTTTAAACAAAAACCCTGGTCCTTCAACCATTGGTCATGCAAAAGAAAGCAGTGCTGAACGAACAATGTGTCATGCCCATTGTCATTGGATATATAAAAATGGATAAGTTTTATGATGTCCCCAATTGTCGAGCGCACATAGCAGACGTGGAACAAAATGCTCACCTAACTAGAATACCAGTGCATGGATTGGATCTCATTTTGAATTTTAAATCTGTAATTTTTTGCAAAGTCCATGATAGAGACAACGACATCATTTGGAAAACTCTGTAGACACTCTTTGAATTGGTTGGCCTGCCATTTGTAGATGTAGTTATGTTTTGATAAACTTGGTCAACTTGTCTTTCATGAATGAAATGAAAGTGGAGCACCCAATCTATTGAATAACAAGATCTTTCCTTTTGTGGTACCCTTCATATATAGATTGTGTCTCCACACCAAAAAAAACCTTTGCAGCCACCTGAAACTTGTCGTTGTGTACTTCAAGAGGACAACATCTGAGTTGTTTGGCACCGGACTGATCGCATTTTTCCATCAAGAAAATGTGTAAATGAAACGTGGAATTTCCTGGTTTAGGACACAAAAAGGACTTTCATAGTGTCGTGAGGCTTTCAAATGTTGACTTTGCAGCCACACATATACTGGCACTTACTACAAGGTCACAAACATCACAAGCACAACGACAAGATTCTCCATGTACTTTAAACCTACCTTGACACATTTGGTTGAAATCATCTTTCAAGTAGACATCTTGCACATGATATTCGCAACAGTAGGTATTGCGGTCCCGCAATTTTTGAACAAAAAAGAGCTTCAAATTCTCAAAGCATCTCAATGAAATGCGCACCGTCGAATGCATTTCCTGAAACCGCCTGCAAAATTCCACCTGCACAAAAAACAGGCAATAAAGAGATAATGTGAGCAATTAACCAAAATGGTTGGTACCATCACCTACAAGTTATAATACCCACTCTCGTGTTTGTGAAAGCACATAAGAGGAACATTTCCCACTTAGAAGTTGTTTTGCATGTTTGAAAGGGGCCTTAAACTTTTTGAAACCACCTGAAGCACTTTAAACCACCTGAAGGTGATTGAAAAATGTCATCAAACCACTTTCAAGTGGTTTGTTTAGCACTTTCAATCACCTTCGGTTGGATAACACCCAAATCTTGGGTTTTTCAAAGCACTCAAGAGGAACATTTACCACTTAGAAGTGGTTTTGCATGTTTGAAAGTGGCTTTGAACTACTTGAAACCACTTGAAGCACTTAAAACCACCTTAAGGTGATTGAAAAAGTTCATCAAACCATTTTCAAGTGGTTTGATGGCCACTTTCAATCACCTTCAGATGGTTTGAAATCTTCCAAGGGCTTACATAGGTTCTCACCTGAGCACTTGGGAGATTTCAAACCACCTGAAGCACTTAAAAATAAAAGGTTCATCAAACCACTTTCAATCATCTTCAGGTGGTTTGAAATCTTCAAGGTTCTCACCCAAGCACTTGGCAGATTTCAAACCACCTGAAGCACTTAAAACCACTTGAAAAAGTTGAAAGTGGTCATTAAGTGGTTTGTTTTTCACTTTCAATCACCTTCAAGTGGTTTGGAAACTTCCAAGTGCTTACATAGGTGCTCACCTAAGCACTTGGCAGATTGCCATTGGTTTTTTAAATACTTTAAAGTGGTGACAAACTATTTTAGCACTTTGCAAAGTACAACATTCCACCCTAAGGGGGTTGAAAGCAGTATTTTAGGTACTTTAAATCACTATCAGTACTTTAATTGCTTTGAAAAGTACTTGAAGGGAGATTCAACCACTTTTTAGTTGTATTCTCAGTTCTCAGAGGTTTTTTATAGTTTGACAGTGGTCTGACAGCTTGAAAGTGGTGAATAGTGGTCATTATACTACTTGATAGTGGTTTTTTACAGCTTGATTGTGGTTGTAACAGCTTGACAATGGTGAACATTGGTCAAAATACTACTTGGAAGTGGTTGATAATACCTGAGGTTCATCCAGCAAATGCAAAGAATGCATAAGGACAACCTTTCTGTCGCGGCATATGTTCTTCTTATTCGGGGAGACTCGGGTCTCTGCTGTCTAGAAGCCAAACACAACCTCCTTAATGTCCTGTGTGATGTTTGTAGAACGATGAGCTTGTCGTTGACATGCTAAGACTTCTCATCCTCTAAATGGAGTTGTCCATTCGCAAAATTGATGTTTCTTCTGTGTATGCCCAATGACTTTGCAAGTGTTCTATTCGTAAAGGGACGTGCATCTACTTCGTCCCTCGAATTAATGCATGCCATCACCGTTGCCCTCTTGAAAAGCATTTCCATGGCTAAGTGTGGGACCTTGACTTTTGACAAGGTGTTGTGAATGGTGGAAAGAACTACTCTCAGTATAGAATGTGCCAAGTTCTGCAAGTTGCAAAATACTAGTTGCTAGAGGAACTGTTCAAAAATCTCTCCTTGGAGTTTGGTTGTCAATCCTTGTCTCTTGCCAGCACCTTGACATGGCACAAAGAATCTTCCTTTTGTGCTTCTCATCGAGCTGGACATCCTTCCGCTTTTTTGCACATAAAGTCTACTGCCTTTGCCTCTCTCTTTGTTCCCTTTTCTTTGCCGCCCAATAATTGTGTAAGCAGCCTGTGAACTGCTTGGGAAACTCTGCTCGATTGTGCACTGGTGTGCACGGAGCCATATCAAAAAAACTTGAAGAAAAAGAGCTAAATGCATGAACATACATCATGAAGAGCCCAGGCATCAACAAGACCAAACATGTCACAGACACTCACACACACCTAACTGGCGAGAAGGCTCCATCCTATCTATAGAGAGAGAGAGAGAGAGAGAGAGAGAGAGAGAGAGAGATGGAGAACTAAGCACACATAGCAAAGAATTGCGCAAAGAGGAAAGAAAGGGAATGGGCTGCAGAGACACCGCATAGAGAAGGAGAGAAAGGCACTCTGCTCTATGCAAAAACCGCACGCAAAGGATACCCTAAACCTGTATTCTTTGTGCCCACACAAAGAAGGAGACGAAGGGGGTGCTCGTACGTCAACACGTCCAAGAACTACAAGGGGTGGTAAAAAAATGCATACCCCTCTTTTTTAAGAAATTCCCCCCATCTTCATTACTCATCATTGAGTTTCCTCCCCCAAAAGTCAACTGTAGACTCAAAAGTGCGCCAAAACTACTTTAAAAAGGAGTGTCCAAGACATCCATTTTTGGACCACCTATACATGCTTTCACCCCACACTCAAAAACTCCACACATCCAAATTGGAGTGTCTTTATGTATCCATGGTGGCATTTTAGTTTTCATTGAGGTTTCCAAATCCAACCCTTGGATTGATGTTCTCAAGACATCCTTGTAAGAGTGATCCTTCAAATTTACTTGAGTAATGGATCCCACTTGTTTCAGGTAAAGGTAATCATTCCCCCAATCCTAAATCAATTGTATTCGTCTCATGAAGGTTTTCCCAACATGATTTCATAATTGAGTTTTTTTCCAAAATATATAATGGAAAAATTGTAATGGTAGTCAATTCCACAGGAGATGACTATCACATTTTCTAGTAGGCCTATTGGTTTCTCAACATGCCCATCTACCAGTTGTAGTTTCATTTGTGTTTATCTAACTACTGGATTTCCTCGGACTCCCAAATAGCTTCTGTTGCTATAGCAATGCCTGCTCCATTGTCCAAAACATCCATGGTCGGTACATCATTGTACTATACCGGAAGGGTCGTGTTTCCTTCGTTCCCCTCACAGTAATCCCCAACTTTGTTCATGGACACAAATTTAACAATATTTGTTAATGCCAAAGAGATGGATTAAGGCCTTGCTTATAAGCAATTAGCCTTTAATTATGGAAGAATCTCTGTTAGATAATCAAGAAAATACTACATGTATGGATCTACTTATGAAGTTGGTGTACAACTGAAATGATCAAGATTATAAACATTACCTCTTTATCATTTCATGTGTAGCGTTCCATTGCTTTATTATATTCTTCTTATTTGATGTTGCCATTGTCCTAGAAGTACATCAAAGTTTGGAACTCGTCATGTTAATGTCGGTGTTCTTCTCCATATGATGCTATGATTTATTATCCATTCGTTCAAGCATTGCCTACTTTAGCAAGGTCAGATATTTTTAGAGGCAGCACTGCTAGATGGAATTTTAGGTGATTGTGCATTTGTCGCTCAAGCATTACCTTGTACCTTAGCAAGGTCACCCTTTTATATATTTTGTGTGAATCACTTTTGAGGTGTTGCAAATTATGTCCAAAGAAATGATATCGGTGTATTTTTCTAACATTGATATGATTTCTATCTTGTGCTCTTTAAATTTGTGAGATATAGACAGATTAGACACAACTCAAATACAAACGACATTATCTCAAAGATGGTATACATTCATCGAAGCTGAAGATGATCCAAAGCATTCCTTGAAGTATATGAAGAGTTATTCAAATCATTTCATTGATCCTTTGATGCTATCGTTGTATATAGTAGAAGTGATGTAGCTCCTTATAAATCATTTTTTGTAAATTGAACAATATGTTAATATAACAGTGGTTATATATAGGGGGATGTGGGTTTTTCCCTTGAGCCCCCAAGGGTTTTGAAGTCCATAATTAGGGACCCTTGTTTGAGTGGGGTTGTTGAGCTTATATGTACACCACTGCAATCCGCTGATGTAATTTTAGGTATGGCTTTTTGTCATGAACATAACCCCAACATTGACTACAAGATGCACACAATGTACTTCACTTTTTCCATTCAACACATCACTCTCCCAGGGGCAACCCAAACCTTGATACATACCCTAGTTGTTAGGAAATAGGGCATAACTAAGTAGATATTAGAGTAGTTTACTTAATGGAGAGAGATAGTTTTCACACATGAGATACATACCCTAGTTGTTAGGAAATAGGGCATAACTAAGTAGATATTATAGTAGTTTACTTAATGGAGAGAGATAGTTTTCACACATGAGAGATTATAGAGTAGAGTAGAGCAGAGTAGAGAGAGAGAGAGAGAGAGAGAGAGAGAGAGAGAGAGAGAACGATATACATGACCCAATGTGGGCTACATCCACGAGAAAGCAGCCACTCAATGGCTTTAGTACTCCAAACTAGAAGTAGGTTACAGAGGAATTATACCCTTAATGGATCTCCCACCTTGATTCACTCTCACCACCTCACATACACCTTGTTTCATCAACTTCACAATGCATTCTCTGTGTAGAAGAGGCCTCCTTTTATAGGCCAAAATGGTTGTCCTCTCTTATGAGAGGCAGCTGTGTGTAGCTGCCCTTGTGTAGACAAGTCCGAGTAGAATTCTCCCATGTGCCCATGTGTGGCCGCCCTTGAGAAGACAATGCCACCTAGAAATCAGCCACTGGCTATTAAATCTGGCCACCGGCCAAAGAATTCCACCCACCGGCCAACTGATTAGCCATTTTTTGACCATTTTTTGGCCATAATATCCTGACAAAAAGGGAAGATTTTGGCAATCAAAAAAACTCGAGACTGGGCGTGAATTTTTGGTTTTTTGACGAGTGATTAATCTCACGCACGATGGCTTCTCTTCATAATGGGGGCCTTACAAATGTCCGTTTTTTAGACTAAAAGTTACAAGGGGTGAATTAGGCTCCATACTTAACAGAGAAGCACTAGCCCACTTGCACGGAGGAGCACTTGAGACAGCCTCTCGTTTGGAATCCCATGGTTAGCACTTAGAGAGGCCACTTGGTTGGTGGTAGGCATCATGTTTCTTGGGGTCCCATGGCAGAGGGCCCAGCCCGCACTCTCGGGGTGACTGGCTTTAGTTCTCAGGTTTGCCTGAGGAGACACAAAGCATCCAGCTACAAGGCATGAGAGGGTGTATAGCATGTGCCAGGACATTACATAGGCTTTACTAGCTAATTGAATCACCCTTCTAGAGATAGTAGCTCCTAGATGGATGGGGGCCTTTACACGACTAGAGGTCCTCCTCGTAGTTCGTGCTTTCTCGAAGTTCATACCCCCCATGTTTTTTTAGAGCTAGGGAGAGGGTCACCTCCACAGAGTCTCAGTAGAGGCTCCACAAGTTGCAGAGTGCTCTTCTTAGAGGATACAAGTAGTTGGCATTTGTGGGAGGACCTGTGTCATAGATCTTGACCCAATAGATATTGAGGTAGGCCACTGGAGTCTTTGGGCTTGGGAGAGCTGCCCTCTGGCACGAGTGCAGTGGGACCCTGGAGAGTTGTTTTGGAGAGACCCTTTCTCTTCAGTCAATCACCCTGGAATCCCCTTCTTTCAATATATTGTTTGATTGAGACGCCACATACTGGCAGCACGAAGAGAGACTCGTCCTGTTGCGCAGCACTTCATTGGCATGAGGAGGGTCTCATAGCTGATTTCATGTTAGATTGTTGGGAGCGGTTTTGGGACTCCAGAAAGTCAAGGCAAGTCACTTTGTTTGAGTGGTTTGTTTCACACAGAGCTACAATAGTGGGGAGCTGGCTAGTACATAGTGTCTTTTTGCAAGCCTGTGGATCTTGCGACCATCCTTTGGAGAGTGTGCATCACTGTCTTTGGGACTGTCCCATGGTATAGCAGTTTTGGCTTTGGGTTCTTTTAGTGATTCTTTTAGTGATTCCAACTCTTTCCACAGCATGACTATACACTTGGGATGCTACAACCTGGTCCGCCCTCATGGACCCTGTGCTCCATTTTGAGCTAGCCTCCGCCAAAACAAGATGATAGTGATCCAGGGGGGTCGTCCTACACTTCTTGTTCCATCACCCATGCTTTTGATGTGGCCCTCTTTAGTAGAGGTGGTTTGTAGCCCTATGGGAACGTTTTATTAACTAATAGAAGGATCTTTTCTCGGGGAAAAAAAAGATCTAGCTAGCTCAAACTAAAAACCGAGTGGATTTGTTAGCTTAAACTAGTAAACCTAAAATCTATAAGAGCTTTGGAATCCATTTAATTATAAGGAACCTTTTTTTAAAGAAATTTACACACATATATAGATATGTATGCTTCCCTTCACCCTTAGCTTCTCCCACCAACATAACCTTCCACAAGAGGACCCTCTCCTTCCCTCAAGACAACTCCAATTCTCCACTCCCTTCCATGCATACATAGTCTAGCTATGGAACATTGTTCTTCATCTCCCCTTTGCCCTTGCCTTCTCTCTCCACTTAGGTTCAAAAAAAGCTTTATTATTCTTAATATTTCCTCCTCCCTTGCCCTATTGCTCACCATGGATCTTGCCTACCTATCATAATTCCCATGCCGTAAGGTACTTTCATCCATCTCCCCCATTATCTCAAGCTCCACTTGGTTTATTCAACCATGTCAAGCTCATGCTCTTCAAGTCCATCACATTTAAGAAGCAAAGATGGAAGATTTAAAAAAGAAGAGGCATAGCCTGTCTCAAACACCTCTCCCTCTCCCCTACAACCAATATTGTCAAGGAAACCAAGAGTGACAAGTAAAAGATTTCCAATGATTGAGCAGAGGCAAGAAGTTGTCAAATCTCTCTCTCTCTCTCTCTCTCTCTCTCTCTCTCTCTCTCTCTCTCTCTCTCTCTCTCTCTCTCTCTCTCTCTCTCTCTCTCTCTCTCTCTCTCTCTCAAACTCCATCTTATGAATTTGATTAGAAATGCACCTACACCCTTGACCATGAGAGCTGCTGCTGCTGCATTATATTTTCTTGTAAGTTTAGGGATTTCAAAGCCATATCACACATTCACCTCATCTTTAAGAATTATAGATAAGGTGTAAGTACTTACATAATTGCACGAGACATATCATACATTTTTAGAAAGATTGCATCTCACAAATTCTAAGGGTAGAAAGTATTATTGCACTCTTACTTTGGGAGGGCTTAATGACCCCTTTGCCTACCGCCTTCTCGGGGTGGTATCACTTTCACACCTCTCCCTTGAAAGCTCTTGCTGCATGGCTTGTCTTTGAGAGATTGCTAGGGGGTTTGCATGCACTTCATCTTCATTACCCAAATAATCTCCTCTTTTGGAGGTCTCACCACCAGGAGGCCTCACAAGAAGTCTCTCTTCTTGGCCATTAGGAGGGGAACTTAAAGAGCTTTCATTCAACTTTGAACCTCCACTTGCAAATTAAGGTTTTTCATTTCTTCTTGAAGTTTGCAAATAAGGTAGTTGACGATTATCTGATCATCATCACTAGTTACACCATGTACTGAGTTCAAGTTTCCAATACTAATCCTATTCCCTTGATTATGTTTAGCCTGATTAAAATTCCTTACATGTGTATCCTAGCTCTTTCGCTTGGCACTTCTAAAGCTCTGGTTACCACTCCTCTTATCCCTTGAAAATTGACACTCAAGTAACTGCACCTCTGGTTTAGAAAATTGTTAATTGCAAAGAGTAGTGGAGTGGGTTTAACAGTGCAAGGTTGACACCGGTTCCTATCGCGAGCGGCTAATAGCTCAATAATGGTTAATCCATAGGCAAGCCCCAAAAGACTTCATTATTAAGACCATAATCCTCGATGGTGTCCCCCATAGTCTGTAAAAATGTGTGCCAATCGAGATAATAAATCCCAATTCTTATAGCAATGAAAACTTGAACCAGTCATAGATTACTCATTTACCTCTCTTCTTAGGCAAGAAAAGAGAAACCTAGGCTTCGATACCAATGTCAGAGAATCTAGTAATTTTTTAGATTAACAACAAAAATAGATTATGATGTGTGTGCAATTTCTTTTAAAGAGAATTCTTTAGAGGAGACAGAGAAGTTGTGCTGGGCTGATTTCATTGCTTATTGACAACACACACACATCAACACGTCTAATCATGCACAAAAAATTTAAGAGAATTACGAGAGTAATAGCAATAAACTAATAACGAACAAATTTGCTTGGAGCCGGTGGTCCCCCCTCCAAAAGGACTTGCATTATAATTCCCTCAAAATAGAGCTTGATTACAATACATAATTGTGCTTTTGGAGAGCCTTTCTTGAATCAAGAAGATGATGTACTTCAAGATTCGATGGTGTAACCCTCTTTCTCAAAGCCTGAACACCCCAATGGGGAGAAAGGAATTGCGAGAAAAGAGGTAGATGACGGTGAAAGTACTTTTCAAGAACAAACAATTTTGCTTCGTATACACTCACTCAATGAAAAGATCTTAGTATAGCTTAGCATGATATATTAATAGGAGATAATGAAGAAGAGGATGAAACTTTCACTTGGTGGGATTTGCATCCATAGCCAAGTTTCTTAAGCATGGAGACTATCACTTAAGCTCCCATAAGAGAGGGAGTGAGAGAGAGTTTTATTGGCCACAATGTGCACTTTTTCAAGAATGCAAGATGAGGCAGAAAGAGCAACAAAAATCCCACGAGCCCTCTTGCTATTCTTTCATCCCATACATGCCCAAAATCAAAAGGGAATGCTCACAACGTGGTCCAATGAAATGTAAACTTTTATAAATGCAACTAAATCATGCTCAAATACTTGTCCCAAGTTTCTAAGCTTGAATAACACACCCCCCCCCCCCCCCCCCCCCCCCCCGGTCAGCTTACTAATTAAGGATGGTTTGATTTAACCTTAGTCTTTCAATTTCTCCTAGCCCTAATTAAAAATCATAGTCTTACCTTTGAATTTACCAAATTGGGTATAAGACCTTTGCATAATCCCTTGGAGGCTTATGAATTTGACTTGAGTTTGAGCCTGTCTGCTAACTAGGACTTGCTAAATTACAACAGACCCTGATAAAAGTTAATTCATCTTTGGGCTTTTAAATATCCATCTCCTATGAAAAAACTTATCACAAAACTCTAGAAGTGTCACAAAACTTGTCCCAAAATCTACTAAATTTAGACCTACTAAATTTAGAAAATCTTTGGTGAATTTTCACTTTACCCTAAGGCTTGCCACAATTCATACTTGGAGACTAAGGAGTAGTTTTAATTACTTAAAATTATTACAATTAATTTCTATTTTTAAATTTGTATAATTATTCTACGTAATCTCTTTTGTCTTGTACCTTGGCTCAAGGTTACTTGGGATAGATTTATCCTTTCCTACTTTGTATCCTGATCAAGACCACTAAAGGGAAATTATCCCTACTCTTTTCTAGACTTCTCTCCTTTGGTCCCAAGCCTATGACCGAGATAGTCTATAAACACTTAAGGGTGAAAGCATGTTAACTTGTCATGCTTTTTCATGTCCCGGACAATGCTAACTAGCACAATTTTGACATATGCTAACTAGTACAATAACTTGAGCTACATCTTCAAGATCTATGACATATGATATATCAATAGAAAGCACTTGAAACAAGGAATCCAAATGTACAACCTCTGACAAATTTTGATATTATTTGTAAAAAAATTACCGAACGCCCAACTTTTCGAAGATGTGCTAACTTGAAACTGCTAACTAGCACAAAAAGCGCGACAAGTTAACATGCTTTCACCCTTAAATCAATTCCACTCGTTCTCTATTATTTTCCCTAGACTTAATTGGCCTAATTAAGATGGAAAATAATTTGAGGCTAAAAACTTATTGTCATGGAAATAAGTATTCGTCTTCCTCCCCCCTATCTAATTTTATTTTCCCAGCATAACCATAATGACAAATTACATCTTCATGGAGAAACTTGCGTACTGCCTCCGTAGTCTTTGTCCTTAATGCACGACCTTCCACTTGGTTTGACAAATCTTCTCTTGCAAGAACTATGTATCTCATTTTCCATAATCCCCAAGGCATAGTAATCATTAGGGCCAATTTGGATGAAATAAGTGATGTTTAGGGTTTCTCTTTTCTTAATCTAAGGGTCAAGGAGGAGCCACATTTCCAAAAGTATGGCACTTTTGTACACGTGTCAAGATCTCCTTCACTTGCTTTTTGAATATTTTGCACTATTTTAGCCATAACTTTTGCATACAAACTCCAAATTTAGTGCTCAAATGGTCCATGGGTGGCGCTTGATAAGCTCTATCCAATGAGTACCCATGTTGAATAGTTTTGGTAAGATCTTCATGCTCTTTTTTAGGTTGCCCCTTTTTAGATCCTTACACAGCCTTTTTTTCATCCAAATTGGCCCTAATGTTAAATCTACCACCCATTTGTAATATGTGGTTAAGGAGGCGTAAATCCATCATGATGCCTTACGTTTGACAAGTCACAAAAGACTCCACATATTAAGATACATCTTTGTACATTCCTTTCCACCAATATCTGTCTTTTAGTTTATTGGCATATGTTTCCCATACACCTCAACGAACAACCCATATACTCTCATGGAACTCCTTAAAAAGCTTCATTTGAGTAAAAGCTTCATTTGAGTGTCCTTATCACATACTAACCTTTGTGGAATTCCAACCCTTTGTTTTGGGTGCTTCCACAAGTATCCATTCTCCAAAAAGCAACCACTCATCCTCAATGTATTCTCTTGAATTGGCTCAAGTGATGCTACCAAATACATTTGATCACCCTTAGCATGATCAATGGTGTCAAAATTTATAACTTTATTATCTCCATCAACAGCCATGTTCTCTTCATCTTCATACCTTGCTCTAAATAGCATATCTACCACTGGATTATCTTCTTTACAATATGCCTAAACTCTAGATTCAATGACTTCATGTAAAACATCCATTGTAACATAGAAATATCAAGAGTTGAACAATTTGTAATCATGAAAAGGACAGGTAAACAATCAGTTTCCACAATCACTATTGACTTTATCAAGAGCTGTTTGTCACATCTCAATGGTGTAATAACTTCCCACAATTCCATCTTCACTTGTGCATAATAGTGTTGGCAAGAACTCAAAACCTCATCCCCAAATCTCACCATATATATTTTTTCCTATTCATTATCGTTTCCTATTGCCCATCCAATCCCTATAGGACTTGTACCTACTACCACAATGATTGGTCTTCCACATGCATAGTCTACCTTCCTAAAAGTTAGTGATAAAAGAAATAGCTTCTTTAAATTTCTCATGGCTTTTGTATGCTCTCCTTCCCATTGAATCTTTTGATTCTTTCACGACAACCCATAGAGAGGTTCTACTACATGTGCATAATGTGGTATCCAAATAAGATAGGAGATGCACGCACCCAAAAATCTTTGCACTTTAGTTCTTATTGTACATGTTTCTTTCATTTTTCTAATTTCATCCACCTTTGTTGGGCAAGGCCTTTGACCATAAGGACCACATGACCCACAATCAACACTTAAGGGTAAAGTTGACTTCTTCTAGCCTTGGTAAGATCTTCTCACAGTCTTCAATATGGTGTGCAGCAAATGTATGGCACCTCCTTGAATCCATAGATTCATCTTTGTCTTTTTATTTGCATCCTTTGATAGTCACATCATGAAGAAATGGCATTGTGCTTGAGGTATAGAGTCACATAGAACCTTATTCATCCCATTCACATATGTGTAGCTGAATTAGTTGCTTCCTTAGGTAAGGTACACATCCTTACCAAAACCGCATGTGTTTTCATTTTTGTCAAGTATTTGCTTTCAATAGCCCTATAAAATTTATCATATCCTAAATAGAGATCTCCTAGTGAGTAAATTTTCCTTCTTGCAAATGCCCCTCTAAATTCATCCATAATTGGCCTTTTATCCACATTCCTGAGAGTAACCATGTTTACAGGATGCATATCTTTTATGAAATGCAAATTTCCATTCTTCTGAGGAACAATGTACCACCTATGTGAATATGGTGTGCAAGAAGGCTCCAAAATACCCATGCTAATCTTCTCATTGAGTAACTATATTACCTTTGGAAAATGTACTTTTGGGACCAAAATTGGACAAAAAATCCAAGGTACATGAGAGATAGTGAAGATCACCATAGGTGCAACGACACTAGGATAAATACATCCTATCTTATGCGGCTGAAAAGAGCCTTACCATATCTTGAAAGCATTTTTGTAAAGCACTTCTTCTCTTCTTGCAATAAAAACCCCACACAGTCAACCTCTAGTTCTCTTAGAGATTCCATTGTGAATTTTTGTCCTGTCATTTTTGGATCCCTGAGATTTGGATGAAAAGAAGCTTCTTCTAGCTTCTCCTTGGAATAATCTAGTGGTAAAGGCAAGGTCACTGGTCTTACTTTCTTTGCCACAGTCCTGTACTTAGTCTCTAACCACACTTTCGTTCCTTGGTTGGCATTGAATCCTTCCTCCTTTTCAAAAGCCTTAATCATTTTATACATTTCCATAGTGCACAATTCTAAAACATGGATTACATATTGTATCTTTGAATCCATTACAGATATTTCTAGCTCATACATAGTATCAACATAAGGAACGTACTCAAAGAAGCATGAAATACATTCACTATTCTTTATAAAACCCATTTTTCTCATCTCATTCTATACATCATATACATGTTGTTGAGTATGGAGCCTGATTTACCCCTTGTAATTTTCTGTGGTAAAAGCGCACATTTGTAAGGCCCCCATTATGAGGAGAATCAATCGTGCGTGAAGGAAAATCACTCACCGCAAACCAAAATTTTCACGGCCAAAAATCAGGGGCAACTTTTTTTTTCTTTCATCAGAATATTCCTTTTCGCCAGAATATTATAGCCGGATGGCGGCCGGAAAGCGGTCGGTTGGCCGGTGGCCGGTAGTCAATGGTCAGTGGCCGGTGGCCCCGGGGCGGTCACTTTTTAGAATGTGTATGATATCACGTGAGGTAACCGGAGAGGATTATTAAAAGACCAAAATGTATAAAAATGTATACATACAGAGCGGGGTGGGGGTTTTTTAAATAGGCTCACAGTGTAAGTATAGTATGTATATTGGGGTATTATTAATTACCTCTTCAATGCACATGATATAGGGGTATTTTGATAAGTGACTGCCCCGAGTCGGTGGCCGAATTCAAAAGCGGATTTGTCTACACAAGGGCGGCCACACATGGGCGGATTGGAGAGTCCGATTTGGACTTATTCACACAAAGGCGGCTACACATGGCTGCCTCTCATAAGAGAGGGCAATCCTTTTGTCCTATAAAAGGAGGCCATTTCTACACACATTTCATAGTGTGAAGTTGATGCAACAAGGTGAGTGTGAGGTGGTGAGAGTGAAGGAAGGCGGGAGCTCCATTAAGGGTATAATCCCTTTGTAAACTACTTCTTGTTTTGAAGTACTAAATCCATTGAGTGGCTGATTTCCCGTGGACGTAGCCCACATTGGGTGAACCACATATATCGTGTGTACTCTCTCTCTTTCTCTCTCTACTCTATAATCTCGTGTATGCAAATCTGTCTCTCTCCATTAAGTAATCTACTCAATTATCTATTTAGCTACGTCTTATTTCCTAACACAATTGGTATCAGAGCAAGGTTTGCTCGTAGCTAAATTATCTCAAGGAAAGGATTCCTTGAATTGAGTGGGAGTTATGGCGGAGGAAGGGAAGCTCAAGGTTGAGAAATTCAATGGCAAAAACTACCAACAATGGAAGATGCAGATTGAAGACTATCTCTACCAGAAGGACCTCTATTTGCCACTAGGCGGTCTTGCAAAGAAGCCCGCAACAGTGGCAGATGAAGCATGGATTTTCCTTGATCGAAAGACACTAGGAACAATCCGGTTCAGCTTGGCGTCAACTGTGTCCTTCAATGTTTCGGAGATGAAGACCACAGAGGACTTGATGAAGTCACTTGACGACTTCTACGAGAAACCATCGGCATCCAATAAGGTATTTCGTATGAAGCGCTTGTTCAATCTAAAGATGGTAGAGAATGGTTCAGTTGCAGAACACCTAAATGACTTTAACAAAAACATAAGTCAACTTCGATCGGTGAAAATAAATTTCGATGATGAAGTGCAAGCTCTTCTTATACTATCATCTCTACTGGATAGTTGGGACAGCCTTGTGATGGCTGTAAGTAATTCTATTTCTGGCACAAATACTCTTAAGTTTGATGATGTTGTGGGTGTTCTCCTAAGCGAGGAAATACGAAGGAGAAGCACAGGAGAATCATCAAGTGCTGCACTATCAGTGGAAACAAGACGAAGGCCTAAGGAGAGGTTCCAAAACCAAAAGGGTCGTGATCGCTCAAGGCAACGCAAGTCACGCACAAAGTCAGTTCTTGAATGTTGTAACTACAGCAAGAAGGGCCACGTCAAGAAGGATTGCTGGTCCAAGAAGAAGAAGGAGACAGAGTCTCAAGACAACAAGCCAACATTGGAGGCCAATGTGGCAGGTAAAGTAGAGCAAGATGCTCTAATTCTCTCATTAGACAATGTGTCTAATTCTTGGATAGTAGATTCCGGGGCTTCATTCCATGCGACACCACACAAGCAACATTTCCAAGACTACACCAAAGGTAATTTTGGGTATGTATACTTGGGAGATGATGAAGCTTGTGAGATTGTCGGCAAAGGTACAGTTTCTATCAAAACTGCTAACGGAAATGAATGGAAGCTTAAAGATGTTAGGCATGTTCCTTCTCTTCGGAAAAATTTGATCTCTACAGAACAATTGGACGATGAAGGTCACAACATTGCATTCGAAAACAAACGGTGGAAGATCTCAAAGGGATCTTTGGTGGTTGCCAAGGGAGAAAATGTCAGTACACTTTACTTGCGTACTGTTAGCACGCAACCTTCTGCTTGTGCAACAACTACAGAAGTTGACAATGTGGTGTGGCACTACCGGCTTGGACATATGAGTGCCAAAGGAATGCAAATCCTTCAAACAAAGAAGCTTCTGCCAGGTTTGAAAGAAGTAAACTTAGAGTTCTGTGAAGATTGTGTTTATGGTAAACAAAAGAGGGTAAAATTTCAAAAATCAGGAAATGAAAGAAAAAATTAAAAACTTGAGTTGGTTCATTCTAATGTTTGGGGTCCTGCAAGTACACCATCACTTGGTGGCTCATTGTACTATGTAACATTCATAGACGATGCGACTAGAAAAACATGGGTTTATGTTATGAAGAATAAATCCGATGTATTTTCCATATTTCAAAGGTGGAAAGCCTTTGTGGAAAATGAAACAGGTACCAAGGTTAAATGCCTCAGATCCGACAATGGAGGCGAATATTGCAGCCAAGCTTTTGAAAGCTTTTGTGCTAGAAATGGCATTCGGAGACAAAGGAAAACCCCAAGGACACCTCAACAAAATGGGATTTCAGAAAGGATGAACAGGACAATCATGGAGAGAGCACGAAGCATGCGGCTACATGCAGGCCTACCGCTTGAGCTTTGGGCGGAAGCTGTAAGTACGTCTGTGTACTTAATCAATCGGTCACCCTCAACGGCATTGGATGGGGGAGTTCCAGAAGAGGCATGGACAGGTAAACCGGTGAATTATGCATTTCTCAAAGTGTTTGGGTGTGAGGCTTTCATGCACATAGATAGAAGCCTAAGAGCAAAGCTAGATGCAAAGTCCAAAAAGTGTTTCTTCATTGGCTATGGAGGAGGTGACTTTGGGTATCGCCTATGGAATCCTGGGGATAGTAAAATCTTAAGGAGTAGAGATGTCATTTTTCATGAAGAAACTATGTACAAAGATTACTTGGAAAGAAAACAAACAAAAGAAACAGGTGATGAGTACATGGAGCTTGAGCACGTGAAGACTCAAGGACTGCAAACGATGACAATGTGCAACAACATCAACCAAATGAGGAGCCTCAACCTACTCCCCGAAGATCTACAAGAGCAAGTAAACCTCCAGAAAGGTTTGTTCTTTTCTTCAACCATCTCTTGATCTCAGATTCTGGAGAGACGGAATCATACGAAGAAGCTATGCAACATGAATCCAAAGAAGAATGGACGAAGAGCATGCAAGTGGAGATGGGACTCACTACATCGCAACCAAACATGGGAGTTGGTTGAGTTGCCTAAAGGTAAGCGGGCACTTCAAAACAAATGGGTGTACAAGCTGAAGGAAGAAGAAGGTGGGAAGAAAAGGTACAAGTCTAGGCTTGTTGTAAAAGGGTTTTCTCAAAAGAAAGGTATTAACTTCAATGAAATATTTTCTCCTGTTGTAAAAATGAACTCAATTAGTCTTGTCTTAAGCCTTGTGGATGCTCATGATTTAAATCTCGAGCAAATGGATGTAAATACGGCATTCCCTCACGGTGACTTAGAGGAGGAAATTTACATGCTTCAACCAAAGGGGTATGAAGTAAAAGGTAAGGAGAAAATGGTTTGCAGATTAAAGAAGAGCTTGTATGGTTTAAAGCAAGCATCAAGACAATGGTACTTGAAGTTTGATCGATGGATGTTGGATCATGGATTCACAAGATGCAACTCGGATCAGTACGTCTACACGAAGAATTTGGGAGATGGGAAATTTATCATCCTAATGTTGTATGTTGATGACATGTTGATTGCAAGTGCTAACATGCAGGACATCAAAGACTTAAAAGAGGAGCTATCTAAATATTTTTCAATGAAAGATTTAGGTGCTGCAAAGAGGATACTTGGTATAAAAATATCAAGGGACGGGACGAAGAAGACAATAAAGCTATCTCAAGAGGATTACATAAAGAAGGTACTAGAAAGGTTTGCAATGCAAAACCAGTTGAGTCTACACCTTTGGCTGGTCACTTTAAACTAACGAAGGATATGTGTCCAAAGACACAAGAGGAGATAGCCTATATGTCTAAAGTTCCATATGATGCGGCGATAGATTCTCTAATGTATGCTATGGTCTAGACAAGGCCAGACATTGCACATGCAGTGGGAGGTTTGAGTAGGTTCATGGACAACCCAGGTAAAGAGAATTGGCAAGTTGTGTGGATACTTAGGTATCTAAAACGGACAACAACAAATGCTTTGTATTTTGGAGGAACTGATATTTTTCTTCAAGGGTATGCTGATGCAAATATGGCAGGTGACAAAGATACTTGAAGGAGCACTACGGGCTATGTCTTCACATTTGGAGACACAGCAATAAGTTGGGCTTCAAAGCTGCAAAAAGTGGTCTCATTTTCTACCATGGAAGCAGAGTATGTAGCAATGACGGAGGCAAGCAAAAAACTTATGTGGCTTCACAGATTCTTAGAAGAGCTAGGATTCAAACAAGACAATTGTCTCTTGTACAGTGATAGCCAAAGCGCTATTCATCTTGCGAAGAACTCAACCTTTCATTCAAGGACAAAGCACATTGAGGTGAGATATCACTTCATACGCACTCATTTGGAAGAGGGAGAGCTAAAGCTAGGAAAGGTGCATACAAGTGAAAATCCTGCAGACATGTTTACAAAGGTGGTCAAGAAGGAGAAATTGAGCTTTTGCTCATCTTCAATCGGCATTCAAGGATAAGAAGCCAGGATGGAAAGCTGTCACAGGTTTGGTTTGGAGATCAGTCTCCAAGTGGGAGATTGTTAAGTATGGAGCCTGATTTACCCCTTGTAATTTTTTGTGGTAAAAGCGCACATTTGTAAGGCCCCCATTATGAGGAGAAGCCATCGTGTGTGAAGGAAAATCACTCACTGGAAACCAAAATTTTCACGGCCAAAAATCAGGGGCAACTTTTTTTTTTGTTCACCGGAATATTCCTTTCCACCGGAATATTATGGCCGGACGGCGGCCGGAAAGCGGTCAGTTGATCAGTGTCCGATAGTCAATGGCCAGTGGCCGGTGGCCAAATTCAAAAGCAGATTTTTCTACACAAGGGCGGCCACACACGGGCAGATTGGAGAGTTGGATTTGGACTTATTCACACAAGGGCGGCTACACATGGCTGCCTCTCATAAGAGAGGGCAGCCCTTTTGGTCTATAAAAGGAGGCCATTTTTACACACATTTCATAGTGTGAAGTTGATGCAACAAGGTGAGTGTGAGGTGGTGAGAGTGAAGCAAGGTGGGAGCTCCATTAAGGGTATAATCCCTTTGTAAACTACTTCTTGTTTTGAAGTACTAAATCCATTGAGTGGCTGCTTTCCCGTGGACGTAGCCCACATTGGGTGAATCACGTATATCGTGTGTACTCTCTCTCTCTCTCTACTCTATAATATCGTGTATGTAAATCTGTCTCTCTCCATTAAGTAATCTACTCAATTATCTATTTAGCTACGTCTTATTTCCTAACACATGTTGACGTTCAATTCTCTTCACATCTTCAAGCTTCATGAAACATAATGATCCATGCTCTATTAGCCCTTGAAAACTTGTAGAGAAATCTTCTTCTCCATATGTATCAGGCGAGAACCTTTTTTCTTTTGTACCATTGTAATACCGCTTCACAATGGTACATGGTCAAAACCCCTCATCTCCCTAAACTCCTTGAACTCTTTGTTTGCCTTTGGTAGAGGATACTCTTGAAGACTATCACAGGTTCCTCTCATGATTCACACGTATTGTCAAGAATTGGACAACTTGCTTCCCATCTCTACTTGTTATCTTGGCATAAGCAAAACCATCATCCAAGGCCTTTGTTTCCATGCAAATGACTATGATGTATGGTTACTCGAGGATAAGAGGATAGTTAGACATCTCTTGCATGGAGAAGTTTTTCTCCTCTTTGACATTGCCAATGGTCACCTTCACATTAGGACATGCCCTGTAGAGATCTCTTGATGAGTTATTGGTATAGCTCTAATCATCCAACCATGGTTAGTCACTCTATTGGCTACTTGTTCTTCATGTAAAGACTCTTGGACATGATCTATTAGCACAACGTATGGCTCATCAAGATCACCCACTTTGACCAAAGTTATTGTTGTAGCTCTTGCCCAATGACTTTTGGAGTAGTGGCTTTTATGTTAGGCTTCATCTTCCTCATATCATCATCCACAAATCTACCATGCATATCTCATCCAGAAGATTGGTAGCATCATACCACAATATCACCATGTTAGGCCTAGGGTAAGACTGCTCGACCAAGGGCCAGGACACACATACGGTATGAGGGGTCTATATTTAGTAGGCCAAGGGCCTATATATGGCATGGTTGGGTGGATATGTGCATGGGCTAGTCCCCAATCTCTTATATTGGTATCAGAGCTCAAGGGAGAAGAGCAATGGAGAATTATGGAGGCATAGCCTTGCTCGACATGGTATCTTTCTAATCTCTCTCTCCTACTCAAAGAGTCACAGAGGCATGGTCTCTCTCTTTATCTCTCTCTCCTTTCTAGATCTTATCTAGGTGGCAAGAACTCTCACGGTGTGGGAACAACCCTTGCAAGGTGGGTCGCTAGAGGAAGAAGAGACATGTCGAGGCTTGAGGGTGTGCATGGCTACTTACACACCATCCCTCACACAATCAAACTACATCCATTTTGCCAAGGATGAGCTCTTTAGGTGTGTGTCAAGCTGTTAGCGAGATCTCATTTCATGGCGGACTACAATGGACGTAGGAAAAAGGTGCATCGAGCAAAATTCTCCTCCTTTGCATTACAACTTGCAGCCACCATAACCAGGATATTTTTTTTCTTAATTTTATGCATCCTCTTTAGGTAAGTACCAAGCCCCACCAACAATATAGCAAAAAGCATGGAGACGGGCGAGCCTATCGTAGCTAAGAGACCTCCAAGGTCCTCATGATCTCAAGGGGCATGGTGAAGCCATGATCTTCAAAAGGCATGGTATCTACAGGGATCATGCAACATGAAGAATGGAAAGGCTATGATTTTGGACTTAGCATTTGCAACAAGTTGACGATGACATCAATCTTGTGGCCAAGGGCTGGCAATTAAGCCATGGTACCTAGGGCGCAAGGCAAGGATGCTCTTCAAATATCGCAGGCACCCAAAATATTCACAGAGGATTGTTTTTGGAATTGGAAGACCTAAATAACGTGCAAAAGGCATCATGTAGAGCAAATGACCGAGTAAGGGCCATAAGGTTGGCAATTTTTATGATTAGGTGATTTTTTTGCCTTCATATGATTGTATGTTGCAGGAAGTCTCCAAAAGGTTTCCAGTGTCAATTTTGGATGTAAGGGCATTGCCTATTGCTAGAATGGATAAAGGTGCAAAGATGTTTGGCATGGCCAGCTCTTTGCTAGTCAGATAGCTCTCTCTATCATGCCTATGTTTGGCAAAGGAGGCAAAAATGCTCGGCATTTCCAACTATTTGTTTCAGTTCACAAAGCTAGCATGATTCTCTCTTTCTCCACCTTTGAGTTTTCAATTTGAATTTTTGCTAGGGCATGGTTCCTAGGCAAAGTTTTTGCACTTAAGTTTATTGAGACAATGGTCCTTGGTGAAGCACGACTTCTACATATATGCAACACTCTACATAAGCCAACCACACAAAGGGGGATACAAACTACAATGCCAAGGGTAGTGATTCAAGAAAATCAATAAGTAATTTGAGTTTCAATTTTTGTACTTTGCAGAATTTTTTACAAAGCCAGCTTGGCAATCAGAATTTTCTTTGTTCAAGAAGGGTTTTGCAGTTAGATGGAGTTTGATAGCTAAGCTATCTCTTTTCCCCGTTGAGCACTCTAAGGAGCACCCATTGGCTATGAGCAAAAGGCTTTATCTTGTTTGATCTTTTGATGTATTTATGCAAAGCAAGGCTTCATCATTAGACATATTTCATAGAAGCTTCCACCAAAGTTTAAAATATTCTATCAACATACAAACTTGTGGGGATTTTGCAACACGTCTGAATGCTTTTCCACTCAAGTTTGGTATGAATCAATCCAAGAGGGCATGCACGGTTCATATAATAGCTCTCTAATTCTTAGTACACATAGCTATGAGCCAGATTCAAGCCTAGACGACAAGATCAAATTACACTTTATTCTCAAGCGAGAGTTTCCTTCTAAATTTCAGGACAACTGGCCACAAAGGGGTGACAAGGTTAGACAATTTTTATGGTTTACCTTTCAATTGGAAAAATTTTCCCTACTAAGCAAAGCAAACTGCTTTTATCGACTTAACAAGAAGCAAGGCTTCTACGCCATGCCAAAGTACTACCCATTGGCGTAGGATCAAGGGTAGTGTCACACATGTTTAGTGAATTGGTAATACAGATATAAGCTCACATTTATGTTTGGCAACATCAAATTGTGATGTATCCATGCCAGTTTAGATTGTGTAAGGAACGTATGGTATCGACTCTTCTGATATGCACGCTATAAGAAAATAAGACGTAGCTAAATAGATTTTTGAGTAGATTACTTAATGGAGAGAGATAGATTTCACACACAAGAGATTATAGAGTAGAGAGAGAGAGAGAGTACACACGATATACGTGGTTCACCCAATGTGGGCTACGTCCACGGGAAAGCAGCCACTCAATGGCTTTAGCACTTCAAAAGAAGAGGTAGTTTACAAAGGGATTAAACCCTTGATAGAGCTCCCGCCTTGCTTCACTCTCACCACCTCACACTCACCTTGTTGCATCAACTTCACACTATGAAATGTGTGTAGAAATGGCCTCCTTTTATAGTCCAAAAGGGCTGCCCTCTCTAATGAGAGACAGCCATGTGTAGCCTCCCTTGTGCGAATAAGTCCAAATCGGACCCTCCAATCCGCCCATGTGTGGCCGCCCTTGAGAAGACAAGTCCGCTTTTGAATTCGGCCACCGGCCATTGACTTCCGACCACAGGCCACCGGCCATTAACTTCCGACCACCGGCCATCGGCCATTGACTACCGGCCACTAGCCAACCGACCGGTTGTTTTCCGACCACTTTCCGACCGCCGTCCGGCCATAATATTCCGGCGAAAAGGAATATTCCGGCGAAAAAAGTCTCGGGGGCCTCTGCCCCGGAGGCCTCTAAAGTTGCCCCTGATTCTTGTTCGTAAAAATTTTTGTTTCCGGTGAGTGATTTTCCTTCACGCACGATGGCTTCTCCTCATAATGGGGGCCTTACAAATGTGCGCTTTTACCACAAAAAATTACAAGGGTAAATCAGGCTCCATACTTAACAATCTCCCACTTGGAGACTGATCTCCAAACCAAATCTGTGACTGCTTTCCATTCTGGATTCTTATACTTGAATGCCGATTGAAGATGAGCAAAAGCTCAACTTCTCCTTGTTGACCACCTTTGTAAACATGTCTGCAGGATTTTCACTTGTATGCACCTTTCCTAGCTTGAGCTGTCCCTCTTCCAAAAGAGTGTGTATGAAGTGATATCTCACCTCAATGTGCTTTGTCCTTGAATGAAAGGCTGAGTTCTTTGCAAGATGGATAGCGCTTTGGCTATCACTGTATAAGACACAATTGTCTTGTTTGAATCCAAGCTCTTCTAAGAATCTGTGAAGCCACAGAATTTCTTTGCTTGCCTTCGTCATTGCTACATACTCTGCTTCCGTGGTAGAAAGTGAAACCACTTTCTACAGCTTTGAAGCCCAGCTTATTGCTGTGCCTCCAACCGTGAACACATAGCCAGTAGTGCTCCTTCGAGTATCTTTGTCACCTGCCATATCTGCATCAGCATACCCTTCTAGAAAAATATCAGTTCCTCCAAAATACAAAGCATTTGTTGTTGTCCCTTTTAGATACCTAAGTATCCACTTCACAGCTTGCCAATGCTCTTTACCTGGGTTTTCCATGAACCTACTCACAACTCCCACTGCATGTGCAATGTCTGGCCTTGTCCAGACCATAGCATACATTAGAGAACCTACCGCTGCAGCATATGGAACTTTAGACATATAGGCTATCTCCTCTTGTGTCTTCGGACACATATCCTTCGTTAGTTTAAAATGACCAGCCAAAGGTGTAGAAACTGGTTTTGCATTTTGCATTGCAAACCTTTCTAGTACCTTCTTGATGTAATCTTCTTGAGATAGCTTTATTGTCTTCTTCGTCCTGTCCCTTGATATTTTCATACCAAGTATCCTCTTTGTAGCACCTAAATCTTTCATTGAAAAATATTTGGACAGCTCCTCTTTTAGGTCTTTGATGTCCTGCATGTTAGCACTTGCAATCAACATGTCATCAACATACAACATTAGGATGATGAATTTTCCATCTCCCAAATTCTTCGTGTAGACGCAATGATCCGAGTTGCATCTTGTGAATCCATGATCCAACATCCATCGATCAAACTTCAAGACCATTGTCTTGATGCTTGCTTTAAACCATACAAGCTCTTCTTTAATCTGCAAACCATTTTCTCCTTACCTTTTACTTTATACCCCTTTGGTTGAAGCATGTAGATTTCCTCCTCTAAGTCACCATGAGGAAATGCCGTATTTACATCCATTTGCTCGAGATTTAGATCATGAGCAGCCACAAGGCTTAAGACAAGCCTAATTGAGTTCATTTTTACAACAGGAGAAAATATTTCATTGAAGTCAATACGTTTCTTTTGAGAAAAACCTTTTACCACAAGCCTAGACTTGTACCTTTTCTTCCCACCTTCTTCTTCCTTCAGTTTGTACACCCATTTGTTTTGAAGTGCCCGCTTACCTTTAGGCAACTCAACCAACTCCCATGTTTGGTTGCGATGTAGTGAGTCCATCTCCACTTGCATGCTCTTCGTCCATTGTTCTTTGGATTCATGTTGCATAGCTTCTTCGTATGATTCCGGCTCTCCAGAATCTGAGATCAAGAGATGGTTGAAGGAAGGAACAAACCTTTCTGGAGGTCTACTTGCTCTTGTAGATCTTCGGGGAATAGGTTGGGGCTCCTCATTTGGTTGACGTTGTTGCACATTGTCACCGTTTGCAGTCCTTGAGTCTTCACCGTCCTCAAGCTCCATGTACTCATCACCTGTTTCTTTTGTTTGTTTTCTTTCCAAGTAATCTTTGTACATATTTTGTTCGTTAAAAATTACATCCCTACTCCTTAAGATTTTACCATCTTCAGGATTCCATAGGCGATACCCAAAGTCTCCTTCTCCATAGCCAATGAAGAAACACTTTTTGGACTTTGCATCTAGCTTTGATCTTAGGCTTCTATCTATGTGCATGAAAGCCTCACACCCAAACACTTTGAGAAATGCATAATTCACCGGTTTACCTGTCCATGCCTCTTCTGGAACTCCCCCATCCAATGCCGTTGAGGGTGACCGATTGATTAAGTACACAGACGTACTTACAGCTTCCGCCCAAAGCTCAAGCGGTAGGCCTGCATGTAGCCGCATGCTTCGTGCTCGTTCCATGATTGTCCTGTTCATCCTTTCCGAAATCCCATTTTGTTGAGGTGTCCTTGGGGTTGTCCTTTGTCTCCGAATGCCATTTCGATCACAAAAGCTTTCAAAAGCTTGGCTGCAATATTCGCCTCCATTGTCGGATCTGAGGCATTTAACCTTGGTACCTGTTTCATTTTCCACAAAGGCTTTCCACCTTTGAAATATGGAAAATACATCAGATTTATTCTTCATGACATAAACCCATGTTTTTCTACTCGCATCGTCTATGAATGTTACATAGTACAATGAGCCACCAAGTGATGGTGTACTTGTAGGACCCCAAACATCAAAATGAACCAACTCAAGTTTTTAATTTTTTCTTTCATTTCCTGATTTTTGAAATTTTACCCTCTTTTGTTTACTATAAACACAATCTTCACAGAACTCTAAGTCCACTTCTTTCAAACCTGGTAGAAGCTTCTTTGTTTGAAGGATTTGCATTCCTTTGGCACTCATATGCCCAAGTCGGTAGTGCCACACCGCACTGTCAACTTCTGTAGTTGCTGCACAAGCTGAAGGTTGCGTGCTAACAGTACACAAGTAAAGTGTACCGACTTTTTCTCCCTCGGCAACCACCAAAGATCCCTTTGAGATCTACCACCGTTTGTTTCCGAATGCAATGTTGTGACCTTCATCGTCCAATTGTCCTGTAGAGATCAATTTTTTGCGAAGAGAAGGAACATGCCTAACATCTTTAAGCTTCCATTCATTTCCGTTAGCAGTTTTGACAGAAACTGTACCTTTGCCGACAATCTCACAAGCTTCATCATCTCCCAAGTATACATACCCAAAATTACCTTTGGTGTAGTCTTGGAAATGTTGCTTGTGTGGTGTCGCATGGAATGAAGCCCCGGAATCTCCTATCCAAGAATTAGACACATTGTCTAATGAGAGAATTAGAGCATCTTGCTCTACTTTACCTGCCACATTGGCTTCCGATGTTGTCTTGTTGTCTTGAGACTCTATCTCCTTCTTCTTCTTGGATCAGCAATCCTTCTTGACGTGGCCCTTCTT
Source organism: Adiantum capillus-veneris (assembly GCF_014529385.1). NCBI lineage: Eukaryota > Viridiplantae > Streptophyta > Polypodiopsida > Polypodiales > Pteridaceae > Adiantum > Adiantum capillus-veneris. The sequence goes on along the minus strand of NC_140948.1, from coordinate 81,793,600 downwards.
GCCGCAGTTCCAACATTCAAGAACTGACTTTGTGCGTGACTGGCTCCGCCTTGAGCGATCACGACCCTTTTGGTTTTTGAACCTCTCCTTAGGCCTTCCTCTTGTTTCCACTGATAGTGCAGCACTTGATGATTCTCCTGTGCTTCTCCTTCGCATTTCCTCGCTTAGGAGAACACCCACAACATCATCAAACTTAAGAGTATGTGTACCAGAGATAGAATTACTTACAGCCATCACAAGGTTGTCCCAACTATCCGGTAGAGATGATAGTATAAGGAGAGCTCGTACTTTGTCATCGAAATTGATTTTCACTGATCGAAGTTGACTTATGTTTGTGTTAAAGTCATTTAGGTGTTCTGCAACTGAACCATTCTCTGCCATCTTTAGATTGAACAAGCGCTTCATAAGAAATACCTTATTGGATGCCATGGTTTCTCGTAGAAGTCGTCAAGTGACTTCATCAAGTCCTCCGTGGTCTTCATCTCCGAAACATTGAAGGCCACTGTTGACGCCAAGCTTAACCGGATTGTTCTCAGTGCCTTTCGATCAAGGACAATCCATGCTTCATCTGCCATTGTTGCGAGCTTCTTCGCAAGACCGCCTAGTGGCAAATAGAGGTCCTTCTGGTAGAGATAGTCTTCAATCTGCATCTTCCAATGTTGGTAGTTTTTGCCGTTGAACTTCTCAATGTTGAGCTTCCCTTCCTCCGCCATAACTCCCACTCAATTCAAGGAATCCTTTCCTTGAGATAATTTAGCTACAAGAAAACCTTGCTCTGATACCAGTTGTAAGAAAATAAGACGTAGCTAAATAGATTTTTGAGTAGATTACTTAATGGAGAGAGATAGATTTCACACACAAGAGATTATAGAGTAGAGAGAGAGAGAGTACACACGATTTACGTGGTTCACCCAATGTGGGCTACGTCCACGGGAAAGCAGCCACTCAATGGCTTTAGCACTTCAAAAGAAGAAGTAGTTTACAAAGGGATTAAACCCTTGATAGAGCTCCCGCCTTGCTTCACTCTCACCACCTCACACTCACCTTGTTGCATCAACTTCACACTATGAAATGTGTGTAGAAATGGCCTCCTTTTATAGGCCAAAAGGGCTGCCCTCTCTACTGAGAGACAGCCATGTGTAGCCGCCCTTGTGCGAATAAGTCCAAATCGGACCCTCCAATCCGCCCATGTGTGGCCGCCCTTGAGAAGACAAGTCCGCTTTTGAATTCGACCTTCGGCCATTGAATTCGGCCACCGGCCACCGGCCATTGACTTCCGACCACCGGCCATCAGCCATTGACTACCGGCCAACCGACATGTTGTTTTCCGACCACTTTCCGGCCGCCGTCCGGCCATAATATTCCAGTGAAAAAAAGTCTCGGGGGCCTCTGCCCCCGAGGCCTCTAAATTTCCCCCTGATTCTTGTCCGTGAAAATTTTGGTTTCCGGTGAGTGATTTTCCTTCACGCACGATGGCTTCTCCTCATAATGGGGGCCTTACAAATGTGCGCTTTTACCACAAAAAATTACAAGGGTAAATCAAGCTCCATACTTAACACATGCATGGCGTAGATGTACGGTGGGAGTTATTCCACGGCATCCTTCTTTACGCTTCCGCTATAACATCTGCTACCTTCTCAAGGACAACCTCATCCGCCTCATCTTCACGGTGAATTTCACTCATTGTGGTGTCTACATGTACTAGACTCACATGATTTTAAGAGAAGATAAGACTTAATTTATTTTTGACAAATTTTCTTGAAACTTCTCTTGCTGATGTTGCAAGGGTTACCCGAGGGGTTACCCATAGTTGTAACCTTTTACTGATAACAATTGAGGATCGTATATTTTCTTGTGATCGTTGTATATGACTACAATGGCAAAAACTTCATATTATTGTCTCTATGCACAAGGTGCAACCTATACAAATGATGCTTTATGTGGATAGCAAGTAGGTGTGGACTCACTATCAAGCAACCTCTAAGACTGAGGGAATTGCGATGAGGTTTCATCCGCCCTACCACCCTTTATATAGGACCTTGGCCATCCACACCTAGCAGTTGTCCCTTGTCCTAGGTCCAAGACTCCCCTAGGTTTTCCCTTGGCCTTACATTACTCCCCCCTTGGAGAAGCATTTTTGTCCTCAAAACAAAAAGTGGTTGTATCTTTATAAGAACACTAATGTTTTCCACAGTGGCATCCATTAGAAACCCAGCTATTTGTTTGTCTAGAACACGGTTCAAAAGGAGGTTCAATGAAACCAAGAGTAACATCTTGATTTTCCACATTGTTGTCCCTTTGCAACCGTCTTGTGTAATTGGAACGTAACCAACATTGTGTGTAAACTCCATTTAGAACCCACATGACCCTGCTAAACAAGTTATCACAATAAAGATGTGTGCAAAGAGTAACTCTTTTCACTTTCCATGAAAGTAACTAGCTGACGTAACTCAAAACTTATGTTCTTGACTTGTTACCTTATTGCCTCAATGAACTACCCCACCATAACTAGTGCCTCAAGGTTGAGAACCTGACTTAAACATGAAGAGACTAAACCTAGTCACAAACATGCTTTACCTTATAATTAGCAAACTCCAACTAGAGTGATACATGCTTTTTAATTGGATTGCTTGGTGCTAAAGTACGTGCTTTGCATATCCTTTAGCACAAGATTACACTTTTTAATATGCCTATCCTCTTTGGATAACTCACAATAGTGAGGTATGTTTTCCCCATCGTTTATAGACAATCGTCTCAAATGACTGGTAAACATGTATCACAATGTTGTACAACATTGCTAGGAATCAACAATGTGATGAATAACCATCTTGGTTAACTTGAAAGATCCACAAGCACCTAAACTGATCCATGACCTTTATTGGTGATTGGTAGATCCAAAAGTAATCGCATAAAGATACTACACATAGAGTGCAAGATGCTTTCTAAGTAAATAATGTCATGAATGTGCATGCCGTTCCAAATCAGCCTTTGCTAAACACTAGGGTCCATAACACCTAGTGTGCATAAAATTAGCAAAAACAGATCCAAAACTACATATCCATGTCTGTCTTGGCCCTTGGACTAGGTTCGTGACCCCCTTGGGTTTGCCCTTGGCTTTACATGTTCATCAATAGAACAAATCCTTGCTACATGTATAAACAACCATCCGTTAAAGCTGTTTAACAATAGTTGTACCTTAACATGTTCATCAATAGAACAAAGCCTTGCTACATGTATAAACAACCATCCATTAAAGTTGTTTAACAACCCTTGTACCTTAAAAAGTCTGACTTAATATTTGACAATTTTTTGCCACTGAAATTGTTCCTGATATGATGTGCGTAAATGGTCTTATAAATGGATTTGACTAGCACCAAGGGACTTTGTTATGACACATAATTTAAATAGCGGGTGCCAGTGTCAGTCCCAGAGACTCATATCTACACATGTGGATATGTCTCAACTAAGGATGTCTAAAACAAGAACATCCTTCAAGTACACGATGTACTTGTGTGTAGGTAATTGCAAACATTAAGAGACACGAGTGAGAGGACCCTCATTAACCTTGCTCCACACTGGCTAAACCAAACTCCTTGAGTTCCTAGACCATGATGTATCCCATGTGACAACATGTGCCAAAGAAAATCGTGCAAAATGCTGAATGTATTTGGGACACTACGGCCCAAAATTCTTGGCTCCATGACCTTGTCATCTTTCTGAAGAGCAAAAATAGATGGAAGTATTCAAACCTATTCATCCAACTTGAAAAAATCAAGCAAAGCATATTCAAAAATGGAAATAAACCAAATCAAATGCGTACTTGGAGATTGAACATAACGTTCACTTACATGTAGTCACATTCACACTTTGCAAACCTTAAACATACAACTAGAAGGGTGCCTTACCATAAAACCACCTTGAATTTGTCCACGACCCCTTGGTAGATTGCGGACTTCTTTTCTTGAAAGTACAACTGTGTTGAGTTCAAATCATGACTCTCAACATCTATGCAGTGATTGTGTATTACCGGAGTCGTACTCCTGAAAAAACCACTCCTAGAAATATACTCAATGCTATAACAACTAAGCAACATATCTTCTGCAGTTGGAATCTTATTCACAACTAGGTCATGAGATAATCTTCTTCCTCTATGAATTGAAGAGAAAAATGTCAAATAGTGATACTAGATCTTCTCAGGTGTTTACAAAAGAGACGACCTGCGTGAAGGCTCGATCGCTTAATGTATTCATGTCTTCCCATGAATCAGTTGTTTGATAGCTAGGCCATGCCTACTTGCTACCCATAAGAATTGTTAGTGGGATTGGTTGCACCTTGTGCATACAACCTATAATGTGAAGTGCTCACCGTTGTATACATATGGGATACATATACAACAATCAGAAGCCCATCCACCAGTCTTAAATCTTTGTAGACAGAGTAGTTGATGGTATTGTGGAAGCATATACAATGATGGGGTGGTTGTATTGCCATCGTATTTGCATGACATGCATGCATATCAAAAAAATGGATTGTAAAGCCCTTTGCTTCAATTACAGTCTCAACCTTGTGAGCTATTTATTGCTATTATGCCTTGCATGATTTCACGACATGGATAGATCATAGTGCATCGCTGTCAAACTCCAACTATGAAATTATATCCACTTAGTGCCAAATATTTGTGCCATTATCCTTGATCTAAAGTCAATTGATAATACCTTGGCACATAAGAGAAGCCTTGCTTCACATGAAATCTGGCAAAGCACTTTGTGTTGCACATTAGAGAAGTATTTTTGAACTTGGAAGGTTAAATTGTAGAAAAAGCAAGCATAACTTGAAATTGACTAGCATTGTCACCCCTCTAAGATGAGTGGCCATTGCTTGAGCCTAGCTCCTAGCCATGTATGCTGAGAAAGTGAGAGCTATCGAATGTACCTTGCATGCCATCATGGCATGGGTCATGCTGACCTTTAAGAGAAAATTTGATAGACATGGTGCCAAGTTTCTTGAAGTCTGTATGTTAATAGCATATTCCAAACTTTGGAAAATTCTATGCAAAATGCCCTGAAGTGAAGCCTTGCTTCCCATAAGTTCGTTAAAAAGATGAGATAGAACGTAACCTGAGTGCTCATAGCAAACAGGTGCTCCTCTTGACACACATATGTCAAAGCTGGAAAAGAGTCAACCTTGTCAAAATTGCATAGAGAAGCAGCCTTGCCAAATTGTGCAGCTTATTGAGAATCATGAGATTGCCCGATATTAATAGAGATAGCATCTACAACTTAGCTATCAAGTGTCATCTATTATCAAACACTGCTTGATCGAAGCAACATTTGCTTGTCAAGTTGGCATTGTGAAAATTCCTACAAAAGTGAATAAGTTCAAAATTGAAACTTAAAGTTGAAAGTAATAGCATCTCGTATGTGTTGTGGTCGACATTGGATTCAGATCATAGTTGTGGGTGTCAATGTGATTTCCAATGTGCTTTGTGTACTTATGTTGCATGCTCCCTAGCAAGCTACAATGTCTTTGAAGTGATTATGCATCCAATGCATGAAATCGTGCTCCTAAAAGCCTTGCTTTCCCCCTCCTCTAGGTAGCACAAGGAGGAGATATCAGAAATATAATAGCCAACGTAATACACAAGTTAGTTTGTTAAGTGTCGATATATGGAGCCTTGCTACTGTAATGTATCTTATGACGATGTCACATTAAACAAAGTCAAAATAAAATTAACCTCATCAATTATCCACCTTTTCAAATAATATACCGTAGTGGAAGCATAAAAATATGGACAGTAAGTGCATAAACAAAGCGTATTTGCCCAATACTGTACCGTATGTACCTGTGACACTCGTCGGATCACGCTTGTTGAAAATGGGTGGATCACATCCTTGTCTGAGTGCATCATAGGCAAACAACTTGCCTAGGATTCAGGCCCTAGTAAGTTGCTTGAGAGCTTCGTGGAATTGTAGTTAATGGTCGGCCTTGCCGAGTAACTTGACCATACTAGTCATAGGTTTACCGCTCAAGCAACATGCCTTGCATGTACTTGCATTTAGTGCTAAGCAACCTTGATTAAATTTGAGGAGCATCATAGAATCCCGTGTCAGTCTTGGCCTTGCTATAATTCAAACCTATCGATGCTTGTCGGGACACTGTGTGCTCCCTCTTCTTGAGAGGATCTCTGAAAGGGGTTGAATTTCCTTGAAATCCACAACCATTTAATACATATTCCATGTAAAGAAATGAAATTGGCTAGGTTCAATAATAGTCGTGTTGTAGCGGCAATAAAGCATGCTTGGTGAAGGCTGACATACCTCTTGGGCGGCAATCGTTGCACAAGTCAGAATTCGCAACCCTAAAGAACATGCAAATGATTGCATAATCAATGCAAAATTGAAGCAAAAAAACATGAGTACCTGGTGGATGTACCAATATGCCTTGCAATGCACCTAAGGTTCTTCAATCGATACAAAATTCCATTAGGAATCTTTGAGTACTATATCCCTTGGACAGTCATGCATGCATGTGGAAAGAATTCGACCCGATTGTATCCTACACAGTCTTCGAATCCATCCCCAAATCTTGATGCATATCTTGGTTGGATAACATGTTCCTTGGAAAGTCCTTGTAGTCGTATGGCCATTCCTTGGCCAGGTGGCCTTGTCTTCCAACAAGAAGATGCGTATAATTTTTTGTGTAACGTTTGTGCATTTAAAAAATTTTGAAATTTCTCTGTTGCATCGTCGATCGCTTCCTCCAGCACGGTGGCTTGCCGAGCTCTGAGTCCAACTCCAGGACCGACCAAATGAGAGGGGGACCGTGTCCATGGGTACCCTCCCTTATGAAAACTAAATTTTCCTAAGGCCTTATGGCCTTGGGTGTTTTAGTGTGAAAATAAAAGCCAACAGTAGTCGGTTATGGCATACAGAGCGTCATGGAGGAGGGGGGAGAGAGAGAGAGAGAGAGAGAGAGAGAGAGAGAGAGAGAGAGAGCATGTTGCTTGTTGCTCCCCGGCCGTTTCTCATGGGACAAACCCTGCTCCCCTGGGCCTCGTGATCACGTCAAGCCCACCCTCTCGACGTTTGGTGGAGGTCGTCGTTGTCTCCCCCCTCTCCGACAAGCAGCTCTGCAAACGCTGTGGTTTTGTTTTGACCAAGCCTTCCCCGCTTATCAAGGGCTCTTCTCCACGAGGAATCCCAATCTTTGAGCGATCTATCCGATCCATCATAAAGCCGAGCAAACAAATTCAAATAAAATGAAACGGTCAAACCCATTATTGCCGATCGTCAATTGTTTACAGGAAAATATAGTCAACTTTGTAAGGTTACAGTCTTAGGATAGAAGTTGTGAATAAATCTACATAGAGCTAGGAAAAATACTTAACCATATACTAAATACTTCTCAAGTTAATGTGTTGCTCACAAGGCAAAGCCAAAAGATTCAAAACTCCATCCTATAAAGTCCATGGATAAAAGCTACAAATAAATATAAATGCTAAGAAAAAATGGCTACAATGGTGTTTGACACAAAATCCAAGCGCTAGGCTATAAGTAACCTAGTAGGGTACACTTGCCGGAGTCCCTCCAAGAGCTTGAAAAAGTTCTACCTTGGCCAAAGAAGCATGAGGCATGAATTCATGAGCTTGTGAGTCCAACCCAAAAATATGAAGAAACACATAGTACAGGTGTTTGCATGGCACATATGTTTGCTTTTTTGGATTCTGTATTTTGGAGGTCCTCACATGTGCATCATGGGAAATTTGAGATTCTGATTAAATATGTGATCCTCTTTGCCATGGACCCCTCTGTGGTGCTAATGTAGAAAACATGTGCATCATTGCGCACAATAATCACTTCTCTCACCAATTCTACTGCAAGGGTGATCCCCAAATTGATTCTTGTTTGAAAATCTTTTGTAAGCTTTGATCTCCATTTAACAAGCTTCCCATTCCCATATTTAGGCCAAAAGTCACTAGGAACTCTATTTGTTGCTCTCAAACCACTGCTAAAATTTGCATCTTAAGCCCCTTGCTGACGAAAAAATCTATTTTCTTGCAAGTGTTTTGCTTCACTTGGCAATAGTAACTGTTTTGCTCCTTGCACTACTACAACCCAAACCCTCAGAGTCGGGCCAGGTGGACCCCCAATCATGTTATGTATCCGACATGTATGCATGTGACTCAAGATGAAAAACCACACAAAACTCTTAGCCAAACAGCTTGGATTTGTAGGAGATGTGACATACTTTTTGCGTCCCCAAAAGCATGGAGCTACAAATCCCCTCATTGATGAATCAACCACATCTAGCACTTTGATCACCAACCATCCCAAAGAAAGTCATCTTTCAACCAGGCTCAATTCTTCTTATAGCCCAAACCATCTTTTGTACATTCAACTTCTTCTAGACACTCACCAACTCTAGGCAGAGTTTTTGCTTGCACCCACACGCTTAGTGACTATCACATATTTTGGTCTATGACTATCTTCTTCAAGTACTTGGTCCACATCAACAAGTATGGGTCGCATCTTTTTAACACTCAGAGTTCTCTCGTAAGGGAGCCTTATTCATTTCTGGGGTTTGCATAGCCATATTTGACATTGAAGAGTGTGTCAAATCAACCAATGATTTGGCAGTTGATACAATTGATGATTAATTCAAGAACCTATGTGCAAGATCCTTAATTCCAAGCCCAATATCAAGACCTAACACATTTAAGATAAGCATTGTATATGGCACTTTGTAGCAGTGCCATTGCCATGTCTGTCTCAGCTGCCTCAGACTAGCTAATTTTCTCCTTGAAGCCAATAGATATATGCATGCTAGCATGTTTGGTCTTAGACAAGTTAGTTATTGGCACAAAAATTCTAAACTCCTTTTGCATTACAAATCTCCCTCTACAATGTGATACTCATCACTACTGCATGCTCATCTCTTCATCACTACTCCATGCAAGTTCAATGCGCTCCCAAGTCAATGTTCCAGAAAGATCTATTTCAGCTTAGCCTAGAGCCGGTTCAAATTCGAGATTAGCTAGTTTGAAACAAGGAAAAAGGGAAGAAAAGTCGGCAAAAATTATGAGGAAATAACTCAAAAATCATGCAAATTTGAAAGATTTTACTCGTAGTGCCGGTTTGCTCTTAAAGAGTCTTAGACGGGGCTAGAGCCATACATTTCCCCTAACCAATGAAAATAAGGAAAAACTTGAAATTCTCCTGATTTCTTTAGTCCAAATTAGAACCTTTTGCCAATATTAACACTGAAACTTGTATAAATTTTCCGGTTTTCTTCAAGGCAAGCTCAAAATCTAACCGGGATTTTAGGATTTTAGCCAGTTAAAATACACCACACCTTGGGTTTTTTCTAAGACTTTCCCAAACATGTGACCAAGTTTTATTTGCTTGTTGAGATCACTGCACGTCAGCATGAGGTCCTTGCTGTGAGAACTTAGAGATTAACTTAAATGTGATTAATATCACTGTTAATTAATATGCTAATGTCAATACATGAGAGAGTGCAAGATAGAAATAGATCAATGACAATAAATTGCACTTGAATGGAGAAATAACACCTTGTTACAAATGAGGGAAGCTAATGGGATTTATATACAAGTTGAGGGAGTGAGATTATCCATCACATGTGAATTATAGGTTGGTGGGAATAGACACATGTTGAGACTTACATAGGTGGAAGGGGTCCATGTGGGAATTAGGTGTAAGGACTTTGGGAATAGAGGTAGGTGGAAACAAGTCCAAACTTAATAAATTAATAAGTTACTTTTACATCCCTCTTAAGGGTGGACGTCTCGTTGTAACGCATTGAGATTGACGAACAAAGAGCTTTGTGAAGTATCCATGTCGTAGATACATGCTATCCCCCCTCGATGAGAAGTTCATCGAGTAGGGATCAAACTAAAATTACAAGATGAGGTGTGAGAGATGCGGTCAATTGCTTGCAGAAGCATGTACTCCGATGTGCCAAGAAGAGGAATGTCATCCGATGTGCCTAAGATAGCCATGCCTTTAGAGATTTGCCACATGTAGATATTGTAGTCTTGTTGTTGAGTGAAGCCGCGAGCGACAAGGCGTGCCTTGTAGCGATCAATTGAGCCATTGGGGTGGTATTTCCTCTTTAATAGCCATTTGCAAGAGACAATCTTATGATTCTTAGGAGGTGGCACAAGCTCCCAAGTGTTAGCTTCTTTGAGGGCTTGGAGTTCATTCAATATGGCGGCATGCCACTCCTTGCTCTCGCTAGAAGCGAGGGCATCGAGAACAGAGAGGGAAAGGACATCTCCAAGAGGCTCTGGTGGATGTTCAAGAATCATTTCATCACTAAGGATATCAGAGAAATTGGTGGCTTCATCGATCTCGCGAAGAGAGCGGGTGCGGCCATGTGAGCTAGAGACAGATTGGTCCAAGTGTAAAGCCGAGGTGTGTTGCAATGGCAAGGTGGCAGAAGTAGAGCTATGGGGCTTGACTTCGTCGACATCTGCTGGGATGGGAGTACCTGGCAAGGCTTCGTGGGAGTTGCAGAAAAAGGATGGAGATTGTGAAGGTGAGACCGGTAGTGAAGGTGATGGGAGCTCATGAGGTGGAGCACCGAATGTCTGCGGTGTGATGGAAGTAGCGGTAGTCGGAATGGACGATGTTGGTGATGGTGTCAATTGTGAGGAGATGGGTGCAAGAGGTGGTGCAGAAGTGTTGTCGATTGGCTGTGCATGAGAATGCGGGACACGAGGAGGTGGATGGGCGATGAGGAAAGGCCTTTGGATGGTGAAGGGAGGCTCAAGATTTTGCCCAGAAGGGTGGGAAATTTGCATGGGTGTGTGTGTGGGTGAGGCCATCAACAAAGATTGATGAGAAGAATGGACTGGTGATGAGAATGTAGGGTGCAATGGTGGAGAATATTTGCCTGAGATGATGAATTCTTCAACAAAGATGACGGTGCGGGCAAAGATAAACTTGTGATGGTCTGGGATATAGAGGTGGTATGCCTTGATGCCAAAGGGATCACCATAGCTAACAAAAGTCGTGCGTTGAGCATGTGGTGATAGTTTTGATAGAGGTTGCATCACAAGTGGGTATGCAATGCTTCCAAAGATGCGAAGGTGGCCAAGATAAGGTGGGTGACCGTGTCAGAGGGTGTAGGGTGTAGTAGTACGATTGCAGGTGGATGGAATGCGGTTTTGAATGTAGCACGCAGTGGCGGTAGCTTCTTCTTAATAGGTGTTTGGGAGGCTAGCTTGAAGAAGCATGGCACGAGCAGCTTCGAATAGTGTGCGATTCTTGCGCTCGGCACGACCGTTTTGTTGTGGGTAGTCGGTGATGGAGAATTCATGTCGAATGCCAACAGAAAAACATAGATCTTTGAATGCATGAGAAGTGTATTCCCCACCATGATGTGTGCGGAGAGTTTTAATGTGGCAGCCATGTTTAGTCTCAACTAATGCCGTGAATGTGCAAAAATGAGAGAAGGTTGAGGAATCAGGATTTCTCGGCCATGTAGTAAGTAGTTGTGTATTTTGAGAATGACGGAGTTGATGGGCAATGGGCCACAAACATCAGAGTGTATGAGGTTGAGAGGTGCAGTGGCTTACGATGATGATGTGGGGAATGGGACGTGATGTGCTTTAGCAAGAATGCAGCCCTCAGAAAGTGTGATGTGAGTGAGGTGCTTGGGAAGATCTAGTGCAAGTTGGCGATGAGTGATTTGGTGCAAAACATATTGAGAAATGTTTCCTAGTCTATAATGCCATTTGAGTATATTTTCTTGTGTTTTTATGGATGATGCAGATGCACAGGCAGGCGATGAGTCACCCAATGGATAAAGACGCCCAGTTTTGGGGACCAAAAGTGTGATATACTGACCATCTTTGTTTAGTGCCGAAATGTGGTAGCCTTCTCGCGTGAATTTGATGATGATGCCATTGTCGATTAGCTCACTGACAGAGATGAGATTTTTCTTGAGACCAGGGACATAATATACGTGAGAAATAGTGGTGTGTAGGCCATTAGGTAGGTTAATGACAGCATCTCCATAGGCTTTGGTGAGCTGGATGTTGTTATCACCGAGGCATACTTCTAGAGGGTGTTCTAGATAAGTGATGTTGGATAGCTAGTGTAGGTGATATGTCATATGATGGGTGGCGCTCGTATAAAGTAGCCAGATATTGGGATATGAAGTAGCTTTAGTGGTGGCATATAGTTGCAATGGATAAGGTGGGCTATCATAAGTAGATATGTTAGCATAATGAGCTTGACCATAAATAAAAGGAGATGGATGGCCATGGTGTGTCCCCCCTTGAGGGTAAGAAGGATATAGATTAGAGTGAGAGATAGGACGATTATCTTAACTGCATGGTTGTTGACAATCCTTTGTTAGTTGTCCAAAGGGATGACAGTTGGCACATTGCTTTGAATTTTGGTGATTGTGGTGGCTTTGAAATTGCGATTTTCTTCCAGAATTATTGTGTTGTCAAGGAGGGCCCGAATGTTGAGGCTTCTTGCCGTTGTAAGGGCGTGAGTTTCTTATCATAGTGACAAGTGATGTGGACTTCTGCGACCTGCTAGTGTGGTCGCGAAGCGTTTCCTCCTGATGGATCTTGGCTACAAGATTTTGTAGCTACAAGTTAGCCGTGGTGGCTTGTGTAGTGATAAAGGCTCTCCATGATGCAAGTAAAGAAGCCAATAAGAGCATACTTTGAAGCTCTTCAGGGATATTGGCAAGCCCTGAGATAAGTACTTCATCTAGAAGTATTTGCCACGTCTCCAACAACTTGGAGGATGACTGACCCTCTTGCATGGTAGTGTTTACCAATCTCTTGATCAGGGAAACTTGGTAGACGAGGTCACTGTGCTCATAGTTCTTCTCGAAGAACTTTCAAATGGATCCGAAGATGAAGATTCAACATACTTCAACGACACCTACAATACTTGGCATAGTAGAAACAATAGTGCCAAGATGGAGCTCATTCTCTATTGCCAAGATCGGCAAGTCCACATGGTGAAAAAGCTAACTACTGCTAGCGCCATTTGGAAGTTCTTCGAGAAGAACTATGAGCACACTTACCTCGTTTACCAATTTCTTGATCAGGGAAACTCGGTAGACGAGGTCAGTGTGCTCATAGTTCTTCTCGAAGAACTTCTAAATGGCGCTAGCAGTAGTTAGTTTGTTCACCATTTGGACTTGTCGATCTTGTCAATGGAGAATGAGCTCCATCTTGGCACTATTGTTTCTACTATGCCAAGTATTGTAGGTGTCGTTGAAGTATGATGAATCTTCGTCTTCGAGGTGGTCAGGTTGCTCTTCGACTCCTGACGTGACGTCCCAAAGTTGCAGCTGCGTGAGGTAGAGTTCCATCCGAATCTTCCACACTTGGTAGTTAGTGCCGTTAAGCTTGTCGATAATGTAGCGGGGCTTGTAGGTGGATGTGAAAGATGAAGAAGTTAACTCGGTCATCTTTCGAGGTTCTGGATTCCTTGAAAAGAATGGAGAGTGAGGCTTCGAGTGTGGGCTAGAAAGAATGGAATGCTCTTAACGCTAATGAACCGAAAAAACTAATCTTAAGTTCTATTGCTCTGATACCATGTGAGAACTTAGAGATTAAGTTAAATGTGATTAATATCACTGTTAATTAATATGCTAATGTCAAGACATAAGAGAGTGCAAGATAGAAATAGAGCAGTGACAATAGATTGCACTTGAATGGAGAAAGAACACCTTGTTATAAATGAGGGTAGGGATTTATATACAAGTTGAGGGAGTGAAGGTAATTATCCATCACATGTGAATTATAGGTTGGTGGGAATAGACACATGTTGAAACTTACATAGGTGGAAGGGGTCCCTGTGGGAATTAAGTGTAAAGACTTTGGGAATAGAGATAGGTGGAAAGAAGTCCACACTTAACACTAGGTTGGTAATGGGACACTTTTATGTCCCGGGACACTTTTATGTCCTGTTAAGTGACCATTTTCCTTGAATTATGTCAAGAGTTTCAAAATGGATTTTGAGGTGCTATCTGTCTAGAAAGTTGTCTCATGAGCTGAAATAAACTCGACATTTTTTTGAAATATCAATTCCATCTTTAACCTTGTCCTTGCACAACATTTCACAACCTAAACTGTGTGAAAAAATAGGTCCTATTTTTGGCTTTTTTCAACTTTTTGCAACTACACCACTCTAGAATTCATGTTTGTAAGGTCTATAATGCTAGAGAACTATCTTTAGGTCCTCAACATGTCCTGATGCTTCTAGGGAAAAATAAATGTTAAAGTTGTAAGTTATGACCAAATTACAAAAATTGTCAAATCCTGTTTTTAAGCCAATTTTAGCTCTTCTATGATTTTTTTGGTGGCTTTCATGATATCCAAATGCACTTTTGATTTTCTATGTCACATATTGTAGCATAAAGCTAATATTCCTTGAGTTTTGGGGCACCTAATACCCTATTTTGCATAGTAGACAACGATGGTTGATTTTTTCAATTATAGAAGAAAACGAAACATTCTAGTATATCAAGTATAGCTTTTTCAATATTGTTAGTTTTTTGTGACAACTACATGCATTTTGTAGGTAGTAACCATATCTAGTCATAAGGATCAAATTTGGCTAGATATTGAATAGTTTCTATGGGATTCTACAACTCATAATGTTGAACCCAGTTTTTTCATGTTTGCTATATTTAGCACTTCATCTTTGTCCCCAAGATTCCCCTTGGTAAGAGATGTATTATTCTTTTGACATGCTCCATGGCTCCTTATGAGCCTAAAGGACAATAGGGAACTAAGAAAAGATGCATATATTATTTGTATTGAGCGTGGCTATAGAAACTTTGATGATAGGTTTGCAGAATGGTAAAAATTCAACTTTTTTGTACCTATTTCTTTTGGCAAAACAAAAAATAGTGAGTGAGAAGAAATCATATGTTCTGATCACCAACCCATTAGAGTTAACTAGGGAATTTATCTCAAGTCCTACAAAAATCCCTAATCTTATTTTTCTGCAACAAAACGTAAGAAATGACTGTTTTGATGAAAATGTACTGCTCCATCAACTTTGGAGGCTTAGTGTGACCAAAAGATGAGAAATTTTACAATTTTCTTATTTTTTCCATGTGTAGTAGGGCTTGAACTATAACCTCATGAAAGGATTTTACAAAATGAGTGGATCTACTATGGTTTTGGAGGTTTTTTTCAAAACCCTGAAAGGACACTTTTATGTTCTGTTAGGTTACCAACTTAGTGTTAATAAAGTAATAAGTTACTTTTACAATTGCAAGGATGAATAACCTATTGCAAATCCAAACGATTGCTGAGTTCTTCTTGGCTACGGGCAGGTTGGAGATGGGTGCAGGTAGGTTTTATCCAGCTGCGAAGGTAGGTTAAATGCGAAATAGAGATGGCTCGGGACAAGTTTTTATGTGCCTGACCTGATGAGTCTTGATGGGGTGCGAGCAGGTTGAGTGCTTATTAGATATGGCTACTGGAATTGATGCACGCCGCCATGAGGTCCTTGCAAGGACGTAAAACCTAATGCAAATCAAAACGCTTGCTGAGTTCTTCTCAGCTACGAGCAGGTGGAAGCACGTTAAATGGTCATTGGAGATGGGTGCGGGTAGGTTTCATCCAGCTGCGGGCAGGTTGAATGATGGCTCCGGGCAAGATTTTATGTGCATGCTGAGTACTGCTAGGCTGCGAGCAGGTTGAGTGCTTCTTAGATATGGCTACTGGAATCCATGCACGCCACCGTGAGGTCCTTGCAAGGACGAAAAACCTAATGCAAATCATTCCAGCAGGTTAAATGCTTCTTGGCTAGTTGAGAAACTATCGATGCACGCCATCGTGAGCTCGAACTACTGTCGTTGCTTATCTTTCGATGCACACCACCATGAGCTCCTTAGCAATGGCTGCGTACATATATCATGCACCTGCTGGAAGAAGATTTTGAAATTTTCTCATGTAGGAAAACGGAGTCTTTATCAGTGTTTTTCATACAATGCATAACATCCTGAGCTTCTGCTCGAGAGGCACCGCATACCTGGCTAGGTACGATTGGGGGCAGGGGACCACCACCCCCCCCACCGGGCCGGCAGTCCCCTACCCCCAATCATACCTAGCTAGGTATGCGATGCCTCCCTCACAAAAGCTCATGATGTTGAGGTAAGTCACAATGTGGGAATTATTGTGAGAATTTGTCCAAAACTTCTTGTGGAATCAATGCATGCCGCCGTGGGCTCTTTTCAAGAATGAGTAACAACCATTTCCTTTGCTAGGGCAAATTTCTTTTACAGCATGCAGTAATTACCGCGCGTTAGCGTGTGGTGTTTGCAAGACCTCTCTATGCAATCACAAAAAGTCAAAGAAAAAGGTGTTTGTGATCTCATTAAACGTTATTTGTGACCTACAAACAATAACCTTTATTGTTAACACTGAGATGTGATGCTTTTG
Source organism: Adiantum capillus-veneris (assembly GCF_014529385.1). NCBI lineage: Eukaryota > Viridiplantae > Streptophyta > Polypodiopsida > Polypodiales > Pteridaceae > Adiantum > Adiantum capillus-veneris. The sequence continues at coordinate 81,777,150 of NC_140948.1, read as the reverse complement.
GTTTGTGGATAAGAACTTTTAATTTTTTTGCCTAATTACAAAACTTTGTTTAGATGGTACCTCTAGGCATGCCCGTCAACGTGCATGTCTAGAGACAATGAATTGAACGAATTTGGATGTTTTGATTATGTACACAAACTAATTTTTTGTGTTCAATCATAGTAAATTAAGTTTCTGAATGTTGGCTCTAGGCATGCACGTCTACATGCATGTTTAGAAGAAGTAAAATGCTTTGAATTTTTGGTCTTTGATTTGTAGAAAAGTATTGTTTTTGGTTTGTGTCCTTACCACAAATTTTTTTATTCAATGACGCCTGTAAGCATGCCCGTCGACGTGCATGTTTAGAGACAATGAACTGATTGAACTTGGATGTTTTGATAATGTAGAGAAGAATTATTTTTTGCTTTCAATCATAGTAAATTAGATGATTGAATGCTACCTCTAGGCATGCCCGTCGACATGCATGTCTAGAAGAAGTAAACTTTTTTTTTTCTTTTGCTTTGTAAAAAAGCTTTTTTTTTGTTTGTTTTTATATCAATGAGACTTCGTTTTTATTTTCATTCAGTGCAAAATTTATTAAGAACTTTGAAATGCTTAAAATCCTTGTGTGTCTTATCTTTATAAGTTTTTTCATTGTGTACAGGGAATTTTGTCTAATTTTTCAATGTAAGTATAAATATAGTAATTGAAATGTGTGTTTTTTATTTTGTGTCTCGGTCCCACACAACGTGGATGATCTAAGAGGGGTAGACGATTAGATATAGTCTCTCCCCAACCTCTTGAGAGTAGTGATCAATGATCATGTCTCATTTGTGTTAGCAACCAAAATGTCACAGGGTCATGAAAGTCAAGAGGAAGAAATTCACTCTATGGATATGGGTCAGGGGTCTGTGCATGAGCTTGATACTCTGGCTTCTGAGGAGAACAACCTCTTGAGACTAGTGATCAGGTATCATTTGTGTCAGCAACCGAGATGTTAGAGGGTCTTGAAACTCAAGGGGAAGAAATTCACTCTATCGATATAGGTCAGGGGTCTGTGCATGAGCTTGATGACACTCTGGCTCCTCAAGAGAACAACCTTCACATTATTCCATGGGAAATGAGAGATGAGGTCACTATAGCACCATAAATGAGCGATGAGCATAATATATATATGCATAGGGGTGCTGATGTATTACAAAGTACATGTATATTCAATTGATTTGATTGTCCTCCTATTCCATTGTGATTGGTTGATTCCTTATGCGTGTAGTTGGCTACATAGGGAAGGCCTCCTTGCTCATGTCTTTGAAAGAGAAACCTAGCTTGTCTCTAATTTTTTGTATGTGCCAGGTGGGGCACCATTGCCACATGGTTTCACACATGGGTTTTACTTTGATGAGATAAAATTTGAAGCTAGGCGATATCGAGGCCCTATCTCTTTCCATTAGAGGTTTCTTTAGGGGTGAAAACAAAAGATGTGGACAAGAAAGCACTGGAGAAGGTAGACACTTGTGGAATGGCAGCATAGAGATTTGTAGCGAGTTTGCTCTTGCTTTACATGCTTGTTTGAACTCTTCTTATTATTTTCATTTTTTGTTAGGTTTTTGTCATTTTTGTTATTCAGCCTTCATATTCATTCATGACAAATTATCTTCCAAATCTCTCCCATGCTAAATCAGAATGGGGGGAGCCTTGGCGCGGTGGATTGAAGCAAAGTACAGCTTTTGTTGCGGCCTTGTTTGGAGCTAGGGTGTGGTATTGCTCGTGTGGTTGTCACACGGTTAGCATCATGGCATGCATGTGTTGTGCTTGACACAAGGTTTCTCGTCATTTAAAATTAATTTGGATGAAATTATTTCATTGTGTCTATTGATTGGCTTAAATTTTGCTTGTTGTGTGAAAGTGCATTGTCAATTTACATAGAGGATGGCAATGGACTTGCGATACAACTCCCATCTCTACGAGACATGTCATAATGGAATGTTTTTATTGATGACAAACGTGATTCTTCATAGAGTCCAACCTTTTTGTACCAATTCTTTATAATGTACGAATGTTAAGTAAATTATGTTGGAATGCATTATGTTATATCATTTTTGGATGCTTAAATAACAATGCGAAATAGAAATGAAATTTTAATGTTTATGTCACTCAATTTGGGATGCCTAAATGGTACTAGAACACAGGAATGAATTTATTATGGTTATGTAAGTTTTTGAGTTCATTTTAAAGGTCAGCATCTTGAAATCCTCAAGTGAGGTTTCCATTGGATCATGCTACAATTTTAAAATATTATTACGTGCAGTACAAAGAAAATTATGTTCAACGATTTTGAAAATTATGGATATGGTAACGATTGTACAGTGTCATATATTTTATGATTTAGTTTCTTTAGTTTCAAACCATGTGGGTGAGAGGCATTCATGAAAAAACCCATGCGCTCTCTTACTTATTTGCTCGGACTTGTATTTGGTCAAAAAATATCGCTTGGGGTATGGTATGACTCTCCTCCATGCTCTAGTGTTGCATGAGCATGCAAAAGCATGCAGACAAGTGAAGAGGACCACGCCCTTCCCCCCAAAATTAGCCTAGCTCTGATGCCAATGTAAGACTTGAGAGAACTGCAGTGAGGTTTCATCCGCCCTACCACCCTTTATATAGGCCCTTGGCCCCCCGTATTTAGAAACCCTTGTCCACACCTAACAGTCGGCCCTTGGCCTGGTTCTGTGACCCCCTTGGGTTTTTCCCTTGGCCTTACAGAATTGATTCATGGGATGACATTAATTGACTAAGAGAGCCTCCAAGCAGGTAATCTCTTGTTTAAAACAAGACCAAAGAAAGTCTAATACGACTTATTTTTGGTGTTGGTAATCTTTCTTCTCTTTTCATTGGAGATAAGATTGTTTCAAGATCCAGTTCTGAATAAGATCATTCCAACTTGGTAGGATTTGTTGTTTATTTCATAGCACTATTGTGCCTATAGGAGTGGCATCTCAAGGGGCATGAACCAACTAATGCCGAATCACTCCATGAGTGTTGATGGTCATTGATTGATCTCGTCACAATTGTACTTTCAAGGAAAAGAGTCCTCAATCTACCAAGGGGTAGTGGATAGTTTCAACTTTCCAAGTTGATTACAATCACTATTGGTAACATGATAGCTTGAACTAGTTATAGTTAACTAATAGTTTAAGCAGTTTCCCTGCACAATCTAACCAAAGGATTCTGATTGCCAAGGAAACATCCATAGGTTCCAGTTAGGTATTGGTTTATTTTCATTAATTTTTCATTTAGTGTTTCACAAGTTAAAGACATACTAAGTCTTTCGAGGCTGAATTTTTGGTAGTGTACCTTTTAGGTTGTACCTTTCATGTTTGGACAGTACACTTGACTTCGAGTAAGTGGAAACTATTTTCAACCTCCAAGTAAGCACAAAATTTTTCTTAGTTTCCTTTCTAAACATGATTTGATTGAGTTTTCCAAGTGAGGTGCATATGCTAGAATGCTCTCATCCATTTTTCTCTTCAGACACATGACAAGGTCATGTAGGAGAAAAGAATTTTGGGATAGTAATGTACCAGATACATTTTTGCACTCTATAATTACGGACTTATAGGGTAGGGTTTCATTTGACACATGTTGTTAGTCACAAGGGGTGCATCATGGTCAAGGAACTCATGGAATCTGGCCTAGCCAATGTAGAGCAAGGTTTATGAGGGTCCCTCTCACTCATGTCATTGAGTGTTTACAATTACCTCCACACACAAGTACATCTTGTACTTGATGGGTGTCATATTTTTGGACATCATTATATGAGACATATTCCACGTGGAGAATATGAGTCTCTAGGACTAACATTGGTGCATGTTATTCCAATTATGTGTCGCAATAGAGTCCCTTGAAGCTCATCACATCCATATATTAGACCATTTTGAGCACGTCATATCATGAACAATTTCAGTGGCCAAAAATTGTTGGGGATACCTAGTAAGACTTTTGACAACTACAAGAATTGTTGAACAACCTTCAAGGATGGTTGTTTGTGTGTATATTAAAGCTATGTATTGTTAATGAAATGATAACAATTCAAGGACTTAATCTTTGCTCATCAGTTATGTCAGCATGTCACTTTCATGGAAAGTTGAGAAAAGGTATTCTTTCAGACACCTCTTAGTTGCAGCGGTAACTCATTGAAAAATACTCTAATGAGTTATAAATAAGTCTACACACTATGTTGGATATAAGCTAGTTACACAAACTGGTTGCAAAGGACAACAATGTGGAAAATCAAGATGTTCTTCTTGATTTCATTGAGCCTCCTATTGAACCGTGCTCCGATCAAATGGACAGTTTGATCCATGAGGGATGCCATTATGGAAAACATTAGTACTCATACGAAGATATCACCACTTTTGTTTTCGAGAACAAAAACGTTTCTCCAAGGGGGGAGTAACATCAAGCATAGGGTAAGATGGGCCAAACCACGGGTGGCCAGGACACACATGTGATACAAGGGGCCTATATTTAGCAAGCCAAGGGCATATATATCGCATGGTTGGGCAGATATGTGCATGGGCTAGTCCCCAATCTTTTATACATCACGTTCCTTCTCTTGTACATGTATCCCTTGTGTCTTCAATGGATCTCCTTCTCCCTATGATTGTGGAGGAATAGACTCAACAAGAATCTGCCTCTTTCTTTTTATAATATTTATAATCTCCTCGTGGAACTCACGCTTAGCTATGCTTTCACCCAAAGTAAACTCAACTTTATTGTTCAAAATCCTTTCCTCCAATACATGTTTTAAGTTTGTAGAAGCTTCAATGTTAGATTGTAACCTGTACAAAGGACCTTTTGCTTTTGTTTTTCCTCGCTCTTTGACCTTCTTTCCTATAAATACTTCATATAAAGGAACCTCAGGAACTTACAGTGAAGCCTCATAAGAAGGTCCTGGATCCTTCCTTCTCCTGCTCTTCTAACTCTCTTTGAAGTAGATGGTATTTTGTTCCCATTCTCATGCCTCCACTTCTCTTCTACAATTGTTTCATTGGTATAGCATTTTGTAAGATAAGCATGCACCAACAAAGAGTCCATAGGATCATCCCAACATGTTGTGTGGCGTATGCAATCACCAGCTTCATGTAACACCTGTTTAGTTGATGCCACCACAAATGGCCACAAGCCAACGAAATCCTCAAAAGTATCATGAATATGCTTTGATCCTTTCTTTGGAATGGGCTCTATCTCACTACAAGAAGTTATGTGCACTTGTGATGCTTTTAGCGACTAAAATAAATTGGGTTTTTATACTCCCCGGTGTCACTAAGACCGTCGCTAATAGCATCGCTACAGGAACGTCACTATAACCGTCTCTATATGCGTCGCTATACGCTTCGCTATATAGCGACGCATATAGTGACAGTTATAGCCCTTCTGTAGCGATTCTTATAGTGATGTTGCAGAACCTTACATAGAGATGCTTATAGCGACGCCCGAGAGTAAAAAATTTTGGGTGGCAGGGAATTCAACCATCAACCATATTGAATGTTTCCAGAATAGAGTAAACCTAAATGAATCCAAGATAAGCCCAGATTCACCTTTGAAAGAAAGTGCAAGGTATAGACCCAAAGTAGTCACCCACAAGACAATATAACCATTAACTCCATCATGCATAGTATTGTTTGCAGAATAAAGATACAAAACTGAGAAAAGTAATTGGACAAAAGTAAATCAATGACAATTATACACATCATAGGAAAAATTACTTGATTGTTAAGCTTTGCAAATGTAATAATTACAACACAATTGTCATTATTGAGAAAATACATGGTTTTCCAATAGTTACAAAAAGACGTATACACGTCATCTCATTCTACATGCTATGACAAAAGAAAACTAATGCTATCTGCTGGCTACGGCTAGACTGACGTTATCTAATCAGACGTCTCATCGCGTCCAAGCGGCATATCTGTCGGATTTTGCAGAAAAAACAATAAGACTTTCTGTAAGTATAAACATATAATGACAAAACAATCTATTTTCTTAGCTTATCATTAAAATACAACAAATGTAAAAGAGTAAAGTGAAATACTAACCATGTCGCCGCGAAAACTCAAAATGTCGATCAGGGCGTTTAAGCCCTTTCTACCTATATACTCGTGCTCGTACGGTGTGGGGTCACGTCCTGTCATCGACCACTGTTCAAAAAATACAAAGAATCCATTATGTTAGAATTTAAAAGTAAAAATAGATGTAACTACCAAACCTAAAGAGCAATGCAAAAACACTTACAAAATCAGCCTCAAATGATGCCCACCCGCCTCTCCCCAAGTGGTGCGAGCTCCCTGCCTCTACTCGCGCTTTGGATGCCTCATTTTGTTGCTTCCACTTGTCAAGATTCTTGTACGTTGCTCGCTTTGTATTCTTTCAATCTTCTTTGGCCAGCCAATCTGATCTGTTTCACCCATGCTTTATTGCTTTTTGTACTTCAGAACCCTTGTGCTTGCAGTATTCGTGAATTCGAACCTTCATCACGTCTTCATTGAAGCGCTCATCCCAACTTGACACGGGAAACTCGTCATGCACCATGATGATGACTCTGTCTTTTAATTCATTTGGCACTTCACTCCAGGTGTTTAGTATGTAGTGTCGAAACACCTGAGAGCAAAGACCGCTGTCGGAATGTGTGCGGTCTAACCGGGAAGGTGCAAAACCTCTGGCTGTGAGAGTTCGTGATGAGATTCACAAACACTTTGTGAAAAAGAATTTGTGGAGAATCACCAAACCTCTTTGTAAGGGTGACAGAAAATCTAAGAGCGTTCGTGACAGCAAAGTCACAAACCCTCTTTCCTATCGTGCTTGGAGTCTGCTTGTTTTTGTAATCGAGATTATGATGAGAGGATCACCAAATCACATTCAATTTCACTTTAAAATACCATTGAAAAACACTAATGTTTCAGCCATGAAACCTCGGTGCTCATACAAGCACAATTCTCAATCAAAACCCAAACCTCTTTCATGGTATCATGTAGCCTTGCCCCCAATTACATAGTCGTAACATCAAACAATCGAAAGGACTGCTCGAGCTTCCACCTTCTTGGCGACCATTTTCTGATTTAAGAGCTTCTATATTGAAGCCCAAACACCATTTTGATAAGGGGAAACCCTAATTCACTCCCTCACAAGCTCAGATACAAGATTGGGAAGAGGCGGGACTGCAACACACATAGATTGGGCAACCATGGAAACTATTGCACAGTAGAGAAAAATTGCTGGTCTTTTTTGTAAAAAACGGCCCTCTCTCTCTCTCTCTCTCTCTCTCTCACCCACGGAAGTTTCAGCTGTGTCAATTTTTAGGACATTTTTTCATTTTGGACCAAAACTAGGCCATTTTCAGCTCATTTTTTACCCAAAAAATGTCATTTTTGATGCAAAAAATCCCAAACGGAGTAGAGAAAATTCCCAAATTTGTGGGATCACTTTTATAAGCATAAAAAGCATCGATAAGCATCATTTTTCATCAATATACCATTTTGGGTCACTTTCCATGCAATTCTGCAACGGTGCCTGCTAGCTGCTATTTTTGGCAATTTTTGCTCGCATCAGTCTTTGTAGGCGAGATGAGACCATGAAACACTTGGACGATGTACATTGTCAAACCAAATTAGGCATCTTATCAAGTGGAAAAGCATGCAAATGTGCCATATCCAGGGCCACGACTCCCCGGATAGGTATGTACATGATAATGACCGCAATAGACGCTTCAACATATATCACAATATGTACATGATTGCTTTTATTTTCATACATCGAGAAGGGTCAAGAGTGAGGTGAATGTTTTTATTTCACACTATGTATGTGCCACGGCATGACATCCACCCCCTCTGAACCTGTACATCCTCTGGTATGTGCCACAACAACATTTGTAGAGCATTAAAACTCATGGTCAAACGCCATATTCTCACTTTCATCCTCGCCATTTGCATATAGTTGGCTTCATCATCCTCTTCACTTGGTTTTACATTAAATGGATCAACATTCCCTCTTCTTTTGAATAATTTAATTCTTTTCCCTGCAATGGGAATTTTCAGTTCTGTCCTATCCAGTTCATGCAAGGTGTAAGTTGCATTTCCATGCACATGTTTGACAACATAATGACCAAACCATCTCTTTTCAAGCTTCCTTATTGTAGAGTGTTGGTTTTCAAGGCTTCTACCGTACACCAACACCCAATCACCTTCTTCAATGTTTTTTGGTCTGAGCCTATGCATCTTGTGGAATCTGTCTTTGTTTTTCAACCTTGCATTCTTTAGTCGAGCTTTTGCAAGCTCAATGTCTTTAGGCCTTCTTTCTAATTGCCGTATGCGCAATGCAAGAAGGTCTTCTCTACTCATTCCATCTTCCCATGGCAATACATTCCATGTAAGAACTACATCTTCAATTGGCATCACAGGTTTTTGACCATACATCAATTCAACAGGCATATAGCGAGTGACTGAACTATGTGTTGTATGGTCAACCCACAATGCAAATGGCAGTAACCTTGGCCACTCTCCAAGCTTACCTTCACAAGCCTTAGCTAAAGCTTTGATTATTGGAGGATGCCCTCTTTCACTTTTGCCATTTCCCTCTAGGTTATAAGCACAAGTTAAAGCTAGGTTGATGCCCATTCTAGAGAAGAATTCCCTTGCTTCATCAGCATCCAATTCTCCTCTATATGTAGTTATCTTTCCCACACACCCATAGTGACAAATCACATCTTCAAGAATAAATTTACATACAACTTGTGTACGCTTTGTCCTCAATGCGCGCCCTTCAACTTGATTAGACAAATCTTCTCTTGCAAGCACCAAATACCTCATTTGCCAAAGTCCCAAAGGCATTGTAACCAAGTCCACAACCCATTTGTAATGTATGGCTAATGGATTAGTAGGATGTAGTGCATCACGATGCCGTACATTTGAATACATTTGGCATGTCACACAAGACTCCACAAACTCAGCCACATCCGTATACATTCCTTTCCACCAATACCTTTCTTTTACCTTGGCAAATGTTGCCCATACACCTTGATGTCTTGCCCATAAACTTTCATGGAACTCCTTGATAATTTGTTGTTGAGTAACCTTATCGCATACTACCCGCAATGGTGTTCCAACTCCTCGTTTAGGATGCTTCCATAAGTAGCCATCCCTCAAGAAGTATCCATATGATTTTCTTCTTATTCTCTTAAATTCCTGCTCAGTCCACTCATCCTGCTTCTGCAGAGTACTTAAGTATCGACATATCAAGAGCCATTCATCCTCATATAGTTCCTCTGAAAAGGACTCAAGTGAGACACAAAACATGCATGACTACTCTTTTCATGATCAATGGTGTAAAACTTTGTGCCTACATCATCTCCCTCAATAATCATGTCCTGTTCATCTTCATACCTTGCCCTAGATAGCATATCTGCCATTGGATTGTCTTTTCCTACAATATGCTTGAACTCAGGATTCAAGGACTTTCTGTAGGCTATCCATCGCAGCATTGCAATATCAGGAGTCGAAAAGTTTGTGATCATTCCAAGAAGAGGCAAACAATCAGTTTCCACAACCACTGATGCCCCTATCAAGTACTCCTTGTCAGACCTCAATGCACCACCCCCCATAGTTCCCTTTTTACTTGTGCATAATCGCGTTGGCGAGAACTCAAAATCTTGGCTTCAAATCTCACCACATACCTTTTTCCTTCATCGTCATCTTGCCCTATTGCCCATCCTATCCTGTAGGACTCATGTCCACGGTCACAATGACAGGTCTCTCACATGCATAGTCTACCTTTCTCAAGGTTGGCGATGAAAGAAGTAGCTTCTTTAGCTATCTCATGGATTTTGTGTGCTCTTCATCCCATCGAACTTCTGATTCTTTCTCAATAACTTATAAAGGGGATCTACTACATGTGCATAATGTGGTACCCAAATAAGATAGAAGACACAAGCACCAAGAAATCTTCGAACTTCAGTTATAGTTGTACATGTTTCTTTCATGTTTTTGATTGCATCCATCTTTTTTGGACAAGGCTTTCTACCATAAGGACCACACATATGCCCCACAATCAAAACTTCATTGACACCAAATACAGATTTTTGCCCTGACAGGGTAAGATTAACTTCTTCCAGCTTTGTCAAAATCTTCTCACAATCTTTGATATGGTCTGCAACAAACTTACGGCACCCCCTTGAATCCATAGCTTCATTTTTATCTTTGTCTTCACATCCTTTGATGGGCACATCATCAAGAAATGGCATTGTGATTTGAGGTATGAAGTCACGTAGAACCATGTTCATCCCATTCATCATGTGTGCAACTGAATTGGTTTTTCCTTGAGGTAAGGTACACCCCTGAATAGAGATCTCCCATTGAGTAAATTGACCTTCCTGCAAACGCCTTTGTAAATTCATCCACTATAGGTCATGTACCCACATTCCTGATGGTAACCTTGTTTACAGGTTGCATATCTTGTATGAACCGCAAAGATCCATTCTTCTTAGGCACAATGAACCACTTGTTTGAATATGGCACACAAGAAGGCTCCAGGATATCCATGCTAATCTTTTCATTGAGTAGTCCTATTAACTTTGGCAAATGTGCTTTCGGAACTGGAATTGGGCGTAGATTCCAAGGTACATGAGGGATAGTGAAGATCACCATAGGTGCAACAACATTAGGATCAACACACCCTATCTCATGTGGCTGGAAAGCAAAAGCCTTACCATGTCTTGAAAGCATTTATTTAAAACTCTTCTTCTGTTAAAAACTCCTCATAGCCAACTTTTATCTCTTTTAAGGATTCCATTGTGAACTTGTGTCCAGTTCTTTTTGGATCCGTGAGACTTGGCTGCAAAGAAACTTGCTCTAGCTTTTTCCTGCAATTTGATGGTAAAGGTAAGGCCATTGGTCTCACTTTCTTTGCCACCGTTTTGTACTTGGTCTCCACATGCACTTCCGGTCCTTCATTAGCATTGAAACCTTTTTTATCTTCAAAAGCCTCAATCACATCATACATTTCCATAGAGCATACTTCCACAATGTGGGTTCCATATTGCATGCTCATAATCCATTATAGCTTCAAGCTCAAGCATAGTATCTACATGAGAAACTTGTTCAAAAAAACCTGAAATGTATTCACTATCCTTTATGAAACCATTTTGTTTCATGTATTTCTGTACACTATATACATATTGTCGTGCACTTCTTTTCATATCCTCAAGCTTCATAAAACATACTGACCCATGCTCTGTTAATCCTTGGAAACCTGTAGAAAAAGCTTCTTCTCGCTTTGGGTCAGGCGAGAATCCTTTTCGTCTTGTACCATTGCAATTCCGCTTCACAATGGTACATGGCCAAAACCCCTTGTCTCCCTGTACTCTTTGAACTCTTTGTTCACTTTTGATAGAGGATACTCATGAAGAGTATTGCGGTTCCTCTCGTTGTTGGGGGATAATTGTACGAAAGGTGAGCCGGGAAGGCACCGGGCCCCTTACTGTGAGAGGTGCAGGGAAAAGAGATGCAGCAGGCACAATTAACAATGCAGAGCTCAAAACAAACAATACTCTCAATTCCAGTTAATCCACGGTAGTCATCATTAATCAATCGTTAATGGAGGCTTTATGCTCCTTACAAGAAAAAATATGGCTTAAACTAGATTCTAATGAAGAAAAGTGATAATGAACTGCTTAATACTACCTTCTGCTTCTTCCCGTCAAGGCATAGGAACTTCCGTCTTCCAATGCCCGTCTGATTTGGCTTAAGGTTTATGGCTTAAATCTCTGATTTGAATGGGTTTATCGTGATTAGCCTTAAGTTTGGTTCGATTCGAATGGCTAAACAAGGCTTAATGATATCCAGAGCTTTGGCTTGGTTGATCCGAGAAAGCTTCCCCGCAATTAATGAGAGCTTATGAGGTTCCGAGTAGGTTTAGGAATGGCTTAAGAGCGAAATAGGTTAAGCTTGGGAGATTAGGGAGGTTTAGAATGGCTTCAGGGCTTAAGCTTGAAGATTATGCGAGCTTAAGAGCTTTTCCCTTCTTCTACAGGATAGAGAGCTCTCGAAGTTATGAGGAGGAGGCTTAAGGGATTATGTGGAGGAGATTAGGAGGTGGAGGCTTAAGAGTTTATATGGAGGAGATTAGGAGGAGGAGCTTAAGAGATTCAAGATCTTTGGAGTTTTAGATTATGAGGATTAAGAGCTTAAGAGCTTCAAGGTCTCTGAGGAGCTTCAACGCTCTAGCTTATGATGAGGAGAAGGAATCAACAAACCACACATTTTCCCTTTAAGAGGCATTGCTCAAAGAGGTAAGGAATTTGCTACAGGCAGGTTTCATTTACCCCGTCGAAGACTCAGAGTGGGTCTCTCCAGTGGTGTTCATGCCAAAGCAAAACGATGAGTGGAGAGTTTGTGTAGACTACAGACCTCTCAATGCAGTAACAAAGAGGGATCATTTTCCCCTCCCATTCCAAGATGAGATTCTCAACGAGATAGCAAGTCATGAGTGCTACATAGTATTTGATGGCTACTTAAGCTTCTTCCAGATTAGCATTGCAGAAGAAGATTAGAAAAAGACAACCTTCATAGCACCATGGGGATGTTTTGCTTACAGAGTGATGCCTTTTGGCCTCACCAACGCTCCGGCCACATTCCAATGCTATCTAACTTTTTTCTTCTAGCTATACTTTGGCTATAAACCTTGGGAGGCCAGCTTAACATGGATAAGTGTCACATTGGTGAAAGCAAGGTCACTCTTCTTGGCCATGTAATTTTAGCAAAAGGGATTGAGACTGACCCAAGCAAGGTTTAAGCTTAGTGTCTTTATCATCACCCACATTAGCTAAGAAATTGGTCTCTTTCCTTCAAAAGGTAAGGTATTTGAGCAGGTTCATTCACTTGCTCTCTAAAGTGGTTCTCCCTTTACAACAAGTCACCCATAGAGATGTCTTCCTATAGAGTGAAGAAAATGAGCAACAGTTCAGCGAAGTGAAATAGATCCTAGCTTCACTTCCCACCATTGCACCCCCTAGCTGGGATGAGCCATTTTATGTTAAGCCTAATGTAGAAAGTGATACACTTGGAGCCGTACTAATGCTGAAGGACCCCCAAACCTCTTTCATGCGTCCTATCTACTTCTCTAGTCGTATCATGACCCCATCAAAAAAAGGATTCACCACAGTAGAGCACATGGTGCTTGCATTGATGTTTGCCACTACAAAGTTCCTCTCCTATATATTGCCTAGGCCCTTTGTAACTCTAACAGTGAAAGAAGCCTTTCCGTATGTAATGCAACACATGGATGTCTCATCTAGAATCTCTAGGTGGCTCATTAGATTACAAGAGTTTGATTACACTATGCAAGTGGAGAACTCCACCAGAGCTAGTCTAAAAGGGATTCTTACTCATCGTCACTATGAGAAGAAGCTAAAGGTCAGCACAGAAGGCCAAGGAGTGACACCAATTGTGGAGATTCCTAAGCTAGAAGGAGCTCACTCTCTTTTATTTGGATGGAGCTTACAAAAGAGCAGTGGACCAGGATGATGCAGCTCGCATCGTCATTTTCAATGAGCAAAAGGAAAAGCTATTCTCTATATGGGCAGCTACTACACTCCCACTCCAACAACAAAGCAGAGTACGTGGCCATAATTCTTGGATTAGAACAATGTGTTTTAAAAGGGGTTCATCGCCTAAATGTGTTTGGCGATGCCATGCTCTTGATTAAGTAGATAAATGGCACTTGGGTTTGTAAAAATCAGGTTTTGCTTGGCCACTTACGCCAAGTTAAGGATCTTTTTAAGAAATCTTGAAGCGGTACAATTATTTCATGTCCTTAAAATAGAAAATGAAGAAACAGATGCTCTAGCCAAAGAAAGAATACAAGATGTTCTCATAGGAGCAATCAAACTGAAGCTGTCCCTCTTTCAGGGTAGCAATGATATGCCTAATATCATCAGCTTCTTAGATATAGGAGAATGTCTTGAAGGGTATACCAAGGGCCAGAAACAATGGCTTGTCCAAAAGGCAACAAGATACCGCCTTATAAACAACACATTGTATTGCAAGGGCAAAGACCAGATCCTAAGGCAAGTGCCAATCTCCAGCAAAATCACGAAGGCGATATCAAGTTTCCATGATGGTGTTTGCGGCGGCCACTTTGCTCTAGATATTACTAGTAGGAAGATTCTACAGGTAGGATTCTCTTGGCCTAGTCTAAACAGGGATGTGCATCATTGGTGTAAAACATGTAGAGCTTGTTAAGTATCTAGTGATCGCACACTAACCTATGAGCCACAGACTCCTCTCATCTCATATGGCCCGTTTGAGAAGTGGTTAATAGATGCAATTGGTCCTTTACAAAGGGCCCAATTGGGTAAATTGTACATTCTAGTTGGTGTAGACTACATGACCCAACGGACGGAAGCAGCAACCACCACATGCATTACAGCCCAAGAATTGGAAAAACTCAAATTTGAGCACATCTGTTGCCGCTTTGGCACACCTCTGGAGATAATATCTGATAGAGGGTCAGGTTTTAGAGGCGACTTGGTGGGAGAATTGATGAAAAATCTAGTCACTCACATGCCGACACTCCACTCCATACTATCCACAGTGTAATGGTCTAGTGGAAAAGGTGAACGGCATGATCTAATTGTAACATCAAACAATCGAAAGGAATTCTCGAGATTCCACCTTCTTGGCGACCATTTTCTGATTTTGCAGAATTTGAGAGCTTCTATATTGAAGCCCAAACACCATTTTGATAAGGGGAAACCCTAATTCACTCCCTCAGAAGCTCAGATACAAGATTGGGAAGAGGCGGGATTGCAACACACATAGATTGGGCAACCATGGAAGCTATTGCATAGTAGAGAAAAATTGCTGGTCTTTTCTATAAAAAGCAGACCTCTCTCTCTTACTCATGGCATTTTCAGCTGGTCGTACATGCAAACTTACCTTGGTCGCGCAACCCCGAGAGTACTCTCACTCCTCTTCAGTCACTTCTTCACCGCACTGTTGTGCGCTTTTCAATTGGTTGTGCAACCACCTTAAGCTCATGAATGTTGGTAGGTTCTCCAGACTCATCGGATAATGCATTAGCGGTCGTCTTCCCCGTCTCCACTTGATTCGTACCCTTTGTCGCTCTTGCTTTGCGTCCTTGTATTGTGAAATCCACTTTTGCATCACTAAATTGTGAAACATGCAAAATCGGTTGACTTTAGCCTCTAGATCTTCCATCATCTTCTTCTCAACACCGAGATTGCACATGACAATCCCAGATATGCACTCATCATCTATGGTTTGCCATAGCGTGTCTCGGGTTTTATCAAATCCGTCTAGCCACTCTCCAATGTAAATTAGGGACTCTGAAGAACATCCATCTGGAACGTACTGTGCCAGCTATTTCCACCTCATCAACTATGTGAACAAGAAGATGCACCTGAATGGTTAGCATTGTAGTAGGAAAGTGTTTCTCAAACATGCACACAACCTCCACAACGTTTATTTTGGTGAATGGTATGGAGTCTACATCAATCTCCTTTTGTGAGATCCATTGCACCAACTTTGCAAGTTTGTAGATTGTGTTACGGACGTCAGGAGACAAACATCCCTCAATGGCCACCGGTAAAATAAACTGCAAAACACGTCTAGCAATGATATTAAAGTCCACACAAATTTGTTACACAATTCCCACTATGATATATTCCACTTCAAACTTACCTGACACATTTTATGCCAGACGCGTGACTTCAAACCGGTACGCTTCCCTTCTTTAGTGAAACACGTTCGGAGCAAGTGCATTACACCAGTGGGGGTCTGCACATATCGAATGGTCTCTTTTACTTTGTGTTCTTGGGCTCCTATCAAAATCCATGGTGCTTTAGGGATTTTTATCGATCCATCGAGTGCTGTCTGCGGCCAATATTGCTCCATACAATCTACATTTCTAAGGTCAACCCTGGCTCCCAAAGTATCTTTCTTGCCGATCAAATGGTCCCACAGCAAATTACCCACATTCTTGAATACGTGCATTGGATCGAGCAAGTGATTGATCATGAGTCTGGGCCAATATGGTAACTTGTACCATAGAGAGAGTCTCTTCATCCCTAGGGGCAAACCATCATCACACATCTCCTTCTGCTCTAACCATGCTTGTGCAGACATCCTCGGTGGCTCTCTTCCCAAAAAGCCACCGTGTAACTCATGATTCTCTGGAAGATACGCTTGATGACCTTCGTAGGTTTGCTTCTTCAGTGAGGGCGCCCGACGTGCGTTAAGTCTAGGTCCACATGTGACACATACTCTATATCCGCTTGTTTGAAGCCCTTCATGGTATACACATGACAATAGATAAGCTTGACAAAAACCAAGATTTATAGTGTTTGAGTTTGAGTGTAAATCACTTGAGCATTATGTTAGTCCGGGATAGTCATGCATGGTCCACATTAGAACGCCTTCGATCAAAGCATTCCGTCGACCTTTGTGTCGTCTCATATCCACCACTTCTATGCCAATCCGCAATTATTGTAGCTCTTCCAATAGTGGAAAAAGATACACATCCATATTCTTCATTTTATGCCGCCCCAGCACAATCAAGCTTAGAAACAGGTGCCCCTTCGTAGTAGTCAACCACGGGGGAATGTTGTAGTTGACGATGACAACGGGCCATACGCTGTAAGATGTTAATCTCTGACCAAATGGATTTATGCCATCTATAGCCAGGCCTATGTGCAAATTTTGAGCTTCCATGGCAAAATTCGGCCATGTATCGTCTATATGTTTCCAGGCTGCGCAATCTGCAGGAATCCGTAGCACACCATCCGAAGATCTATTCTCCTTGTGCCATGATGCTAGGGCGGCCATGGACTTACATTCGAAGAAATTTTTGATGCAAGGAAGCAGAGGAAAATGTCGCAAAACCTTTTGTGGAATTTTTTGTCCGTGGAGATCTACTCGATATCTCTCGGAATCACATTTTGGACACTTCTCCATGTCTATGTATTCCCCTCTGAAAAGAATGCAGTCGTTAGGACAAGTGTGAATTGAATTGTAATCCATCCCCAAGTTTCGCAAGATCTTTCTTGATTACTCTTTAGAATCTGGCATCACAATATCAGCTCACAGTATGTGCTCTTTGAGCAATCTACACTGCAAAAAATGCGGTACACTTGTGTAAGTAATCTATCAAATCATTATACATCTAGAGTTTTATATTGAAGTAAACACATTGTAATAAATCACCTAAAAAGCGTTGTGACTCTAGTGTCACTCCATCCAAACTTTGCCTGCAAGTTGAGAAGAACCAAGAGCGCCTTCAATCTAGACACACGTGCTCCATCATACAATGGCGTATCGGCTTCACTTTTCATATCATCATAGATAAGCCTTTTTGAATCCATGATCATCTCGATCATTTCATTGATCTCGGGCTCAAACATTGCCTCGTTGGGAATGTGGTCTGCATGATCATCCTCCGAGCTGTAAGACTTGTGGCCTCACGTATGCTGCTTGACCAAAGCGCATGTGTACACATCTATTGGGTTGCAAGATTGTTGCAGGTTGGCCAACGTTAGAATCCGACAAGTTATAATTGACAACAACTCGATCTCCCGGGGGATTCACTATGGATTTCCGTATGGTATCACATGAGTGTACAAGAGGGGGGTTTTTAGAGGTCAAACATAAGCGTATACAATAGGGGTAGCCCCCCATTATTTCATGCTCATACCATATGCATAAGGGAGGGGGGACCTACCCCACGGGGGGGGGGGATATTAAGTGCTTATGCCATAAGAACATGGCCTAACAAGCCAATTAAAGAATCTTTCACATGAGGGTGTTGTTCTTGGTATTTCAAAGAGTTGATTTACTCCACTAGCAAACTAAGATAGCTATACCAACGAAAAGATATGGTACCTCCCTGTCCTCTCCCTTAGCTAACATCTTTACAAGTTGTACAACAAGCTTCTAGATTTGTTGGGGTCGATGCTACCATAAACTTGACTAATCTTCTTTTATGTAGCCAAGGCATCAATATCTTGGACATTCAAACCCTCATTAGCCTCTTCAACATCATCATTATCGATACCACCATGTGCATAGGCTTTGTCTCCACATCTACACCCTCATTTTATTTATTGTTGTCTTCTTGCACATCATCCAAGTCACTCTTCTCTTCTTCTTCTTAATATACAAACTCAATAGCAACACCAATGGCATGATCAAGAGCTTCTCTTGCACCCACAATACCAATCATTGTAATCTATAATAAGTTTCCCAATCTTTGCATGTGCGTGCATTGTTTAGTAGCTTTTCAAACTCTTTCTTCTCATCTAGATCCTTGCTTACACATATCATGTATTTACAATTGTACATTGATGTACATTACAACCTCGAGAGGCAACCGTGGGAACCACCCACCCCAATAAAGGAAGAGAATACACCCAAGAGAACGCAACCCGTGAGCCTCGAACCCTCAAGCTTGGGGTTACATCACAAAGGTTTCACCAAGGGAGGCCATTCTTTCAATGTAGAGGGCTAGAGACTGAGGGTGCCTTATATTGGCCCCTTTACCCTATGCCTTTACGAAAAAAATATCCCGCGTGTGGGCACTCTGGGCAGGTTAAAACAAAGAGCCTTAAACTTAAGGGATACTCATACCACACGCTCGCCCTTGCTTGAGTTGTGCAGTTGTTGCGACTTCCTTGTCCCAAATGTTCGGTCCCTGGCAAGTTCTGAGAGAGAAAGAAAGTCTTCTTCCATATCTCTACCACTACCTAGGATGCCATCTTCCTCACGCTGACAGCATCCCTTCCTCCTGAAGCTTCCCTCCTGTGCCTTGCCCTATGTTACCATGGTATGTCTTTCTCCCTCTCTACACCCTTCAGATCCATAGCTGAATCTCTTCATGCCGATTTTGCTTCGTCTTTCCTTGCATTTTTTCTCTTTTTCTAGGTGGAGTCGTACTGGGGTCGCATTCACTGTTTGGAAGCAGGAGACGATGCAGACTGAGGGCGTACCCGTGGAGGGCATCCACGACCCTTCCACGCAAAAGGAGAACATTGCCTCCAACTTAGCGCTCGAAAAAAAATATCCGAAAACTTGGCAATCCTACATATGTGAAACAACAGAGGTAAACTGACAAAATTTGAAGGTTTTTACACCAAATTACAATATTTTTTTCAAAATTTTGTAGGTTTTCTCACCTTCAGAAATAAAATTTAGAGGTAAATTTCAAAATTTGTAGGTGGGATTACACTAAACCTAGGTTCACAGAGGTGCCACAGAGAGAGAGAGAGAGAGAGAGAGAGAAGTCGCGAGCAATCAAGCGCTTAGAAGGAAGCAGAGAGAACAAGAGGGGGCCCAAGAGTGAGAAGCTCGTGTATGCTTGCAAAAATGGCTACCATGCAGGCGACATTGGGCATTTCCTGCCCTTCTTCGTGTCTATGCAAGTCGGGAGCACCTCTTGCCTTTCTAGGGTGGCCTCTGTTGTTGCCCCTTCCCCTGTTCGTGCCTTCAAGGCCAAGGCAAAGAAAGGAAAATGGATCCCCAGTCTGGCATCCCCTGCTTACCTTGATAGAAACCTTGCTGGTGACAATGGCTTTGACCCCCTCGGCTTGGCTGAGGATCCTGCCAACCTCAAATGGTATGTGCAAGAAGGGCTTCAAAATGGAAGGTGGGCAATGCTTGGAGTAGCTGGCACGTTGATCCCCGACATCTTGACAAAGATTGGTCTCATCAATGTTCGTGCATGGTATGATGCGGGCAAGGTCGAGTACTTCGCCCCCGCCTCCACTCTCTTTGTGATCGAGTTCATCTTGTTCCACTATGTGGAGGTGAGAAGATGGCAAGACATCAAGTACCCTGGCAGTGTGAATACCGATCTGTTCAACCCTAAGCTTACTCTGCCCCCTGGCGAGGTTGGATACCTGGAGGCATCTTCAACCCCTTCAACTTCCCTACTTCTCTGGAATACAAGGAGAAGGAGATTGCAAATGGCCGGCTTGCTATGCTGGCCTTCCTCAGCTTTGTGATCCAGCACAACATTATAGGAAAGAGCCCTGTTGACAACCTGTTTACCCATCTGGCTGGCCCATGGCATAACACAATTATTCAGACCTTGCAAGGCTTTGTAAATGTAGCTATACATTGTCCTTTGATCAATGTGCTTCATGTAACTGATCTCTTGGATTTGTTGATTATATTGTTTCGTTTTTGCGAAAGAGAAAGAGAAAGAGAAAGAGAGAGAGAGAGAGAGAGAGAGAGAGAGAGAGAGAGAGAATCCTTTTTGTATGTGTAATGTGCTTGGTGCTGGCTTTTGTAGCTAATAGGATGGACTCCTCTGGTGGAGCTCAAGAATATAGCCAGCAAAGAAGGAGCCCTAGCTCAAATTGTTGGGAAGCTAGAGTGGCACCAACCCCTCAGTTATGTCAAGGACCGCATCGCACTTCTATAAGAATGCTTGTTCGTTCTTTTGTCCAACAGCATGGCATTTGCGCCTGCTCAATTTGCTTTGGCAGCCATGCTTCTGAGCCTCCTTGTGACTCTTAACAGTATGATTGAAGATGCCGAAAGGCGTGGATTGATCAAACCTAGGCTTGCTACTCTAATGGAGCCCACTAGCGGAAATACTGCCATCTCCCTGGCTTTTTTTGGTATCCATAAAGGATACAAAGTTGTAGCAGTTATGCCCGCATCATATTCACTAGAGCGGCACATGATTCTGCGTGCATTGGAAACAGAGATCTACCTTACAGGTCGCTCCTAATCGCCATTAAGTTGAACGTCTCTTTTGTCTCTGATGAGCGTTTTAGGGTAGATGAATTAAAAAAACTTTACTTTCAGATCCTGCTGTAGGGATAGCTGGACTCTTTGCTAAAGCAGAACGGTTGGTTGCGACAAGACCTAACAGGTACATGCTCAATCAAGCAATGAACACCATGAATCCTGGTGCTCATATCCAATCAACAGGTTGGTACGCCTCGAAGATCCTATGTATCTATTGAGGATGTAAATATTGTCTGTAGTCTTGCCGTTATCCGTTGTACAATCGGGCAAATATATGTATGTTTAGAAATTATTAGGTTGATTAAGCAGGGCCAGAGATACGAAAGGATACCGTTGGGAAGGTGGATATTTTCATGACCGGAGCAGGTACGGGCGAAACCTTCTCTAGAGCAGGGTAGTTCCTCTGAGAGCCCCGTGCTGTCTGGTATGTATTTGGCCTCCCTGTTGCAAAGAGTTTATTCTATCTCTGTCTATGAGTAGGGCTTTGACGATTGAAATGCACCTGTCATCTTGCTTCATTCTCTATTTTCAGGCTTACCCAAAAAAAAAAACAGCGGATAGAACCTGATAATTTGAGTACCACAGGTAAGCCGACTGACTGGAGATAAGCAAAGCTTTCTGCCCTTGCTCTCTGATGTTTTCTTTTTTTCACGATCTTTTAGAAAAGGCATTTAACATGGAATTCCAGAACCCAGACAATGTCTCCACTATGCATTAGGCTTTGACGTGCATAATGCAAGGGTATGGCTATGCTCCGACTGCTGGCCTTTTCCAGTCTAGTGGTTGGGGGAAGAGCAGGTTGGTATGAAAATTGTGGAAGAAGGATGTATGGGTGGTTTATTGTTCATTTGCAGCTAGGACTGGCTATCCCAAGATCTCTCCGATTTCAGAATGGTTCCATCAACAAGCTATGAAGCATCTTGGCAGTGATGAGAGCCTACAAGGGAAACTAGTTTGCATGAATTTTACTTTGGCTTACTTGTGTGTGCTGGAAGATAAAGTCAAGAATAGTGATTGGAGTCATGAAAAGTTTTTGATTGAGACAAGACAAGGCAACAATTATTGGGAGGAGGTGCAAGAGCAAACCGAGAAATTTCTAGGTGTGATCACTCAGAAAGATGGTTTGACTAAAATTCAGCAAAGCAAGCAGATTACATGGGCCACGTGGGAAACCAAAGCTCATTTGGAATTTGTGAGATTATGGCCAAACAGTATGATGCAGAATGCTCAGAAGCTGGAAGCTAGGCATCTGGTGAGGAATGATAATCAGTTGAACTGCTTCCTTCCAATCAGAAGAGTCACCCGTGCAATTCGAAGATGTGGAATTGTTGTTCTATTTATGGACACATCCTCTGAAATATCAAATTTTTCTGCTCTGGATTGGGCTGACCCTTTGGACCAAGTAGCTGCTGGTAATGTCAAGCTAGCACCTCCAATCTGGGGGACCTTCTCAACAGACATCTCAGGAAAGGATTCACTACAGCTCTTTCCCGCTAAAACTCTTAACAGCATTGCTAGTCGCATTGAGGCTCTGAGATATGGCAGGCCATTGTGGTGGGCTACTTTTAGGTCTTGTCTGCCTTATTTACGTAAAGGGAAGGAGTATCCAGAGCATGCTAAGCTAGGGGCTTTTGAGGTAACACGCGGCCTTACTCAAGATAAGCTATTGGGAGGGGCTGGTAAATTGCTTGAACACATCATCAAAGACAAGGACCTCCCAGAAGAGGTAGCATTGAGTTTGTTAGGAGCTACCATTGGACTTGATGTCGACCCGCATTTTGAACTCGCATCAAAACTGGTGGCGAACCATCTTCTATCAATTCTTTCTGTTTTGCCATCTCGAGAATTGTTGTGTACAGCGAGGAGGTCTGAGCCACTTGTATCAAGTGCTGCAGCAGAGGCCATTAGACCTCTGAATGGATCAGGAAGCAGTTGAGAACTTTATACCTCGCTAGTGAATGCGCTGTCAGCTGGTTGGATTGACAGGGGATTTACGGGGGAGCTGGTAGCTAAGATCATACTTCTAGAGGCAAAAAAGAAAGGAGAGAAAATTCAGTCTGGCCTCTGGCCCCAGCCACCGCAAAGAGGTAAATCCATCCAAGTTGCTGTAGTGGAAATGTTTTATTTACTTATTGCACTTGAAAATGTTTTGGAGGAAACCAGATGTCTAATTATCAGGTCATTGTGAAAAATGTTTGGTCGATATCTATATGTAGGTGTCATGCTTTTGATGTCATGTTGTATTTTCTCGGTCTCTACTAACTAGCAGACATGCCAAGTTGAGGAAGCCGAGAAAAAAAAGAGAGCCGATAAGGTCGTACATTGCTCTTAATGAGAGTCCAAGACACTGCACCACCAACAAAAGTGACCTCTAGTAGACCTTGTGTCTATGTTCCTTGCATAATGTGCATCTGTCTCTTGCTAGACGTATTGCAAAAGATCAACTTGCCCCAAAAAGCTATGAAAGTCTACCAAAAGGCGAGGTGGGTTTTTGTGCCTCATTCAAAAGTATAAGGTACTTCGCTACAATGGTTGTCACAAGAAGGCACAATAAGGATGTGGATATGATCAACAATGATTTCTTAAGTGTTTGATTTTCTCACATTGAGGTGTGCACCACACTTTTAGAGGCTCATTTACCCAATAAAGCTTATTGGTTTTGGCTCAAGGGTCACATGTTGATGAGCTGCTACTTCTTGACGCATTTCAAACTTTGGGTGATTTATCAAAATATCATGAAGCCGAGCTGTTTGTTGATTCTTTATCTGGCTTTAGCTCCAAGCTAGATTCACAAATGCATGAGGTCTTGCTTACAATATTGGCAAAGTTCAAGCAGGTTGATGCAGTTAAGATTGAGCTTGATCAGCTTTGACAGGTCGTGTCAAGGTGGTTGCATGCTCGAAGTGCTGCAAGGAGCTAGCTTATATGGAGAGCAGCTTGAGGCCATATAAAGTAGTAGGTATTCCCGCCTCCTTGCTCATCCTGACACTAGCTAGGCGGAAGCTTCTCCTCTTTGTGTTATGGAGCAAATATGCCCCCTTAATTTGTTTGCAGAACGAAATCCCAAGTTGAAATGTAGCACAGCGAGGATGAAGAGAGTGACGAAGATGCTACTATGGGAGGAAGGACAAGGAGGTGGATAGATTGAGAAGATGTCATAAGCTCCTTCCTTCACAGCCTTAGATAGAACAAGAGGATAGTCACTATCCATGGTAGGCCAACAAGACGCTTGCTAGTGTGTGAGAAGCTTTGCACAAGAATAGTAAGGAATCTTTGGTTGGCACATGGCTCACTAGTGTCCAATCAGTTTGTTAAATAGTAATGGTACACTTGTTTTCATCTCTACTCCAAAGAAGTTGTAGTTTGTTAATGATTTGTTTTTCATCGCTAAGCCCAAGGAAAAGTATTTTAATCTTGAAGATATGCCTTTTCTTCCCTATTGGGGGTCTTTCTACACTCAATTGGATGAAATCTATCCACAGTCCTCTTTCTCTTCAGCTAGGTCTTTTTGTTTAAGCAAAATCCTCAAGGCTCACACTCATGCACCTAGTCAATATCGAGCTCAGGATCTCAATCACGAGGTTATATGTTATTTGCTTCTAAATTGTCATGTTACTAGTATACATAAAATAGTCGGCCATTACATTCCGTACGAAATCCGTATGAGGGGGGATGGCTCATTGTGAGAACGTCCGTATCTTGTCTGTATGTAGGGGGGTAGCTCAGCATGTAAGATACTGTATATAGGGGGGTTTCTCTAATTTGGATGCACGTAGGTGACATCCCTCCATTACTAATAGTGAATCCCCCGGGCTAGATCTATAATAGATGATCAAACTCGCCAAATTCGCGAATGTGTTGCAAAGAAATGTGTCTTGTCCATCGTACAGCATGGTTGCATTGATTATAAGGACATAAGATCTTTGTTCAGAGATAGGTGTTTCGGTTGGATGGCCCCACATCCTCGTCACTACTCATAATGAATGTAAAAACCTTATAACCTGGACATAAATTTAATCTTCTATTGGCATCCTCTGTATTATCTCTCTCTCTCTCTCTCTCTCTCACACACACACACACACTATAAACTACCTCACATTCTTGAGTCATGTCCGATCTACGCACACCTCGGTCTAGAAGTGCACGGAGATCAGAACCATTGGGTTATTATCTCGTCTTTATTGTTCAATGCTTATATTTGTGGGTACGAGAAATCTACACACCCAAGTCTACATGACAGTGCATGTAGTGGACAAAACCCCTTTGCCTCTTCTCTAGTTGTAGCAATTCACAGCATCTTAACATCTCTTCACAACACATCCTTGTTCGAGGGATTACTTAGCACATTACATGTTGGCCTTCAATTTGAGTATCATGCCGTTGAAAGCTTTCCAGCTTAAGGTCGTATCCATAGAGACGAAGAGAGGGATCACTGTTCGCCGAACTCTAATTTTTTTTCGTAATCTCGAAGGTAGACTTTAATATAAAAACTAAGTCCAAAATTTAATTTTAAATCTAACCTAATTGAACATATGGTGATTATGAGCTAATTGAACATGGTTAGTGGATGAGTTAATAGGTGTATTCTGATGGGAATATACATATTGTTGTGTACCTAGTGTTTGCTTTTGGGGCAAAGCCTTCATTGACATGTCCTAAAATCTAACCTAAATCTAATCTTAAATCTAACATAAATCTAGATGTAATCTAATTTTAAACTGTTACGAGACTGGGCACCCTCCTGTTGTAGTGGTTGGCTGCAATTGAGATAGCTGGCGTAATGGTTAATTATGTGCTGTCTATTTATTTTACTAATTGAGTTGATGATGATTTTGTATAGTGGAATGCAGGGAGTTGATGAAGAGGCGACGGTAATTACTCTTGGCCATTTTATATTTGTATAGTAGATTAGAATATCATTTTAATAAGCCACTATGGCTCTGTAAATAGTTGTAGTGGGAACTCCCCTTATGGGTCATGCAAGAACTAATGAGCTTCACTCATTTACAAAAGTGAAGTGGTTGTAAAAGAGGGGCCTCAATTTTTGGCACCTTAAACTCAAAAATAATATACATTAAATATCAACTCCACAAGAGAGGTGCCGTGGAGTTTGGGGTTAGATTTAAGCTTTTTTTTTGCAGATTATCTTCTCTACTCTCTTATGCTATGGTTATTTTGCTGTGTACTCTCTAATCTAGTCTCCATCCCTTACACATCTCTTACACTCTCTTACAAGCATGTCTATGTCAATTCTATGTTTACTGTGTGTGTCATAGTCTAGGTGTGTGTGTGTGCTTGGAAATTGGAAGAAGAGGTGGACAAGTTGACGGTGATGCTTGGGAGCTTGTGTTGAATAGTTAAGCGGTCGATCTCCCCCTCTTCTCCCAACAATGGTATCAGAGTGAAGGTTCTGTTACCATATACATGTGGTAGTGATGTGTGTGAACACACTAGGACCGTCGGGGTATTTTTTCCCTCTTTAGGAGGTTTTTTCCCCCGTGCATTGTATATACGCCCATCACTCTAGGGCTATCTATCTTTTCATTGCACACTAAGTAACACACTCTCTATTGTGTGCCTTGAGCTTCCTTTGTCTTCTCCAAGCTGTGTGTGTTTCTCTGCAACCTTAATTCCAACAATTGGTATCAGAGCAGGTCACGTCCTCCTGGGCTTAGTCGCTAACTGCTCCAGCACACGCCTGCTCACTTTCTCCGATTTCAGTGAGCTTTGGCGAGCGTTCGCAGGTCGACAAATATTTTGGGAGAGCTCGAAGAGTTCGGTCTGTTCAGAATTTTGATTTGGGCTCAT
Source organism: Adiantum capillus-veneris (assembly GCF_014529385.1). NCBI lineage: Eukaryota > Viridiplantae > Streptophyta > Polypodiopsida > Polypodiales > Pteridaceae > Adiantum > Adiantum capillus-veneris. The sequence goes on along the minus strand of NC_140948.1, from coordinate 81,750,544 downwards.
TTCGGCCTCCGTTTCCACTACGAGCAGTTTTGCACAGGCTATTTCGTCATTTTGTGCAGATTTTCTGTCAGTGCCGTTTTTTGCATAACAGGTGCCTGATAGTCTTCTACGGTTTGTGCTATATAGCACAAGTTGTTCTCGCTCCATTTCTCCTATTTTCGGGCAGTTTTCACATCAGGTGCAGCATTTACCATGACTGATAACAACAACACAGATGTGTTCAAGATGTTTGCTGCTGAGGACAGGTTGGATGGGGACAACTACCCTATGTGGGCTTATATGTTGAGGATGTTGCAGGTCTTGCTGCAAGGATTGCAGCTGTTAGAGTTGTTTTGCCTACGGCAGAACAAGCTCGTTGGGATGTTAAGGATGCGCAGGCTCATGCATTGATTGCGTTGTCTGTGAAGCGCACCATTATACCTCACATCTGTTCAGCAAAATGTGCAAAACAGGCTTGGGATATTCTAGCAAGTCTTTATGCAAGCCGCAATGAGGCTAAAATTGCTTTGCTGCGTAAAGAGCTAGAGTCGAAGACTATGCATGAGGAAGATGATATGGACACTTTCCTTGCTAGTGTCAAGGATATCAATGAGCAACTCATTTCTGCAGGTGAAGTCATTTCGGACCGTTCCCTTGTGCAGACTGTTCTTGATGCCTTACCAGATTCCTACTAGACTTTTGCTAGTACTTGGAGACTCATGACCCAAGGAAATCCTGAAGTTGTCAAGTTTGATGCATTATGCACATTGCTGTTGCAAGAGTCACTTTCTAGAAAAAACAGGACTAGGCAGCGTGCAGTTGAACATGCTTTTATTGCTTCTCAAAGAAAGGGTGGTAACAGTAATGCAGCCACTTCTTATGGTTCTGCTGCGAGTGGCAAAAATTCTGTTCCTAATGCTTCAGTTGGCAGCACTTCGTCTGGCAATTCTGGTGATAAGGGCAAAAAGAAGATGCGTTGCCATTATTGTAAAGCCAATGATCACTTGATCAAGTCGTGTCCTAAGTTGAAGGCCAAAGAGGCTAAGAAGAAAGAGGGTGGTTCCACTGCAAATGTTGGTTCCACTACAAATGCAGCCATTGTTGAGTCTTCTGTGAAAGGAGATTGTGATGCTGATGTTGATGCAGAATGGGCTTTTAGCGCAGAGTGCACTTACAATCCCGCTGTCCATGATGCATGCTTGTCAGTTGCTGCAGATTCACATGTGTGGTATTTCGACAGTGGTGCTACAAAGCACATTACCTCACATCGTGAATTGTTTACCTCTCTCGAGTCTGTCCCTCATGGGAATTCAGTCACTTGTGCCAACAACGCCTCTTATCCAGTTCAGGGAGTTGGAAAGATTGTGCTCACTGCTGCTAATGGCAGTTCCTTCACACTTGTTGATGCACTTTATGTACCTGGGATCAAGAAGAATCTCTTGTCTGTATCCGCACTTGCTAGACTTGGACTTGTAGTCAAATTTGTGGATGACAGATGTACAGTTCATGATCTTTGTTTTGGTGATGAAATTGTTGCATTTGGGCTTTTGTGCCGTGGGCTGTATAAGCTCACTTTGTATGACAAGTGTGGACAAAATTTTGCAAATGCTGTTGCAAATTCAAGGGCTATTTCAGATGCAAAACTTTGGCATGCACGTTTTGGTCATCTGAATTTTGCCAGTTTGCTGCGTTTGCAGAAATCTGATATGGTTGCTTCTTTGCCACCTCTTGAAGCACCAATCAAACATGATTGTGAAGGCTGTATTCTGGGTAAAATGCAGCGTTCTAAGTTTCCAAAGGATGGTTCAGTTAGGGCCACATGCAGGTTGCAGCTTGTGCATAGTGATGTTTGTGGGCCCATGCAAACTCCGTCCTTGGGCAATTACCTGTACTTCGTGACTTTCATTGATGATTACTCCAGGCATGCATGGGTATTTCCGCTTAAAGCGAAGTCCGAAGTTTTTATGTGCTTCAAACAATTTTTGGCTATGGCTGAAAATGTCTCAAAATGTAATATGGGCACCCTCCGTTCCGATCGAGGGGGGGAGTATATGTCTCATGAATTTAATGCATTTCTGGCTAGTCGTGGGATAAAACACCAATGTACAGTTCCTTATACACCTCAGCAAAATGGTGTTGCTGAGAGGAAGAACAGGTCACCAACGGAAATGACACGATGTATGGTCAAAAGTCAAGCTTTGCCGCATTCTTTTTGGCTTGAGGCCATCATGTGTGCCACTTATGTACTTAATAGGTGTCCTACGAAAGCTTTGCAGTCTATTACTCCATATGAAGCATGGCATGATAGAAAGCCTTCTATTGAGCACATGCGTGTTTTTGGCTGTTTGACATATGCTTTGGTGCCACAAGTGCAGCGCAGAAAATTGGATGATAAAGCTGTCAAATGTATTTTTGTTGGTTATAGTGCTGAAAGCAAAGGTTACAGGTTGTATCATCCGCAAACAAAACGTATTCTGGTTTCACGGGATGTAGTGTTTGTGGAAGATTCTGTTCAGCCCTTGCTGTCATGTACTAGAGACAGTAATGTAAGCTCACAGGACATTTATGACACTTTGTTGCCTCTTTTCAGTGGTGGAAATACGAATGTAAGTTCCAATGAGGCAAATGTACAGCCTATGGGGGTTTCTGAAAATGTTTTCGAACAGCCTATTACTGATGCAGATGTACATGATGTACTTGATGAGGAAAGGACTGAAAATGAGCAGGCTAGAGGTATGCCAAAATGGCTGGTGCACACTTTGCGTGACAGTAAATTGGATGCACCTTTATCTAGTCGTACTCGTTTAGGCTCTCGCCATGCATCTTATGCATCAGATTGTTATGCTTTGGCTGTGTCTAGTTTACATGATGTTGAGGAGCCTCTGTCTTTTGATGAAGCACAGAATTCAGAAAATTAGATTGCTGCCATGAAATCAGAATATGATGCACTTATAGAGAATGACACATGGACTTTATGTGATTTGCCTCCTGGCAAAAAGGCCATTGGTACGAAGTGGGTTTACAAGTTGAAACGCAAGCCGGATGGTGAGATCGATCGCCATAAGGCTCGACTTGTTGCAAAGGGTTATGCACAACAAAAAGGCATAGATTATGAAGAGACTTTTGCTCCCACTTGTCGTATGAATATTGTACGTTCTCTATGTGTATTGGCAGCTCATTTTGGTTGGGATGTACATCAATCAGACATTGTTACTGCTTTCTTGAATGGTGACATATTTGAGGAAGTTTATGTAACACAACCTCGCGGTTTTGTCAAGAAAGGACAAGAGGATAAGGTGTGCAAATGTAACAAAGCTTTGTATGGGTTGAAGCAATCTCCTCGTGCTTGGTATGAGAAGGCTGACACTCATTTGGTCAAACGAGGCTTTCGTAACAGTCCAACAGAAAGCACATTGTATGTAAAGCATGAGGATGATGTATTTCTCATTGTGGTTCTTTATGTTGATGATTTGCTGATCACTGGACCAAATGAGAGACATATTGCTGAATTTAAGGCTGATTTGAATGCTACTTTCAAGATGAAAGATTTGGGGCTGTTGCATCATTACTTGGGTATACAGTTTAAGCAGTGTGATGGTGGTATTGCCTTGTGTTAGAAAAGTTACATAGAGACATTGCTATGTAAGTTTGGACTTGAGGATTGCAAACCTATTGCCACTCCCATGGAAACAGGTTTGAAGTTGAGTCTACATAATGCTGGCGATCCTGTTGATGTCACTCTTTACCAAACTGCTGTTGGCTGCCTCATTTATGTATGCAACACGAGGCCAGATATTCAGTTTGCAGTCTCGTAGGTCAGCAGATTTATGCATAGCCCAGGGTCTAAGCATTGGCAGGCTGTCAAGAGGATTTTCCGCTACCTTAGTGGCACTTTACATCTTGGCTTGTTTTATCCCAAGGGGAGATCATTGCCGCCAGACTTACATGCTTTTTCGGACTCAGATTGGCCTGGTTGTTTTGACACACGAGTGTCCACAAGTGGTTTTTGTTTCATGCTCGGCAGTTCATGTATATCATGGTTGAGCAAGAAGCAACCTACTGTGGCCACTTCGAGTTGTGAGGCTGAGTACAAGGCAGTCTTCACAGCTACGGTTGAGTGTGTATGGCTCAGACGCCTTATGGCTGACTTGGGTGTTGGACAGGACACTGCCAACACTATCTACACTGACAGTCAGAGCGCATTGGCAGTTGCGAGGAACCCAGTTTTTCATGCTCGCACAAAGCACATTGAGGTGCATTACCACTATGTCAGGGAGAGGCTCTCAGCAAGAGAGATCAGCTTGGCTTATGTGCCAACACAGGACAACCTTGCAGATCTTTTCACAAAGGCATTGTCTCGTGAGAAGCTTGAAGCTTTCCGCAAAGCTTTGGGCTTACTCCCCTTTGTGGACTGATCCTGTCCTCAGGGCATGGCACTTCCCTTTACTCATGTGCCAGCTCTCGTTCACCGCATCACTCCAGGGGGGATTTGTTACCATATACATGTGGTAGTGATGTGTGTGAACACACTAGGACCGTCGGGGCATTTTTTCCTTCTTTAGGAGGTTTTTTCCCCCGTGCATTGTATATACGTCCATCACTCTAGGGCTATCTATCTTTCCATTGCACACTAAGTAGCACACTCTCTATTGTGTGCCTTGAGCTTCCTTCGTCTTCTCCAAGCTGTGTGTGTTTCTCTGCAACCCTAATTCCAACAGGTTCGTGGCAACCGACAACCTGATTGTCGAATTTTAAAGAGGAATTTTCAAGCTTGTAGCATCGGATTTGCAAATCAAGGCTTATCTGACGATTAATTGGCAAATCGGCTAGTAATTTTCACTTACCGACAATCCAAATTTGGTATGGCAAGCTTAACAATTCAGTATATTAGCTAAATCTTGTGGATTGTTGGAAAGGAATAGCAAGAGACAAAACAAGAGCCGAATCCGACATCGGAGGAGTCAGAAGGAAGTTTGGACGGCTAAAGCTTGGAATAGACTAAATATCAAGAAGAAGATTAAAAGAAGAAGAGTTTGTGAGGGCTTTTGAAGTTGCATCGGCAATCCACCAAACGAATCCTGCAAACCGTGATTCGAGGAATAAAAGAACTCATTTCGCTTAGAGGGCTGCCACCCATTGTCGATTGCGGGAAACCTCCCTTGCATGCAAAAGGACTCAACCACCGACCCTGCTCAAATCTTGCAAGGTCAGCATTGGATTGAGTGCCCTGGACAGCTGAATATTTTCCTGTCCTTGCTCGCAGCCCAAAAACCATTGTAGCACCGTCTCCATCCTCCTTTACTACTCGCATTGTCTGTTGGAGTCTGCACGCCAGTTGCCACCATGCAAGGCTTTATATAAAGCCTTTACACACCTTCTTTAAAAAAAAGGTGTGGCTTAAGTCCTTTGGCCGGTCGCCCATTGCAGTAATCCACTTACTTCGGCCTCCCACTGCAACATACAGTTCCATTTTAACATAAACCTCAGTCTCATTTAACACAAGCCTCCAAAGGCTTTCCAATTCAATTGTGGCCATTCAACCTAAGGATCAAATTGGCCCTTTTATTAAGGACTCGTGCACCCTTTTATAACTCGCTTGGTCGGTCTTCGCCAAGCCAAATCAGCAACAAGCCACCGACTCCATTGAAACCAATTCGACTAACTTCATTGGCTGCACAAGCCTTCTTTCTCGCTGTTCAAAAGAAAATATTGCTGTCCATTCTTCGCCGAACTGAAAGCTAAAATTACCACCACCTTTTGGGATACGGGAGAGTGGACGCTACAAAATTCAACCGGTTCGGTGACGCACCGTCGGACCGTCCACTTTTCTAGCAATTTCCTAGCGCATCGCCATTCCGGACTGGACGCCACCGAATTTTTTCAGCTAAGTACATTACATTTTTGTTATTTATTTTACTCTTTTATTTCGCAAATTGTACCTGTAAATATCAGTAAATAGCTCTTTTTAAGCATTATTCTTTAAAAAATTATTTATATATAAAAAAAGAGAAACATAAAAAGCACGCAATCATGGCACACCTTCCTCAGGTGCCCACGATTGCGGAACAACTTCAAAATCTGCAACAATCACTCACATATGAACGCATGCGAAGGCAAGAACTTGAAGATAAATTATTGTATTCTGCACGCACCGAATCTGCACCGACACCCGAGAAAAATAAAATTAGCACAAAATCTTTCACTTTCAAGGATTCTGATGGCACTAAAGATGCTAGCACGGTTCTAGCATGGTTTAGCCAACTAGATGACTATTTTCATGATGATGACTTTCCCAAGCGTGAAATGGTAAAATGTGCATCAAATCATCTCACTAGCAGCGTTGCATTGTGGTGGAACGCCACCAAACAACATGGAAGAAGACCACGCACCTGGCATGCATTTAAAAAAGTGTTTTTACCCCAATTTTTGTCAACACAATACAAAGCTAAAGCACGACGTCAATGGGATTTAATTCGACAAGGTAGAAATAAAGATGTACAGGGTTACACTGACCGTTTTTGGAATTGTTTAATTCAATTGCAAGCTATTGAACATGTTAGTCGCAGGAAATTGAAGCGAAAGTACATATCAGGCTTGGCACTACAAATTAGTGCTAAGGTAGATATGTTCGAACCAGATTCTCTGTCAGAGGCTATTAATTTGGCTCTCAACGCAGAAAAGAAAAAAGGTGGACATTCCTCTCACGCAGATCAACCTGCTAATACTAACCGCAACAAGAGACCTCCTTTCTCTACTAACTTTGACAGAAACAAACACCAAAGCCGTACTTTTTTCAAAAGACGTAGATTCGACAATTCTCCTATAACTGCTCAACCTCATACGAGCAACAACAACACCCAGTAAAACGAGGCAACCAAAATTCTTTCAACCAACGTTCTCCTCCAAATTCTAATGGTAACAAAAAGGTGAAGTATCTTAAATGCTTTCAATATGGTCACTATGCAGATAAGTGCCCAAATGGTCATACTAAGGGCAATAGTCAATCCAATGGCCATTCCAATGGAGTCAACAAAAATTCAAGTAAAAAATCCTTCAACAACAACCACCCCAACGGAGCTACTCTTAACCTCATGGAAGATGCTACACCCGACGACAATGAAGTGGAAGCTAACTACGGTGAGGGATATGATCCTAATTATGATAACGATGACAACCCATCCTCAGGTACTCCTATATCTCCTCATACTTTGTTTAAAGTGCAAGGCACTGTTAAGGGTGAAAATGTCACCATTCTGTTAGATGATGATAGTAGCCATGATTTCATTTCCACACAATTGGCACAACTTTCTCTCTCTTAAATCTCATCATCTCACAAGGTCAAAACTGTTTTTACTAATCAACGTTTTAATTGTAAAACTCAAGTCTCTATTGCATGGTCTTGATATGATTTTGGGAATGCCATTTCTTCATGAAGTTGACCCGTTGATTAATTATAAAACACGTACAATGTCTCTCACTCATAATAATAAAAATTTCTCCATCCAAGCAACATTGGCACATAAAAAATTTCCACTTCTCTCTCACTCAAGCCAAACGAGCAATTTAAAAACAGGGGAAAACATATCGAGTATTGATAAATCAAATTTCTGTTGAAACTGAAACTTCACGTAACTCCACACATGATAAATTTCTCTCACAAATTTAAAAATTGTTTCATGCATGATCTACCACCTGGACTTCTACCATCACGTCCAGAAGACCACAAAATTGACATTATATCGGGTAGTGAACCTCCTTGTAGAGCATCTTATTGTGTAAATCCAGCCGCACATAGGGAGATACAAACTCAAATTACTGATCTTGACCGAGGCCTAATCCGACCTAGTAGTTCACCATACGGAGCTCCAGTACTTCTTGTCAAGAAAAAAAATGGAACCTTTCGTATGTGTATCGACTACAGGGTTTTAAACAAGATCACCATTAAGAATAGGTTTCCTATTCCTAGAGTGGATGATCTATTAGACAAACTGAAAGGGGCAAACATCTTCAGCAAAATTGGCCTCAAATTAGGGTACCATCAAGTTAAAATGTTTGAACATGATGTCTATAAAACTGCTTTTAGAACACAAACTGGACACTATGAATTCTTTGTCATGCCATTTGGTTTGACAAATGCACCAACTACCTTCACACATATGATGAATAGAATTTTCATTGACCATCAAGATTTTGTGATTGTATTTTTTGATGACATTTTGATATTCAGTAAATCTGAAGAAGAGCATAAACAACATTTAACAAGTGTATTTGATCTGCTTGCACAAAGTCACTTGTATTTGAATCTTGAAAAGAGTTCATTTTTTCAATCTGAAATTGAATATTTGGGACACATTATATCGGGTAAGGGAATACATGTCGATCCAAAGAAAATTGAAGCCATTCAATCATGGCCTAGACCCAAAAACTTGCATGAGCTACGATATTTTATTGGTCTTTGTAGCTATTATAGGAAATTTGTTTATAATTTTGCTTTCAAATCACATTATTTGACTCTCCTGTTGTAGAAAAACACGCCTTATGAATGGATTGATTTGCAAGAAAGCTCATTTAATGCACTTAAACATGCTTTGACTAATGCACCTGTATTGCAATTGCCTGATTTTGAAAGACCATTCTTTGTGGTAGTCACTGATGTTAGTGAAAAAGGTATCGTTGCAGTCCTTATGCAAGATAACCATCCAATTGCTTTTGAAAGTCGTAAATTCAAACCGTCTGAAGCAAAGTTCAGTACTTATGATAAAGATTTGATTGCTGTGGTACATACATTGAAAATTTGGAAACACTATGTAATGGGTACTGACTTGATCATTAAAGTTGATCAACAAAGTATCAAATATTTACTTTCTCAGCTCTTAATAGATGATAGACATATTAAGTGGGCCGTTTTTATCCAAAGTTTTCAGCCCAACATTCAATACCAACTTGGTAAAGAAAACGTTGTAGCTGATGCTTTGAGTAGAAGACCCTCACTTAATCATCTATCAACCATTACGGGAACTTCATTTGACACTATGTCTGACACTTATGCACATGATGATGACTTCAAAACAACATGGTTGCACATGCTTGATAATTCTGTACACACATTCCTCGAATACACTATTCAAGAAAACTTCCTTAAGTTTCAAACAAAAATTGTGCGTGACTAAACCTTTTCGTACATTAATTATTGAAGAATTGCACAAACCACCTTATGCTGGACATAGAGGATTCACTGCAACTTTTCAAAATTTATGTCGTGATTTCTATTGGCCTACTATGAGAATGGATGTTAAATAGTATGTTTCAACTTGTTTGATTTGTCAAAAAATCAAAGCAGCTACAGGTAAAAAATTGAGACTTTTACACCCTCTCCCCATTCTTGAAAGACCTTAGGAACATATTTCAATGGATTTTGTCATTGGTTTCCCACTCACAATGCACAAACATGACATGATATGGACTATTATTGACCGTTTCTCTAAACAAGAATATTTCATTCCTTGTAAGAAAACTCACAGCACATCAAGCTGCACTTTTGTTTCTTAAGACTGTTTTCCCACATCATGGTTTGTCTAAAGTGATTATTTCTGATCGAGACTCAAAATTTTGTAGTGCTTTTTGGACTACTGTGTTTGACAATCTTGGCACTACACTTGACTTCACTTCTGCATTTCATCTTGAATCTAATGGTCAAACAGAAGTCACCAACCGCACTATTATTGACTTGTTAAAGGCTTATGTTTCTTCTCAACCTAAGAAATGGGCAGATTTTGCAATTTGCATACAACAACACCACTCACACTGCCACTGGTAAATCTCCATTTGAAATTGTATATGGTCACTCTCTTCCTACTCCAGCTTCACGTCTTTCTAATGTTGTGCCTGCCGCTGATGATTTCACTACTGACTTTTATGATATTTATACAAGTGTGCATTCTGCCATTAAACACTCACAAGAACTTTACACCAAGCATGCTAACAAGCACCGCAAGGCATATCAATTCAAAGAAGATGATCATGTTTTACTTCGTATCCAAAAACGAAGGATCAAAAGTGTTGATACCAATGTCTTTGTTAAGCTTGCTCCTCGTTTTTATGGACCTTTCAAAATTTCAGCTGTCATTAATGATGTTTCTTTCCGTTTAGAACTACCTGCACATTGGCACATTCACAATGCCTTTCACATTAGTCTTTTACGCCCATTCCGAGGAACCCTACCTACACACCACATTTATGAAGACCCACCTTCACTTGTAGACCAAGAAGAGCAACTCATCCTTGATAAAATAGTTGATCATGAGACCAAGAAGAGCAACTCATCCATGATAAAATAGTTAATCATGAGACCACCACTACACACACTGGAATGGTTTATAACCGTTACCTTCTAACTTTCAAGGGCCACCCTAGAGAGGATGCCAAATGGATGCCTGAAAAGTTTTTTCGCAACTTTCCCAACCTTCTCTACACTTTTCATCACTCACAGTCCAGTTGATTTCTCTATTGAGCAACTGAGGACAGTTGCTATCCCTGGTGGGAGGGATGTTACGAGATTGGGCACCTTCCTGTTGTAGTGGTTAGCTGCAATTGGGATAGCTAGCGTAATGGTTAATTATGTGTTGTCTATTTATTTTACTAATTGAGTTGATGATGATTTTGTAGAGTGGAATGCGGGGAGTTGATGAAGAGGCGACGGCAATTACTCTTGGCCATTTTATATTTGCACAGTATTTTAGAATATCATTTCAATAAGCCACTATGGCTCTGTAAATAGTTGTAGTGGGAACTCCCCTTATGGGTCATGCAAGAACTAACGAGCTTCACTCATTTACAAAAGTGAAGTGGTTGTAAAAGAGGGGCCTCAATTTTTGGCACCTTAAACTAAAAAATAATATATATTAAATACCAACTCCACAAGAGAAGTGCCGTGGAGTTTGGGGCTAGATTTAGGCCTTTCTCTTGCAGATTCTCTTCTCTACTCTCTTATGCTATGGTTATTTTGTTGTGTACTCTCTAATCTAGTCTCCATCCTTTAACATATCCCTTATACATCTCTTACACTCTTTTACAAGCATGTCTATGTCAATTCTATGTTTACTGTGTATGTGTGTCATAGTCTAGGTGTGAGTGTGTGTGCTTGAAAATTGGAAGAAGAGGTGGACAGGTTGATGGTGATGCTTGGGAGCTTGTGTTGAATAGTTAAGCGGTCGATCTCCCCCTCTTCTCCCAACATAAACTCAACATAAACCTAAATTTAATCTAATTTTAATTCTAACCTGAACCTGAATGTAATCTAACTGAAATCTAAATCTAATCTAATCTTAAATCTAACTTAGCTAATCTTAAATTTTATCTTAATCTTAAATCTAACATAAATCTAAATATAATCTAATCTTAAATTCAAAATAAACATAAATCTAATTTAATCTTAAATCATAAACCTAAATGTAATCTAACTTAAATCCAACTTAGCTAATTTTAAATCTTGCCCTAATTTTAAATATAAACCTAAATCTAAATCTAACTTTATCTTAAACTCAACATAAACCTAAATCTAAATGTAATCTAACCTAATCTTAAATCTAATTTATATCTTAACCTAAACTTAAGTTTAACTTAATTTTAAATTTACCATAAATTTTAAATATAAGTTAAATGTAATTTAACTTAATTTTAGATCTTAATCTACCCTAATTTTAAATCTAACATAATCCTAAATCTTAATATAACATTTCATTTCATATTTTCTCTATTTTTTTTTATCTATCTCTCTCTCTCTCTCTCTCTCTCTCTCTTTCTTTGTTTTCTCCCCTTACCTCTCTCTTCTCTCTCTCTCTCTCTCTCTCTCAAAGATACAGTGTCTATCTCTCTCTCTCTTTGTTTTCTCCCCTTACCTCTCTCTTCTCTCTCTCTCTCTCTCTCTCTCTCTCACACACACACACACACACACACACACTGTATCTTTGAGAGAGAGAGAGAGAGAGAGAGAGAGAGAGGGGGAGAGAGAGAGAAAGAGGGGAAGGGAACATGAGAGAGAGGAGAGGAAAGAAGCATATCTAGCTCTCCTTTCTCTCCTCGTGTGTGTGTGTGTGTGTTGGGGGGGGAGAGAGAGAGAGAGAGAGAGAGAGTTTCCCGGTTTTGCTAGAGCGTCGAAACTAAGATTTGAGATCTGAGTTTTTGACGCTCTCGATTTATTTTTTATCCCTGTCGACGTCGCTATGGGTGTTGCTATGAGCCTCGCTATACGCGTCACTTTGTTAACAAAGAAAATAACAACGCTCATAGCGAAACCCATAGCGACGCCGTAGATTTTCACTTTTGAACGTCGCACTGTGAGTGTCACTAATGTGAAGTACCTCTTGTAGTGTCTTTGCCTCATAGGTAGTGACCTCCACTGCAGAGATTGCATGATTGGTCACCATATCCTCTAGTAACTTTCACATATTCCCTTTTCCAAAATTAGCACTTAACAACATACCTGTCTCCGGCAAGTGGATCTTCCCATCCTTAAAAAACACAAGATGCCCTTTTAAAGCATAACTAAAGCTATTACAATCTCTATTGCCATGGTTTCTACAATCACACCATATGCATCTATGCACAAACCCTTCTTTACTTTGGGATTTTTGTTCAAAAGGTAGCCCTTTATTTTCAAGCCTGGCCAACTTCAATTTCATTTCATGCATGCCCTTAAAAATCTAGTCAAGCATAGAGTTATCACCTTTCGGAGTCACATTAGCAGCTTTTGTTGGAATCTTGGGCATGCTAGAGGTAGGAGTAGCACCATCTTGTCCCTACAATGCTGCCTCTTAGCAAGCAATGAGATTGCATCTTCAACCTCTTTCCGCTCTACCTTTAAACTCTATTTTATTCTTATCCTCTAACAATAGCTTTAACTTTTCTTGGAGCTCGGGTCCTATGGGGCTTGAAGAAACAATTCTATCTTTCACTATCCAAAGAACCTCACTTTGTTCCAGACAATTGAGCATAGCGTTGTGAGCGGGATGGAAACACACACAACGCCTCTATAATGACCAGACACACACTCTTGGGATGATACACACTCACATTATGGGGCACCACTCGGCTTACACAACCAGCCTGGCCGAGACAGGGAACACACAGACGGAGTGAGAGGAGAGAGACTATCCACTTGCCCACTCCACTCCACACACACACACACACACACACACACACACACACACCCCCAAAAAACTCAGCTCAAAAGAGGAGAATTTCTGATGTTTAGATACAATTGAGCTTGGGCCAACACCAATGGGGCAAATAGCTCACACAGTATGGGTAAAATAAGCCAGATACAATCACAAACTAGAGCAGAAACTTCGCTCATAGGAGAAACTTACACAGAAAAACAACAGAAAAAGAGTGAGGAATTTGGCAAAATGGACAGCGCCATTGCGTCCGGAACGGCCCAAAACCCCAGTCTACAATGTCAAAGTGCTCAAATCCGACCTCGGATGAGTAGTTTACGGCCAAAACAGGCTCCAAAATGAGTAAAAACACACCTGGGCTGATTCCTCCTCTCTTCTCTACATTTTTTCTGGTCTTCTCTCTGTTTTTTCAGTTCCCATACTTAGATTTATTAGTTGGGCACCCTTGGCCTTTTAGTTGACCTCAAACGGACCCCGAACAGGCCAAAAACTGACCTCGCAGTGCATAGCTGTCACCTTTTTGCATCATCTGCACACCTGGCACTCATTTCTTTTCAATAATGCGTCTCGCAACCACGTGAAGTGGTCCCAAAAAGTGGTCCTAATGATGACCTTTCTGCATAACTCTCATGAGAAAACACCTACGTTGTGTCCGTCCTCATCCGCGTGCAAATATTGACCCCGTTCGCCCTCCTGACGCCATTAGATGCCATCTGACGCACCTGCTTACCTCATGTCGTCGACCCGCGGATAGCTTCCTCGAGAATTTTTACACGCTACCAACTCCTCCTTATTGTAGAAAAAACACACTGGTACTGGTAATAGTGAAAATCGATGCACTATGTACATGTTGTCCTACCTGTACACATGTGGGCCCCACGTAACCACCTGGCTATGGAAAATGGGCAATCCTTTAGTCGATGCACCATGCATGGATATGTACATATGCGCAATTCCTTGCTCCAAAAAACTCCTGACATAATTTGCCCACCCCCTAGCCTGCTAGAGCATTCATGCTCAGCAGCAGCACTAGTAGATGCTCATTCCACCTGGATCAAAAGGCCAAAGGCATATCGCCTGATTCACAAGAAGCATCATAACACCACACCTACATTTGTCAACAATTAACCAAAATGGACCATAGGCATATCCAACTAACACATCCGCCCTGTCTGGAGTTCCAAAAGCATAAATATTGCATGCCACATTCAACCCAACCGCCGATAGAGACAACTCAAGTGACTCATCACCTGGCATCTTGGCTTCACCAGCCATAGCAACAACCTGCAAATCATGCACCCAAGTAGCTAAAAGCATTGTGTTAAGGTAAAGTTGTTGATATCCAAAGCACAAAAGTATCCCCGCATCACACATATCCCTAGCATAGGCATCCACATAGCTGAGATTGGACTCATATATGCCAAACCCCTTCTCCTCATCATAAGCATACTCATCATCACACATAACTTCATCCACATCATAATCATGGCTATCACCACTATCCATAGCTTCTAGCATGGGTTCATCAGTCTCCAAGAATACAGATCCCTGCTCTAAACCACAATCATGCTCACAAATCGATTCAATCACTGCACATCCATCAACATATGGCTTCAAAACAGGCTCCACATCCAACAAATCCACAAAATCGCTCTCAACCTTGCCCTCTTCCCTAATTTCCAAGGAACTAGTATCCAAATATACGTGCTCATCATCAATAACCTCAACCTCACACTCACACCCAGAATCACAAGGTACACAAGTAGCCAATGCATCCTCTTCAAGACTTTTCAATCCTGTATCCAAAGCATTACTCACCTCTTTAGGCTCTTCCATAAACCTGTCAATCTGCAAGACCTCTTTACGCTTCACAATAGACCTTGGGAAGAAACGAGAAACATCATAGGATAGGCTACTTTTCACCTGCTTAGGCTTAACTTCATCTTCCATGTCAAATCCATCTTGCACATGCATACCTGTACTAATACCATGTTCCTCAAGACGCTTAAACTTCCATTCCTTGTGCTTTGCAATGCATACCGCATCTTCAAAAGACTCGGGCCTCTTCAACTCAACCTCGAACCGCAACCAAGGTGACAAACCATCAACAAAAAAACTTTTCTTCAATGAACAAGGGGGGGTCTCATCCTTAAGAGCAACACACCAACGAGTCCATAAATCTGTAAAACCGTGTACATAGGCATCAACACCTTGACAAGAACCTTGCTTAAGAGCATTGAGCTCATTCCATACTGCATTTGTATCTTCAAAGACCTAGAAACGCTCTAAAAAAGCTTCTATAAACTTGTCAAGACTCAAACCATAAGAAGAAGCCACTGCTTCTTTAGCTTCCAAATCCATGAACCAAACACGGGCCTCATCTTTCAAAAGCAATCCAAATAGCCTCAAAATCTTGTCCTCATCACACATATTGTTGCTTATGCATGCCACCTCAACTTGCTCCAGAAAGTCTTCCGCATCTTCCCCACTTCTTCCATGAAATTCCGGATAAGAGAAAGCCATGGCTACCCAAGCTACTATGCTTTGAGAACCCCTTCAAACACACGTGCAAGAACCCAAAACTTTTGACTGACTCAATTCCCAAAAACTTCAATGGAGCTCAACTTTAGATAAGGACAAACACATGCACATCAAATGAGTTTTCGTAGTTGATCATTGGAATTACAACAGGCAAAGGACATTCCAAGATCTCTCGTAATCTTCTTGGCCCAAACATAAAGACTATGCGCTGCTGAAAAAAAATCTTCCTGGACACATGAACATTTATATGAATTCTTTGAGTTAAATGAAAAGGAGTAAATTGAGGTCCATTTTGATCATCCATTAAAGTCAACCATATAACTCCCAAGAAAGCACACCTGTCTTATCCTCTGATTTTGCCAAAATTTCAGCAGCATAATAGCATAAATGGCTTAAAAGACCAAAAAACCAGCCATCACAACTCGGAAAAATTTTGGCAGAGTTTCCCCAGAAATAGAACAGTAGGAACCCAAAATATAGACTGTATATGTATGCATAAACTGTCAACAATAGAACCCGAGCATCAAGTAGGACTCACTAGTACATAGCCTATGGCGAGGTCAAAAAAAGGGTGCTCCAGCTACCTGTATCACCGAAAGGATCTCTACATTTGAGAATCCCCCAGCTCAATAAAAACCTCACGCTATTGACCCTCACACGAAGGCTAATGCAAATCGCGTATAGTCAAGTCTCAGAAATGACTATCTTCCAGACCAAGTCTCAGAAATGGCTGGGACTGCCAAATACAACCAAGTATGGCTCCACAAATGCGTACAATGGCAGTTTCCACAAGTAACGTACAATCCAACAGACAATGCGCTCAAACAGGCGCCAAATGATGCATACCCACAACAACTACAAGTGACACCAATGCTAGTATATCACTGTACTTCAGCTACCTGTACCTATGTGAATCACTTATACCTGTCCCTGTACCTGTACCTGTACATGTCCCTGTAACCTGTAATCTGTAGTCTGCAACTTGTAATCCCGAATCTCGAAGCTTGAAGC
This sequence comes from Adiantum capillus-veneris, assembly GCF_014529385.1. NCBI lineage: Eukaryota > Viridiplantae > Streptophyta > Polypodiopsida > Polypodiales > Pteridaceae > Adiantum > Adiantum capillus-veneris. The sequence continues at coordinate 81,733,838 of NC_140948.1, read as the reverse complement.
TCGAATCAAAAGGTACTCGAAGAAGATCCTCCGTGGGGGCACCAAAAGAATGTGAGCGGGATGGAAACACACACAACGCCTCTATAACGACCCGACACACACTCTTGGGATGATACACACTCACATTATGGGGCACCACTCGGCTTACACAACCAGCCTGGCCGAGACAGGGAACACACAGACGGAGTGAGAGGAGAGAGACTATCCACTTGCCCACTCCACACACACACACACACACACACACACACACACACACACACACACCCAAAAAACTCAGCTCAAAAGAGGAGAATTTATGATGTTTAGATACAATTGAGCTTGGGCCAACACCAATGGGGCAAATAGCTCACAAAATATGGGTAAAATAAGCCAGATACAATCACAAACTAGAGCAGAAACTTCGCTCATAGGAGAAACTTACACAGAAAAATAGCAGAAAAAGAGTGAGGAATTTGGCAAAATGGACAGCGCCATTGCGTCCGGAACGGCCCAAAACCCCAGTCTACAATGTCAAAGTGCTCAAATCCGACCTCGGATGATTAGTTTACGGCCAAAACAAGCTCCAAAATGAGTAAAAACACACCTGCGGCTGTTCCTCCTCTCTTCTCCACGTTTTTTCTGGTCTTCTCTTTGTTTTTTCAGTTCCCACACTTAGCTTTATTAGTTGGTCACCCTTGGCCTTTTAGTTGACTTCAAACGGACCCCGAACAGGCCAAAAATTGACCTCGCAGTGCATAGTTGTCACCTTTTTGCATCATCCGCACACTTGGCACTCATTTCTTTTCAATAATGCGTCTCGCAACCACGTGAAGTGGCCCCAAAAAGTGGTCCTAATGATGACCTTTCTGCATAACTCTCACGAGAAAACACCCACGTTGTGTCCGTCCTCATCCGTGTGCAAATATTGACCCCGTTCGTCCTCCTGACGCCACTAGATGCCATCTGACGCACCTGCTTACCTCATGTCGTCGGCCCGCGGATAGCTTCCTCGAGAATTTTTACACGCTACCAACTCGTCCTTATTGTAGAAAAAACACACTGGTACTGGTAATAGTGAAAATCGATGCACTATGTACATGTTGTCCTACCTGTACACATGTGGGCCCCACGTAACCATGGCTATGGAAAATGGGCAATCCTTTAGTCGATGCACCATGCATGGATATGTACATATGCGCAATTCCTTGCTCCAAAAAACTCCTGACAGCGTCACTCAAACTCCCTTGAAAGTTCAATAAGAGAAATCCCTTCTTTTATCTTTGAAACCCACTCTAACAAAATTTGCTTTGTTATCTTCTTAGAGTAATCCATGAAGTATTCTTCCTTTAAGTCCAATTTGAATCGCTCCCCAATCAACTCTGTATGTGGGATAACTCCATCTCTTTCACATAACCACAAAGATACTTTGTGACATATTTACCTTCAAATCAAACCATTTTATTCACAATGAACTGAAGGGCCTTGGTGACTAACATCTCCCTTGTTTCTGCAGCTTGTTGATGTTGCATAAGAACATCCCCTGGTCAAAAAACTATTGTATTGTACCTTGGTCAAAAATCATCCACTGTTGCTCTTGTTGCTCCATAATTTTAAAGATTTTTTGCTTTGGAACCCTCACCCTAGCTTGCTTTGGGTCAGGTTCACCTAATTGGTGTTAAGAAGTACATAGTGGAGCTAGGAAAGCACTAAGCCTCTCATTTTGAGAGTTCGTAGGCAAAATCAAGCAAATTATAGTTGATTCAAAGCAAAAGACACACTTAATATGAACAGAACTCCATCCATGAAAGCTTCACGCTAAAAATAACCAAGATCGACTCAAAACTCTTGTGTGTGTGATGACTTGTGTAGACATTGCACATGTACAATACATGTTTGCCCTTTCAAAAACTCTTTCTTTGTCCTTCAATTCTTTGTTGAGGCCATTTTATGGAAGCTTCAACACTTCCATAGACAATGACACAAATATGTTTGAAGAGAAGAAACCCTAATTGGAACCCCCACACACTCAAATACAAGGAACAATACAGGACTACAATAGCATACCATAGAAGAAGCCTGTGTATCCTTTCACAAAGAGGCTCACGTGGTGATATTTTTTTTCTTCACAAAATCTCTTCACATCTTGCAATCACGGACACCCTGAGTGGTGTAGAATTTTGAGCTACTTTTGGCCATTTTTGAACATTTGATGGCAGTCTTTAGCCCAAAAAATGCCCCTTGTTGCCTCTAAAAAGCCCAAACAAGCTAGGAAAAACCCCTAAACTTGTGGAAAACCCCCTTGGACTTAAATTACATGCTAAATCTCATTTTTTCACTTGGCAAGCACTTTAGATGCATCATTTTTAGTTGCATATAAAAGTTGCTATTTTTGGACGAGATTGCCCACATTGAACTTTCTAGGAAAAACGAGTGCGCCATCTCCGCACACATGAAATTTACACATTTCTAAATTAAACTTCACATATTATATTTGAAGAAAACACACCATAGTGCCACGTCTAGGGTCTTGCCTCCCTAGTAAGAAATGTCCACAATTACATCCGTGGCAACCGTTACATGACATATATGAAATTATTGTCGCATTTGGTCTCACATATCTAAAACCATAAAGAGAGAGGTGAACATTTAAATTCACATTGTAAACATGCCACAACACAACAACGCAGCAATGCAATTTTTGCCTCAATTGTGACTTTCATAAAGACCAGCTAGAGTATCCCAAGCCTGTTGTGCTAGTTTTGCTAAGAAAATGAGGAGTAGTAGTGAACTTCATAGATTATGCAATCAATGTATGAGCTTGTGCATCTCTAACATCCCAACAAGATTGCTCAGCTATAGGCAAAACAACTTTAGTAGCAACATACATGTGCTAGAACCTATAACATCCTCAACATAGCTTGTATCCACAGAAGGCGGATGTACATCAATGCGTTGCACAATATTCCAAACATCCTTTGACACAAGAGCATGCATCATCATGTAAGCCCACATTGAATAGTTATCCCTATTCAATTTGTCCTCAACAACAAACATGGTAAGTGATTGCACTTGATGTGAAAACTGCTCCAAAAGAGAAAAACAAAGTAGGACTAACACGTGCTGTGTAGCACAACCCGAAGAGGACTGCAAGGGACAATTCAACAAAAAATGCACTGACAAAAATTCCACACAAAGGAAAATTGCGTGCACAATATTGCTTGTAGTGGAAAGAGAGATTATAATAAGACCGAATCAAAGCTCTGAGCAGACCAAGTGCCATGGGCTTTCCTGAAGTATTGCTCGACTTGCTGACATTCATCAAATCTCACCCAATTTAGAGAAATTGAGTAGGGGGTGCTGGCAAGGCTGGCGACTATCAACCTGCTTTGATACCAATTGTTGAAATTAGGGTTGCAAGGATGCACACACAATTTGGAGGAGATGAAGAAGCTCAAGGCACACAACAACAAGCGTATTTCTTAGTGTGCAAATAGAAAGATAAGTTAGCCCCAGATCGATGGGTGTATATACAATGCATAGGGAAGAAAATCTCCTAGTGAGGAAAAAAGTGTCCTGACGATCGTGAGTTGGTTCACACAAATGACTACCACATATATGGTATCTTTTGGCTTAATAATGTACATATGGCAAGTGCATCATGGTGGCACACTCGTTTTTCTAAAAATTTCAATTCGATCAAATAGCAGCCGGTATGTGCAACTATCAATGATGTTATTTAGAGGTCATGCCAAGTGAAAAAATGACCTTTAATATGAAAATTGAGCACAAGGGAATTTTCCTAGCTCGTTTGTCATTTTCGTTCAAAATGGGTCATTTTTGTGTGAAATGGTAAAAAAAGGCCATACAATGGAAAAAAAGTACCCATTTTGGGTCAAAAATGGCTCAAAATGCCACATCATTCATAGTGGCATAATTGTAAGACAAAGGCATGCTTGTTTGTGGTTGAATATTAACACTTTCAACCTCTTTGAAGAGGGTTCTCCTATGGTGCACATAGTGTAGTCCCACACTGCTCTTTACTTGCTTTCAAGTGTGTGGGGACACTAATTAGGGTTTTGTCTCTTCCAATAAGTGTGTGGGATTGTCTATGGAAGTGCCCAAGCTTCGATGAAAACCCGTTGTCAGGGGATATGTGTTCGAAACGTGAGCCGGGTCAACACCGGGGCTGCTAGCTGTGGGAGAAGAGAGAGGGAAGAGATGTACCACACCGCACAAGTGCCTAATATCTTCTCCAAAATGGAAGTGCAATAACAAATAAACAAAATTTTATTAATGCTGACAAAAGTCGAGCACAATTGCCAAGGCGGTGTTGTTAACAACACGGTTAAGATGATTAATTGCAGATTAAGGAGTTTAAGCTCCTGTTTACAAAATCTAGGCCAACTTAGTTTAGCGTGCACTGATTCAAAATGTCCGTTGGTGATCGATGTTGATGAACGTAAGGCTAATTATGATGATTTGGTCACAAAAACTTCCCCTGTGTTGCCAAATCCGCATCTTATTGCTTATATTCTTGATCAAGAATGGCTTCCTCTCCACGAGAGAGAGAGAGAGAGAGAGAGAGAGAGAGAGAGAGAGAGAGAGAGAGAGAGAGAGAGAGAGAGAGAGAGAGAGAGAGAGAGAGAGATCCGCCTTGCTTAGCTTCGACCTCTTTGCTACGCTTCGAGAGCGAGAGAGAGATGCTTCTCTTCCTAGCTTGCTTCACAAGCCCCCTTCTTGTTTGCTCGTGCTCCTCTCTAGAAGAGAGAGAGAGAGAGAGAGAGAGAGAGAGAGAGAGAGAGAGAGAGAGAGGGAGGGAGAGTGTCATGCCTTGTTCGAGGAAGCGAGAGAGCCCCTAGAAAGAGCTCAATATTCTCCTTCTTCTCTACTTCATTCTCATGCCACAGAAAAAACCCTCTTTCTCTTTCGTTTCTGCTCTTTCACGCCATAATTCCCTTTCTTGCCCCTCCTTTATTCTCCAAAAGCTCTCCTCTTTTTTAGGCTAAAAAGTTTCCTCTCGGCTTGTCACGACGGCGTGACAACCCACCTGGTGATGTGGCAGGGCCAAGGTGGGCCAACTCGAAACTCGACGAGAGTGGAGCCGAATTTGAGCGCGCCGGAGAGTTGCAAATTTTTGTCTTCTTGGGTGACGCCATTGGAGCATCACCACGGTCGCCGCTAGCCCTTCTTCTCTCCCCTACATTCGCTTACGCTGTCTGCACTCCTTCTCCATTATTATTTTTTCCCTTCATTCACACTTAACCAACCCCCCCCCCCCCCCCCCAAGACTAAGTGGCACGGGCATGGGAGGGTGGGATCTACGGCCGAGGGATTGTGGGCCGTAGATCTGGAATGCGGGTACCCTAGATTACTTTTGTAAAAAGTAAACTAGGGTACCCGAGTTTTGAAATTAAACTAGGGTACCTACGTGGGTTTTGAACCCGTGACCTCACCCATGAGAGGCGCACACCCTAACCACTACGCCATGCACGCGTTGTGAAATGTGGAGACCCTAATTTACTTATAACATGTATGCACAAGGGCGGCAACCGAAAGTAATCTAGGGTACCCTAGTTTACTTTTTAATTATAAAAAGTAAACTAGGGTACCCTAGATTACTTTCGGCGCCGCCACTGGGATCTACGGCCCACAATCCCCCGACCGTAGATCCCACCCTCCCATGCCCGTGCCACTTAGTCCTGAGACCCCCCCCCCCCCCCCTAATTGGGTGGCCACCCCTCTTTAGGTCATGGGTGGGTGGCCTTTAGTTTATGGGCGGCCTTTTGGGTTAATGGCCCTTGGTGTCACATTAATCAAAGAACCTCCTAATGGGCACCACATTAGGTATACACATTGGCCAAAGCAATAATTAGAGTGGCTTTTGATTTTCAGCAGTCCTTGACTGACAATACCATCGTGAATTTTGCTACAATTTATGTGTCGTGGATATTGGCACATCCTTCAAGATGCTAGTATAGGTGATTGCATTTTGAGAGAGACCCTTGACTTTGCAACTGCTTAAGCCATATCCATGTTGGGAATTTCCTGCTATCAGCGGTCTCTAATAAATGAAATTTTTGTCAGGCACAACATATCAACCAAAGCATTGCCTATCACAACACATTTGGCATTCATATCGGCTAAGATATGCCAAATACGACAGGGCCCCTTTTAGCTGAAATCTCATCAAGCACTTACTGCTCCACTAACTGCAAGATATTCCAAAACGTGGTTGAAGCCCAGAAATTCTCAAATGGCACATTGATTGAGGCGACCAAACTGATACGGAACTGGCCCCCGATGAAACTTAATCTGCTAAAATCTCGACAAAACGAGAGCTCCAATTGACAATCTGAAAAGACCGATGCACTCCACAAAGTGAGCACTTTAGCCCCGTGCATTCACTTCATTTTTTATCCCTCAGTTTCACTTGCCCAATCCGGTACGCAATTGACTCAAACTTCAAACTACTATAACTTCTTCATTGTAGCTCCAATCGACAAGTCGTAAAGACAGGCCAGTAGAGCACTTCAAGCACTATAGTTCTAGATCATAAAATCCCATCTGTGCTTACTTCAAGAATACTCTTTTTTAGCATCATTAAGACATCTATTGGCCCTTTTAAGCCGCATCTAGCATACATTACTCATAAAGGTAGCTTGTTACCAAGCCTTGAACACTGATCGATAATCATGTAAGCTTCAAACAAGCTCGACGTGCATCCTTCTGGTATCTTTCTTAGCATGGGATCGGAGCTGCATGACATCCACCCCCTCTGAACCTGCACAACCTCCGGTCTGTACCAACTGCACTTGAATTTGCATCTGCTATAGGTACCTTAAGCTCATTACCATCATCAGACTCATGTAACTGGTAAACATATGGAAAATAATATAAGGCTTATACCCTATCATCAATGTTCTAGCTTAATCATTAGGTAGCTTCCCATCACAAATCTCTAAACCGTATATGTTGTATCTCCAAAGCACTCAATTATGGAAAACGTGTTTAGTGAACCCCACCAGACTCAAGTTCTCCAGTTAATGATGCACACGGCTTGACCATCAAACTCTCTTTAGGGAACCCTTTCAAGATCAAGTATGCCTTACTCTGTCTGCACACGAAATGACCGTCAAGTCCTTTACTTCAAGTTCTGGTAGCAGAACCAACTCAAAAGATGTAAAGATACTTCATCAATTGTCCAAAGAAGTCAACTAGAAGCCAACCATGTATCTTTATTGAACGCGTAACCAAAAACTCTTCTGACTTAGCATAATCTAGAAACCAAAACCTTGTACCATGCAACTTGCTACAAAAAATAACTGATACTCTTCAAATCTGGAACTTGCACTTCAGTATCCCCTTGGGATCAAATGGGAAACCAATCATTTGACCCACTATGAGCATTCCTTTGAAAAATTTGCACCATCCTCCAAGATCATAGGGAAAATACAAGAATTTCCAACCAGTAGAGCATAAACATAAATTAACCCACAAATCCTCATGAAAATTTCCTAGATCATATGGCATATAAGTCAATTGCCATGGACCATGCATATATTTGTCATCTCTTGGGTCAAAAGCTAGCTCAAAATCTCCTACATCATAGGGTAACATCAGATCCCATATAGCATCAGGTATCACTAGACACTGCCATATCCCCTGTGCAACTGGCTCATCCAATTGTCGATCACCCTCACTAGTATTGGAATCCCAATCATGCATATATGAATACATCAATTCTCTAGAAAAACTCTCTTCATTAGGCTCGCAAGATGCATCAAAAACAATTCTCTATCTTGTAGAGGCTCAAAATCAAGTAGAGCATCATCCAACAACTGCATAAGGTCATCATCAGCTGCATCTGAATAAACTTGCTCATGCATGAATCTAGATTGATTGTTATCCTTAGCATCTGTATTTGAGAATCCTTCCAAAGCTTCGTCCAATAAGCACATAAGGTCTCGGTCCACCACTTCAGAAGGTTCCTCCATCTTGCACATCTCAGGCTATTGTAAACTAAGATTTCCACATATGACATGCATACTGAACACATGTGTTTTAAATTTCTCTGCAAGTCTTTCACCCTCATCCAAATATCTTTGCACTTCTGTAGCACAAAGTTCAGCATGCACATTGAAAATTTCATCTACTGCCCTGTCTGTATCATCGGCACAATGAAACCAATCATATTCAACACCAAGAGATTGCACTTCACTATGCACCCCCTCTGAATGAGCATCATCAAGTTCATGATCATTCTGCCATAGTGTGAGCCCTATCTTACAAAATCTTGATAGAGAAGAATTTTGCTCCCCCTCTAAATCATCAACAAATTCAGGATCAGTTTGCCACATCGGTAGCTCTAGGTCATAGAAACTTGTCAAAGAAGGAGTCTGCACCCCCTCTGAATCACCATCATCACATTCAAGATCAATTTTCCACTTTGGTAGCTCGGCGTCACAAGAACTTGTCAATGAAGGAGTTTGCACCCCCTCTGAATCAACATTTTGCAGATCTTCAAACACGTACACTTGCATAACCAAGTCCTCAAAATCTAGTATATCCAAATTTGACAAATCTGGTATACCCAAATCCATGGTCATGCTGCTCTCAACATCACCCTTGCTTTGACCTATAACATCTGTATCATCAATCAACTCTATGGTAGAATCTGTACAGGAAACATTTTGCTCTAATTTTGAGTCAGTAGAAAAAGTATCAGTTGAAACCGAATCTTCATACATGTCTACTTCATAATGGTTTCACTCATTCACATGCACAATTTCTTCTTGAGTTTTAGCCACTTCATTGTTTTGATCCCCTGATTACTTTTCCTCATGTACTGCATGTACAGGTTCTTTGCAAAATTCACCCTGTGTATGTTGAGGCTGTAAGCCTTACCCTCAAAGACTTCTACTTCATGCAAGGCATCTGAAAAACCCAACTTTTCATACACAGCTTTAACTATGTCTTCATCATTAGCTTGTAATAAGGTAGCATCTTGTACAATACACTCATCAATCACAACTTCTAATTTTGATCATACTTGTCCTCGAATATCTGCGTGGTTTGATAGACTTGGACTCTGTTTTTGATAGCTTGCATAATGCTCATAACTTACTTGTACAATAGCTTCTTTAAAGTATTCACAATCATCATTGCATGCTTTGGTAACCTCTTGAATCTGCACCTTCAAATCTGAACTCACTAACTGCTCAAATGATCTAATCATTAACTCTTCTCGTATCCCTTTTAACTTGGTTTCCAACTCATAGCACTCTAGGTAGCCCTGTGGATCATAACCATCGAAGACTCGCCTCTCATTGTATACCGCATATAAAGCTGCATCCATTTGATTCTTCTTCTTCATGGCCTCCATTTCAAGCAGACATCCTTGAACCAATTGAAACATCTTCAAAAAATCTGGAACTATTGACTTATCATCAAAACCATTTGCACTTAACTCTTCAATCAACTTCATGATCTGGTCTAAATTCTCCATATGCACCTCCCACCCCGGCTCGTTTCACATCGGGTTCACCAAATGTCGGGGGATATATGTTCAAAACGTGAGCTGGGTCAACACCGGGATGCTAGCTGTGGGAGAAGAGAGAGGGAAGAGATGTACCACACGCACAAGTGCCTAATATCCTCTCCGAAATGGAAGTGCCATAACAAATAAACAGAAATTTTAAATAATGCTTGCGAAAGTCGCACAATTGCCAAGGCGGTGCTGTTAAAAGCACTGTTAAGATGGTTCATTGCAGATTAAGTAGTTTAAGCTCCCGTTTTGCAAAATCTAGGCCAAAATAGTTTAGCCTGCACTGATTCAAAATGTCCGCTGATGATCGGTGTTGATGAACATAAGGCTAATTATGATGATTTGGTCACAAAAACTTCCCCTGTATTACCAAATCTGCATCTTACTGCTAATATTCTTGATCAGGAATGGCTTCCTCTCCGCAAGAGAGAGAGATATCCGCCTTGCTTAGCTTCGACCTGTTTGCTACACTTCAAGAGTGAGAGGGAGAGTAGCTTCCTTCCTTCCTTAAGCCTTGCTAAGCTTCAAGAGCGAGAGAGAGATACGCTTCTCTTCCTTGCTTCACAAGCTCCCTTCTTGTATGCTCGTGCCTCCTCTCTAGAAGAGAGAGAGAGAGAGAGAGAGAGAGAGAGAGAGAGAGAGAGAGAGGGAGGGAGAGCGTCGTGCCTTGGTCGAGAAAGCGAGAGAGCCCCTAGAGAGAGCTCGGCATTGTTCTGCTTCTCTGCTTTGTTCTCATGCCACATAAAAAACCCTCTTTCTTTTCATTCCTGCTCTTTCACGCCATAAGTCCCTTTCTTGCCCCTCCTTTATTTTCCAAAAGCTCTCCTATCTTTTAGGGTAAACATTTTTCTCTCGGCTTGTCACGGTGGCGTGACAACCCGCCTAATGACGTGGCAGGGCCGGGGTGGACCAACTCGAAACTCGACGAGAGTGGAGCCGAATTTGAGCACGTCGAAGAGCTGCAGATTTTTGTCTCTTGGGCGACGCCATTGGAGCATCACCGCGGCCGCCGCGAGCCCTTCTTCTCTCCCCTGCGTTCGCTTACGCTGCCTCCTGCACGCCTTCTCCATTGTTATTTTTTTCCTTCATTCACACTTATCGCCCCCTTAATTGGGTAGCCACCCCTTTTTAGCTCATGGAAGGGTAGGTAGCCTTTAGTTTATGGGTGGCCTTTTTGGTTGATGGCCCTTGGTGGTCACATTAATCAAAGAAGCTCCTAATGGGCACCACATTAGGTATACACATCAGCCAAAGCAATGATTAGCGTGGATTTCGATTTTCAGTAGCCCTTGACTGACAATATCATCGTGAATTTCGCTAACATTTATGTGTTGTGGATATTAGCACAGCCTTCAAGATGCTGGTATAGGTGGTTGCATTTTGAGAGAGACCCTCGACTTCACAACTGCTTAAGCCATAGCTGTGTTGGGCATTTTCTGCTATCAGCAGTCTCCAATAAATGAATTTTTTGTCAGGCACAACATTTCAACCAAAGCATTCACAACACATTTGGCATTCATATCGGCTAAAATACTGCCAAGTACGACAGGGCCCCTTTTAGCTGAAATCTCATCAAGCACTTACTACTCTACTAACAACAATATATTCCAGAATGTGGTTGAACCCCATAAATTCTCAAATGACACATTGACTGAGGCGACCAAACCGATACGGAACTGGCCCCCCGTGAAACTTAATCTGCTAAAATCTCGGCAATAAGAGCTCCGATTGACGATTTGAAAAGATTGATGTGCTCTACAAAGTGAGCACTTTAGCCCCATGCATTCACTTCATTTCTGATCCCTCACATGCACTTGCCCAATCCGGTACGGATCTGCAATTGACTCAAACTTCAAACTGCTATAACTTCTTCACCATAGCTCTAATCGACAAGCCATAAAGATAGGCCGATAGAGCACTTCAAGCACTGCAGTTCTAGATCATAAACTCCCATCTGTGCTTACTTCAAGCATACTCTTTTTTAGAATCATTAAGGCATCTATTGGCCCTTTTAAGTCGCATCTGGAATACATTACTCATAAAGGTAGCTTCTTACCAAGCCCTAAACACCGATCGATAATCATGTAAGCTTCAAAGAAGCTCGACATGCATCTTTTTGGTATCTTTCTTAGCATGGGAACGGAGCTGCACGACAGCGCCAACGAAGACATGAGTGAAGAAGATAAGGTTTACCACAAGGCAAACTTGTGCTATATCTGTGCTATTGGGATTGAGGCCACACAAATAATCAAACACACATGAATTTTGAGTTGTTTTTGGGCTAGTGTTTGAGTGGAGCTTTTAAGGTTGAATTGATGGTCATTTTTGTTGTGTTTCTCCATTGAATGAGTGGTGTGTGTTGTCACTTTAGCCACTAGGCCTAACTCTCACAGTTAGGGGCCGGACACCTTCCCAGTCGTACCACAATCACTAAGCTGGTGCACGTGATTTGTTGAGTAAGGGAAATAGGGGCATTATATTGAGTAATTTTGACAAATGTGTGCGATCTTGGTTCATACACATAGCTTGTGAAGTGTGCGTGTAGCTCACATGAAATTCACATTTGCCAGAATTCACATCTAGTTCATTGTAATGCAATCTTCATTGACACATGACTTCGATTGAACCATCCAGACTCCCCACTCATGTATGGTTAGACGTGTGTGTAGATGAGATGGCATAAGCGCAGTAGTGGCTGGAAATGATGTCCGTTAGAGCGTGGAGTCCATCGGTAGGGAGCCACGACGGACATGAGCAAAAGGTTGCACGTGGCATGGTCGGAGTAGGATCGCATATCCGATTATTTGCCAGTCGGCTAGACCTCAATGGTGCTTACCCATTTTGGGCATGGGACTCACCTTACCTTGGTTGACGTCCGGGCGGACAAACATGTCCTGCACGGAAGCTAAGTATTCGTCGATTACTAATGCCACAGGCGTAAACAGTGCTACTTGTTTGATGTACAAATGCAAAGCAGGGTATGTTTGTATGTAGTGGGTGCCCCTTATCAAAGAAATATGCTACAGGCTTTCAAGGCAGGGGACTATGATCTTGTGGGCCTTTGACAGCAAATTAATAGGACTGGTTGGACTCTCCTTTATCTGCAAACTTGGTACACGACATGCAGTTTGTTGATGATGATGAGCTGGTGTATTATGACAGCTATTTATCTTGTGAGCCTTGCTATCGTTCACTGTTTAATTTTGCAAGCTTGGGTACACGACAGGCCGTTCGTTGTTCTTATGAACTTGTGTACTATGACAGCTATATATTTTGTGAGCCTTGCTATGTTGCAATCACATTCTTTTTGCATCAATGTACAAGGATAGTATGTGCCAATGTCAGTTTATTTTGGACATGGTTGAGTGAACTTTGCTAAGTGGCTTCTCTTGAGTAAAGCCTCTAATTACTTTCTTACTTAGTTGGTTTCTCTACAGTCTGGTCGAGCAGTCCATTTGTTAAATACGATTTTGAAAGGGAATTATTTATCTGCAACTCTCTTGAATAAACGCAAATGGGTCTCTCTCTCTATACGCTGGTATAGGATTCTCTCTCTCTCTCTCTCTCTCTCTCTCTCTCTCTCTCTAAATTCTAATGTCAATTTAACCTGCCAGCTGGTATCAAGATTCTCTCTCTCTCTCTCTCTCTCTCTAACTTTTAATACCTTAATTTGATTTAACTTTAAATTTCAATACTTTTTAAGCTCTCTCTCTCTCTCTCTCTCTCTCTCTCTCTCTCTCTCTAACACTCTAACACAGTCACACTAAAAGCCCAAGTTTTAATTAATTTACCCTCTTTAAGTCACCCAATTTCTCTCAATCCACTAATTTCCCCCTTTATCTCAATTCCCCCAATTTGCTTCAAATTTCCAATTTTAATTCCCTATAAATTGCCCCAATTTTCCAAGTTTCCCCAATTCCCCTAATTTGCCCCAAATTCTCTAATCTTTCCTGTTTTCTTCCAGTACCCCTAAATTTCCCCAAATTCCCTAATTGCCCTAAATCCCCTAATTCCCCCAATTTCCCTAATTGATAAAATGCCCTAATTTTGCTCATATTTCAAGTTCTCCTAATTCTGCCCTAATATTTTTCCAATGTTTGAGATTAGCCTAATTTTCCCACACATCTCTCTCTCTCTCTCTCTCTCTCTCTCACACACACACACACACACACACACACACACACACACACACACACACACACACACACACACACACACACACACACACACACACACACACACACACACACACACACACACACACACACACACACACACACACACACACACACACACACACACACACACACACACACACACACACACACACACACACACACACGTGCGCACGTGCACAATGGGACGACGAAGATTACCGGAATGGGATGAGGTGATTGAGAACAAGGAGGGATGGAAACTAGTGAATTGGAGATGCAAGCATTGCAGTGAAGTACACAACGGGAGTGCACCTCGAGTGAGAGCTCATCTTATTTCCATTCCTGGTCAAGGTGTTGAATTATGTCTTGCTGACATTCAGGATGAGATCATTGTGAAGTTGGGTGGTGATCCGCCCGCCATTCGTGCCGCAAAGAAAGCACGATTTGAGCTTGAGGCTCTTACAAATGCACCCTCCGTAGCCAAGTCATCTCCAACCACTCCTCAAGAGCAAACTACATCAGTGGCCACCTCATCTCATGCTCCCGTGACATCTCATCTACAAGGTATGGGTTATAAGCCATCAATCCCTACAAAATGTCAAAGCTTTCAAGAAACATCCAAGAGGCCCCTGCAACAAAGCTGGATGAAAATCAAGCACGAAAATGCTAGGAGAAGGTTTCGGCAATACTTCTTTGAGTGCAATGTACCCTTTGATCATGCTCGCAAGCCTACTTTCTTGAATATGCTTAGTGCAGTGACTGAAGCAGGGCCGACTTTCAAGCCTCTGTCCTATGAGACTCTTCGTAGCAAAGAGTTGAAAGCAGAGGTGCATAATATTGAAATAGAGCTAGCACCAATAAGGGCAGCATGGGTAAGATATGGATGCACCATCATGTGTGACGGATGGTCAGACACAAAACGACGACCTCTCATAAATATTATTGTCTCCTGCTACCTCGACACCACTTTTTTGACCAACATAGATGGTTCAGCTGAATCTCATACAACTCAATATCTTTATGAGCAATTGAAGGTAGCAATAGAGGACGTGGGAAAAGCAAATATGGTGGCTGTTATTACAGACAATGCAAGAAATTGCAAGGCAGCAGGCAATCTTGTGGAGTTACATTACCCGCATATTTGTTGGGTGCCTTGTGCATCTCATTCCATTGATCTCCTTATTGAAGACATAGGGTATATTCCATGGATTGCTGATGTGGTCAAGAAGGAAGAGTTCATGGTGAACTTTGTATGTCGAAAGCAACGAGCTCTTGGTATTTACAGTTAGAACTGTGAGATAGAGCTAGAGAAGCCTTCAAGCACCCGTTTTGCCTACCTTTTCGTTGTGTTGCAGAAGCTAGTCAAATGCCGTCGCGGCTTATGCCGCATGATAACAGATGAGAAGTGGCTTGCACGGGATGGTAGCACCAAAATAAAGGGCAAGAAATTTGAGGACATTATGTATGAGGCTGTTTTTTGGCATGATGCGGAGTGTATTGTAGGATTTATGGAGCCTTTGATTTGTGCCCTACACCTCAATGACTCCAAGGGGTGCACCATGGGCATAATCTACGAGTTCATGGACAAGGTGGGTGATGCCTTCGACACTTTCAACCTCTTTGATGACAATAGGTATATTACTCTCATAATCTTGAACTTCATTGTGCTCCTTTTAGCATTACTCAAAACCATTTTCCATTATATAAAGTAACATGTTGTTAAAAACATGGTTATGTTGTAGGATGGATGATATCAAAGAAATATGGAAAGCAAGATGGGATTGGTTTCATCGTCCTATTCATGTTGTCGCTCATATCTTGCATCCACTTTGGAGGGATGCTCATCAAAGGCATGATAAAGAGCTGAATACTGGGTGGAAAGAATATACTTCTAAGGTGGAGTTTGATCCTGTGAAGCAAGACCTTCTTGAGTCTCAACTTCTATGCTTTCGAGATCTTCATGATGTAGACTTTGGCTCAACAAGGTCTAGTCTTCGAGATGCTCATCTCAAGCCTATTAGTTGGTGGGAAAAGTACGATGGAGATTGTCCTAATTTGCACCACATTGCCTTGAGGGTTCTCTCACAAGATTGCTCATCTAGGGCTTGCGAGAGGAATTGGAGTTTGTTTTCAGCCATTCATACCAAAAAGAGAAATTGTTTGACGTCGTCACAACTCAAAGGCCTTGTCTTTGTGAACTCTAATCTCAAGCTACTTCAAAGGAGGGAAAAAGCAAAAGCCATACTTGAGATTAATCTTGATTCCTTCAAGGTCGAGATTTGTATGGCAGGATTGATACATCCTACAAATGAAGATGATGAAGTGTGGGCCTTTCTTGCAGCTGAAAGGGAACAACTTCAACACCAAACTAGAACAAGGACTGGCACCATTGGTAGAGGCAGAGGTATTGCGAGGGGTCGGGGGCGTGCCCAAGGTCGGGACCGCGGCTGAGGAAGAGCACTAGAGGCCGAGTCACAGATAGAGTTAGAGTCAGAGACAGTGTGTAATGGAATTTGTCTATTCAATTTGAGAATAGCGGAATTTAATGAGAGTACTTTCAAGAAATGATTTTGTGAGCATAGCGGGTAGACATAATTGAAGATAGCAACATAATCATAGCAATTAGTTAACTTGGCATAGACAATACTTTTGCAAGAGAGAGAGTTTAGAGAACATGACAACAATTGAGGACCGGATTTATGTGGAGCCGGTCCCCCCTCCAATAGGCATTTGTATTATGATTTCTCCCATAAAGAGAGACTTGTTACAATACAGTCTTTGTGTTCCTTGTGACCTAGGTGATGCCATGAAGATGGAAGGCTTCATGCACCACAAACATAACATAAACTTGAAGAAAGCTTTAACTATCCCAAGCCTCAGTCCCAAGACCTCAAACACCTTCGAAGGTGGAGAGAGCTAGCAGGGAATGAGGGTAGGGAAGAGGAAGAAGAAACATTTCGTAGGAGAAAGAATTAGTTCCTCACTTATCATACTCTTGTTGCTAGCATACATAATAGCATAGTAATGAAGAAGAAGGAGATGGCAAGCTTAAGCATTGAAGCATGGCTCTTGGTTGGATTTGCACTCCATAGCCAAGAGTGTTGGTGTAGGCTCTCAACCTCTACTTCCTTGGAGAGGGAGCTCTTGCCCTTTGCATATCACACCATGAGAGTGCTTGTGAGTGTGTGTGGGTGAGTATACCCCCTAGGCACCCCCCTAGCTTGCTTGGGTCGACCCCCCCTTGTAGCTCATGCCTGAAGCTCATTGGACCCCTCCAAGCCTAGCCAATCACAAGCAGGAGCCATTACAAGCAACATGGGTAGCCTTGGGACAAGTGTCCCCCTTTCCCCTTTGAGGGAGAGGACTTGATAAATGCTAAAACAATTAGATAATTCATGTAATTTATCATTGGACCCCTTTGAAGCCTAGCCCATAGGCTTCAAGCAACACATGAAGGTAACATGGGTAGGGGCCTGACATGTGTCCTTGCTGCCTCTTCAAGTTGGGCTTCCCTTGTGTGTGTGAGTGGGTGTTCTCTCTCTAGCCCCTAGGAAAAGGGCTCGCCCCCCCTCTTGTAGGAATGCTTTTGACTTTTAGGTGATCAAGCACCTTACTCACCAAGCATGACAAAGCACTTGAACTAGGGGGTGTTCCCACAAGCATCTCAGGCAAGCTTCTCAAGGCACCTCAAGTACTTTAATCATGCAGCAAGTCAAGCACCTCAAGCATGGAGCCAGTCAAGCACCTCAAGCATCTTAATCAAGCACCTCAAGCATGGAAAACACCTCAAGCATGACAAGCACCTCAAGCAGGACAAGCACCTCGAGCTTGGGCCGGGTTCCCACCTCAAGCTCAGCCCTAGCTTACTTAAGGTCAAAGGACTTTTACACACATTTATTGGAGGTCTTCAATGAAGATAACCCTAAGGTCTTATGCTCCATTGGTTAGCCTTGCTCTTTGATAGACCATCTCCCTTTTGGGCCCCTTTACCATTGGCCCCGTGTTGAGATAGATCTATAAGCACATACCTATATCTTAACACTTGTTCCCGTTTATTCTCCCACATTAAGTGATCAATTTAATATGAGAAAATCATTTGGGTTAGTTAGATATTAGATCTTATGACATTACCTCTCTCTTGAAATCATAGTCGTCCTCGACTATGAGGTAGAAGAGATAAAGTCTTAGTCATTAGTCAATCGTACTTAGCGGGTAAAGGATCCCTTTTTACCCTACGACATCTTTCCAAGATGGATGACTAATCCCTTTGGTGCTTGGGAGACATAGCTGCCGCAAGCATGTCTGCTCTTTAGTCCATTTCATTCTCCCAAAGTAGAGTGACAAATTCTACTTGGTGTTTGAGAGACGTCGTCATCACAAACATGATTCTAAGCATGCATACTAGTTAAATTTGTGCACAATTAAAAAGAGGACTAGTCATATAAGACAAAAACATGAGTTATTTAAAAGAAATTTGTACATTTGCTTACTCTAATGTAGCATTGTAAGCATTGATAAGGTTCATACTATCCTTAAGTTGTACTCCTTGCATCCATTTAGCATCTTCAAAAGGATAATTTTTGAACTTAATAAGATACCGTCGGATAATCTTACCATGTCGTAGTACCTTGTCTTCATGCCGAAGGATAGCTTCGGGTTGTAGCACCTCTTCTTGGTCTTCAACTTCGGAAGGGTCTTCAATAATTGGTTCAATTGGTGGCTCTCCTTTGTAGGGCTTAAGTAAGCTTACATGTAAGGCATTGCGTATAAGCCAATGGTTGGGCAACTTGAGTTGATAAGCCGTCTCATTGATAGGCTTCAAGATTTGGAAAGGACCATAGTATCTTTTTGCTAGTTTAGCATAATACTTTTGATGGCCCGTAGGATTTTTGCCCGTCGTTTGCCTTAATCGAGCCTTAGGAAACTTGAGTAAGACCCAATCATTTTCTTTGAACATTAAGGCTCTTCTGTGCTTATCAGCAGCAGCTTTTTGCCTTTGTTGAGAGATGGCTATAGCCTCCCTAATCTTTTGAAAAGATTCTTGTAGGTCACGGCTATACTCATCGACGGCGAAGATCTTCCCATGTACTTTCAGTAGCAAGGGACTTTTAGGTCTTCCTTCTATGATCTCGAAAGGTGCTTTGCCCGTAGAAGTATGTACAGTATTATTGTAGGCATACTCTACTAGCGGTAAATACTTTTCCCATTGTGAGCGTTGATCTACTTCGGTAACATAAGTCTTGAGTAGATCGAGTATCGTAAGATTGGCTATCTCACTTTGGCCATCCGTTTGTGGGTGATAGGCCGAAGAGAAATTCAATCTTGTTCCTAGATTTTCAAAGAGACCTTTCTAGAAATTACTGGTCATTCTAGGATCTCTATCTGACACGATGGATGTGGGTAATCCATGGTGTTTGAAAATCTGAGATATGAAGAGAGTTGCCATTTGATGTGCCTTAATAGTCTTTTTGACAGGAATAAAATGTGCTTGCTTGCTAAACCTGTCGACTATTGTCCATATTCCTGTATTCCCATGGATAGACTTGGGTAATCCAAAGATGAAATCCATGGATATACTCTCCCATGGTGAATTTGGAATAGGCAATGGCTGGAGTAATCCAGGTTGCTTCCCTCTATCATACTTGGTCTTTTGGCATACTACACATTTTGAAACATACTATTGTATGTCCACTTTCATGGTAGGCCAATAGAAATACGTCTCTACTCCTCGGAGAGTAGGTTGAATACCTCTATGCCCCTGCATATGGGGGAGCATGGGATTCATACATAACCTTTTCACGAAGGGAATGGATAACACATAGCCTATTGCCGTGGAGAAGATAACCATCCTGCAAGGTGAATGGTTCCTCTTTCTTCCCCAAAGCAAGGGCTGACATTATGTCTCTAAAGTCAGGGTCAGTAGCATACTCATCTATCATAGAGGATAGATCATTGTGAGTAGCTATAGACACTGCATTAACTTTTGGTCGTCGTGAAAGTGCATCGGCAACTTGATTGTGCTTACCAGCTATGTGAGCAATATGGAAATTAAATTGCGAAAGAAAATTTGCCCACCTCATTTGTTTGTCGGAAAGCTTGGTTTGCGTCATGAAATACTTGAGACTTTGGTGGTCGGTTCGTAGGATAAATGGAGTCCCCAATAGGTAGTGCTTCCATGTGTCTAGGGCATGTAGGACAGCTAAAAGCTCTTTCTCATAAATTCCCAAGACTCGTTCATCACCATTGAGCCTTCGGCTCTCATATGCTATGGCATGCCCTTCTTGAAGCAAAACCGCTCCAAGGCAATCACCACAAGCATCACATTGGACCTCAAATGGCTTTGAGAGATCCGGAAGCACGAGGACTGGTTGGGAAGTAAGCTTCTCTTTGAGTTTTTCAAAAGCATTTTGCTCCTTAGCAGTCCATACAAACTTAACGTTCTTTTTGGTTAAGTCGTGTAGTGGTCCTGCTACTTCAGAGAATTTTGCTATGAAGCGTCTATAGTATGCACACATACCAATAAAGCTTCTTAGCTCATGTAGATTCCTTGGGTTAGGCCATGATTTTATTACCTCTAACTTTGATGGATCCATACGAATACCATCGTGAGAGATAATATGGCCTAGATATTGAATCTCTTGAAGGAAGAATTCACTTTTCTTTTGGTTGAGAAAAAGTTTGTTCTCCCTCAAGGCTTGAAAAATCACTTGGAGATGTTGCTTATGTTCCTCCAAAGACTTGGAGTAGATGATGATATCATCGAAGAACACTCCAGTGAATTTTCGATATGGTCTAAAAATTTTCTCCATCAAACGATTGAACGTAGCTGGTGCATTAGTCAAGCCAAAAGGCATGACTAGATATTCATAAAGACCAAATGTTGTGCGAAATGCGGTCTTTAAGATATCCTCATCCACTATCCTTATTTGATGATAGCCACTCTTAAGGTCAATCCTACTGAAGTAGGTAGAGCCTTGTAGCTTATCAAACAGATCTTCTACCCGAGGTACGGGAAATCTGTTTTTGATAGTGATATGGTTTAGTGCTCGATAGTCCACACACATACGGTATGTACCATCTTTCTTTTGCACTAAAAGGACTGGAGAACAAAAGGGAGAGGAACTAGGCCTCACCATCCCTTTGTCTACCAGCTCTTGTACTTGCCTCATGATCTCCTCTTGTTGAGCTTGTGAGACTCGATAAGGAGGTTTGTTAGGCGGTGAGCTTCCTGGAAGGAGCTCAATACGATGGTCATCATCCCCTCGTTTTGGAGGTAGGTCCATAGGGATATCATCGATGAACACATCTTGGAATCCTTTTAGAAAAGTAGACAAGTCTAACTCTTCTTGATTCCTATCATTTTCATTTGATGAAACATTATTAGCTTTTAGAGACTCTTTGACATAAATCATGTACGCAGAAACTGAGCTCTTCATTGATTTATCAAAAGAAAGAGGATTTACAAGTGGAATAGTGCGACCACGCTCACTAGCATCTATATACATGTTCTTTCCCCTGTAGGTGAAGTAAATTCTCCTTTCAGGGAACTTCATGTTGGCAGCCATGCGATCAAACCATGGTGCCCCTAGGATAACATCCTGATGTTGGAGGGGAGAGATGAAGAAGTCTTCTTTGTCGACATAGCTTTGGACATGAAGCCTCAACTTCCCAATCAAGGGAGTAAATGGCAAAGAGGGTTTTTGATTGTACACTGTAAAGAATTGAGATTATCTTTGACTAAGCAATGAGTTTAGGGTCTATAGATGTCAACTTTCCATTTAATTATGTGGCAACATTTGATTCAATAAAATTTATAGCTTTGTGTGGACCCATATTATATAATACTTGTAAAAATATATATTTGAAAAAAACCAATATATTTTATTTTACACTATGACATTTGGAGCACATTACCGCTCAGATAGACGCAGAAAAACAAAGGAAAAGTTTAAGGCAAAAAATCTCGGGAGTGGTAATGCTGGAGTCAATACTCGCGGTAATGGTCCTTCAGCAAATCTCGCGGTAATTGAAGGAGTACGAGCGAAAGTGCGACGCGAGAGAGAGTGCGAGAAGAAGAGCACGACGATATGGTGAACTCGCTCTACTGTAATGTGTAGAGCATAGTGAGTTCTTATTAGGTTTTAACAAGAGAATATGTGTACATACCTGGCGGCCCGCCCACTTACCTGGGCGACCACATTGGGATTTATACCCCAACAACCTCCCACTTAAAGTCCAATGTGGTACTTTAAGTGTGAGAGAAGCTACTATACAAGCTAATATACAAGAGATGTAGAGAAGTGATGTACTACCCTACACCTAACTGCTTGCGAAAATGCGCAAAGCTCTCTGAGGGAAGTCCTTTTGTAAGTAGATCAGCAGGATTTTCTGTGGTGTGAACTTTGACAAGCTGAAGTTTCTTATCCTCGAGCATTTCCCTGATGAAATGATACTTCACATCCACATGCTTTGTCTTTGAGTGATAAACTGGATTGCGAGCCAATTGTATAGCACTTTGACTATCACAATATAACACAGGCATCTCTTCTTTGATTCCCAAATCTGTTACTAGTCGATTAAGCCAAATTGATTCTTTGCATGCCTCTGATGCTGCAACATATTCAGCCTCTGTAGTAGACTGAGTAACACAATCTTGTAATCTAGAACGCCATGATACTGCTCCACCAGCCAATGTAAAGACATACCCTGACGTAGACCTTCGGTTGTCTAAGTCACCTGCATAATCTGAGTCTATAAAACCCTTTACACTTAGCTCCTGACTCCCATAGCATATACGCATATTTTTTGTAGCTTTCAGGTATCTCAATATTCCTTTCACTGCCTCCCAATGTTTCTTGCCTGGGTTTGACATGTATCGACTTACTACTCCCACTACAAATGCAATGTCTGGGCGAGTAGCAATCATTGCATACATCAGACTACCCACTGCAGATGCATATGGAATCTTATCCATTTCAGCCTGTTCTTCCTCAGACACAGGACAATCTTGTTTGCTAAGTTTCACATATGGTGGCAATGGAACACTCAGTGCCTTTCCCTTCTCCATATTGAAACGTTGCAAAACCTTGTCAATATACTCTGTTTGAGATAACCAAATCAACTTCTTTGATCTGTCTCTCTCAATGCGCATACCAAGTATATGACTTGCCTCACCCATGTCTTTCATGTCAAACGATTTTGCCATCTTTGACTTCAAAGCTAAAATTTCTTCCAAGTGCTTGCCAGCAATCAACATGTCATCCACATACAAAATAAGGATCAGCCAACTGCCATCCTTAGCCTTCTTTGTATATAGACAGTGATCGAACTCACTACGTTTGTAGCCTTGAGAAAGCATAAACTTGTGGAATTTATGGTACCATGCCCTCGGTGATTGTTTTAAGCCATAAAGACTCTTTAACAACTGGCATACCCAATCTTCCTTGCCTTTCTCAACAAACCCTTCTGGCTGCTGCATGTAAATTTCCACATCTAAATCACCATGCAAGAACGCTGTCTTGACATCCATTTGGTGCAACACCAAATCTAATATGGCAACCAATGCAAGAAAGCATCTCAATGTAGTCATCTTGACC
Source organism: Adiantum capillus-veneris (assembly GCF_014529385.1). Classification (NCBI taxonomy): domain Eukaryota; kingdom Viridiplantae; phylum Streptophyta; class Polypodiopsida; order Polypodiales; family Pteridaceae; genus Adiantum; species Adiantum capillus-veneris. The sequence continues at coordinate 81,710,562 of NC_140948.1, read as the reverse complement.
ACTGGAGAAAAGACTTCATCAAAGTCAATGCCTTGTTCTTGCTTAAAGCCCTTGGCAACAAGCCTTGCTTTGTACTTTGGCTGACTATCATGAGTGGTGATCTTATACCTGTAAACCCATTTACAGGGTAGAGCCTTTTTGCCCCGTGGTAATTTACCTAGCTTCCATGTCTGGTTTTTATGTAGAGCTGTCATCTCTGACTGCATGGCCAATTGCCAATTCCCGGAGTCCTTCATTTGCACTGCTTCCTTGTAACATGAAGGCTCATTGCAATCAGTCAACATGACATAGTTCATAGATGGAACAAACCTATCAGGAGGTCGCGTGACACATCGAGATCTACGCACAATAGGTGGCTCAGGCTTAGCCACAACCTGTGGTTCCACTCTATCCTGTCCTTGCTCCTCTTGAGCCCTGACATTTTGTCTTGCACGTGCAGGTCCATCTTCTTGGAAGACAACTCTTCTAATCTCCTCAACCCTCTCTGGTTTAGAATGATATTTGGATTCATTAAAGTGAACATCATTGCTGCGGACAACCTTTCTGGATTCGGGATCCCAAAGTCTGTACCCCATCTCACCAGAATTACCATAGCCTAGAAAGATGCACTTTCTACTCTTTGGCTCAAGTTTGTTCCTAAATTCCTTTGCAACGTGAGTATATGCCTCACAACCAAAGACTCTGAGATGCTTGTATGAGGGCACCTTGCCTGACCATACCATCTCTGGCACTAAATCCTTCTGCAAAACCTTGCTAGGAGATCTATTTACAAGATGAACAGCTGTTGATACAGCTTCAGCCCAAAACCCATTTGGCAGCTGTGCATTAGACAACATACTTCTGACCTTCTCTTGTATGGTCCTATTCATCCTCTCAGCAACACCATTTTGAGGAGGATTGTAAGGAGCAGTAAGTTCACGTTTTATACCCTTTGACTTACAAAAGCCGTGAAAGGCCTTTGAAACATACTCTCCACCATTGTCAGTGCGTAAGCATTTAAGCTTCTTGCCACTCTGATTCTCCACAAGTGTCACAAACGTGTTGAAAACACTAAACGCTTCATCCTTGTGCTTGAGAAAGTAAACCCATACTTTCCTCGAGTAATCATCTATAAATGTCATAAAGTAAGAAGCTCCCCCTAGAGATAGGTTAGGCATAGGTCCACACAAATCACTATGAACAAGTGCCAACTGTGTATCTCTTCTACTGCTTCTATGCTTATGTGGCTGCTGTGTTTGCTTACCATACAGACAATGTTCACAGAATTCAAAATCATTAAATGAAAAGCTAGGCAAATAACCAGAACGAGACAAGATTTCCATTCCCTTCTTGGACATATGTCCTAACTGGCTATGCCACAAAGAAACGTTCGGCTGCTCGGTTACATTGATTACATTTTTAGAGACATTTGATACATAAATCATGTAAAGTCCTCTAGACTTTACTCCATGTGCTACTGTCATAGAACCCTTGGATATCTTCCACATGTTCTGTCCAAAAGTGGTGACGTAGCCAGCATCATCAAGTAAACCTGTGCTGATCAAGCTCTTTGTAATTGCGGGAACATGTCTCACATTCTTCAGCGTGAAAGAAGAGCCATTCTGAAACTTCAATTGAACATCTCCAACACCTAAGATCTCACATGTCTGCCCATTGCCTAGCCGAACATGATCTTTAGTGGACACATAAGAGGTAAACCACTCCTTGTTTGGAGACACATGAAGTGATGCCCCTGAGTCTATAATCCAGTCACTCAGTGCATTTCCATCAGATGCTGTAAGAAGAGCTGAGTCCATTGTATTCTTCAAGAAGTAGATGTCTCATGACACTAGACTGTCATCGTCTGCAACAGTGTTTGTCACATTTATTTCTTGAATCTTCATTGAGGACTTGTTCTTCTCACCATGGTCTTCAGATTTCTCTTTGCCTTTTTCTGCTTTCCATTCTCTGCAGTCTCTTTTCATGTGACCCTTCTTGCCACAATGGTAACATTCTATGTCACTCTTGCCTTTAGCACTGCGGGACTTGCTACGAGACTGATTCCTCTTTCCACCTTTGTACTTTTCTTTGGTCCTTCCCCTGACAACTAAGGTTGTTCCTTTGCCTTTGTCCATTGTCTTTCTATTGGTTTCTTCAGTAAGCAGACTTCCTTCTACACCTGCTATGTTCAAACTATCTGGAGGTGCAGAATTACTCAAAGCTGTTCGAAAAGTGTCCCAACTTTCCGGCAATGTGATCAACAGGAACATAGCTCTAACAGGTTCATCAAACTTGACACCTTGAGCTGACAACTGACTATAGATTGTGTTGAATTCATTCAGATGATTGGACATAGGTGTCCCTTCTTTCATCTTCAAGTCAACAAGCTTCTTAAGCCAGCATACCTGTGAAGCTGCACTCTGCTTCTCATAAAGATCACTCAGCTTTAACCATGCTTGATAAGCCGACATCTCGTCTGCTACATTGAAGTAAACGCTTTCTGCCAAAGTCAGCATAATGGTAGAAAGTGCCAATTCATCCATTTCGCTCCATTCATCTTCGTCCATATCTTCTGGTTTTATCCCCTTGAGCTTTATAGGTTTTATCTGCTTCTTTTGTACCAACAGGTGCCAAATCTGCTTCTTCCACAATGGGAGATTGGTTCCATCCAGCTTCTTGATATTGTAAAGAGCAGTGTCCTGTGATCTAGCCATAGCTACGCTTCACAGTGGTTTACTTTCCTGGGAAAAATTCGGCAGAGTTTCCCCTGTAAACTGACCTCTGAACCAATATCAACCTGTAAAATGAACCAAGAAAGCTTTAGATTCTGCATAAGTTTCGGCAGAGTCTCCTTTGTAAAATGGCTCTGGTGTACTCAAAAAACAGACCAAAAAACAGCTCAAAAAACACTGTCTCTCTGACACTGTAAGCTGCGGGTAAACCTGTCCTGCACCTGTACTGTCTCTCACTGTCCTGTCTCTGTCCTGTAAGCATAGACTGTGACAATGCCTCAACGGCAGTAAAGCAAAGATGCAATCCCAACTGTCTAACTCACAGTCAATACATCCTAGCTGCCTATCTAAGGGTGTTCAAGGGATCGCTCCAAGACCTGTATCACCGAAAGGATCTCAACATTCGAGAATCCCCCAGCTCAATAAAACCTCACTCGACCCTCAACAAAGGCTGCAGTAAATCTGACAGTACATAGACTTCCCACAAAGTCATACATCCACAAATTTCGCAGTATATGTTGTAACCGCTGCGGCGGTTGTTTGCTGCGTGACTCATAGCCAGCAAACCCTCAGCAAACATACATCACCTCTGACAATACATCCCATGTGGAAGTACCTGCAATGTCAGGATGAAATCTGGAATATCAAGCAGCAAACACAAGCTACCTGATGAACTAGTGGATGTCGCCTACAGTCTGTGTGTAGATGCGCCCGTGTCATATGTGACACGCCTCCAAGAACTGTGAGCCGTCCTTCGATGTGTAGACAACCACAAATCAACACTTTGGGAGTGTCGATATCCTCAACACCTGCAGTCGTAGGCCGAAAACCCCAAATTTGCAGAGTCGGATCTGCACCCGCCGAGACCACGTAGTCGAAAATGGCCTGCGCAGACCTTTGTCGAAGCCGAACGGTGGCCGAGATGACCTCAGAATGAAATTCTGAGAACACCAAGGCCTTCGAGCTTTCCCACAGGATTTGGGGCCGTGTCTTCGCCTGTCGAATTTCACTCCAATCTGAGCTGGTGACTCTAGCCTCTTGCCGTGCTGCCCCGAGCCTCGATCTGAGCTCTGATACCAGTTGAAGGAGTACGAGCGGAAGTGCGACGCAATGGAGAGTGCGAGAAGAAGAGCACGACGATATGGTGAACTCGCTCTACTGTAATGTGTAGAGCATAGTGAGTTCTTATTAGGTTTTAACAAAAGAATATGTGTACATACCTGGCGGCCTGCCCACTTACCTGGGCGACCACATTGGGCTTTATACCCCAACAGTAAATCGCCCGGCTACATTTCCGCGTGTATTTCCGCACTTTTTATTGCCAGTATTACCGCGACGATTACCGCAACCGGGAATATTTTAAAAAAAAAGAAAATGACCATTTGGATGGTCCTTGGTTGGTAGGACCCATCCAAATGGTCATTTGCCTTTTTTTTCTTATACATTTAATAAATAAAAAAACAACAATTTCATTGCACCAAAACTTTGGACCAAAATCAAATGTTTAATTATATTGGAGAAACTGTTCAAAAACAACAATTTCATTGCACCAAAACTTTGGACCAAAACGAAATGTTTAATTATATTGGAGAAACTGTTCATTACAAAATTGCCCAAATAGGCAATGCATGGTGGCTATACAACTGTGGCCAAAAGAAGACTTTGGGCCAAAATCAAGTGTTTAATTATATTGGATATTACAAAATTGCCCAAATAGGCGATACATGGAGGCTATACAACTGTGGCGAAAAGAAGACGCGCGCAGGCCCAAAAACACTTGGAGGATTGAGCTACTCAGATCCTGGGACCTCTCGAGGGGCTCCTTGACTCTGGAAAAGAAAAAAACAACAAAACCTTTAATTAATACAAATGGATAGATAAAGCTGCATGCAATGATTTTAAAAAAAAAGTTCACACTTACAGGCTGTAGTGTACGACATGCATTTTCAAACTCTTCGCGATTGATTTTGTTGTTTTCATACAGCCAGCACCATGTCTGATATTCGGAGTGGCTCTCTCTGTATCTCTGGATCTATGGGCTTGGACGGGTCATAGTAATATTTTGTTGTATATCAATTAAAAAATATCACAAACCTAACCTTATTACCACAAATTAAATCAATTCAAATGAAAATACGCACACTCACAAATTTATCTTTCCATGCTGCTTTTCCGCCCGAGCCGTAATGCGTGGGTGTTTGCTGCACCCTCACCTCCACCTGCCGAGTGTGCGCCCTAGCACCTGTCTCTCTCTCGTCCTCCAGCTCGCCCTGGGCTTTCTCCCACTCCTCGTCGTGAACATTTCCAGGGCGATAGTTGTGACCCTCAGATTCGAATGTTCGCTCTGCCGCCCTTCGCACAGTGGACTTCTTATTTTTCAAGAAATTCTTGATGTATTCCTCGAGCCACTGCCTGGAGAACTCTTCCACTTGTGGACTAGGGAACCGCATGAGCAATGTCATGTGAATGTACGTCACGTCAGCTGGGTCCTGATCTTTGAAAGATTTAAAGCAATCTTGGTATGTCGAGTGGATCAGCTGGTTAAGGTGCCCTCAAAATGTCCTCCCCAAAGAGGAACCTAGATCCACCTCCCCCCCACAATGTATATAATAGTAGTAGCTACGAGCGTCCGGGGCGGGCGCATCATGGTCCTCATCCTTATGTGGAGCTCCAAGGGGTGAGCGAGGAGGTCGGGGTGTAAGAGGAGGTGAATTTGTAGCACTGCCCCCTCCACCACCAAAGCAGCACGAGCCACTACCTCGACGAGAGCGTGAGCCACCACTACGGGAAGAGCGCTGGCCACCCGAAGAGCGCTGGCCCGAGCCCGAACCGCTGGGTGGTGTAGGCGACGGATAACTCGACGGTGCGGGCGTGGATCGCTGCGAATGCAAGGTGGAGGGAGCTACGGGTGACGGGAAAGTCGAGGGTAAGGTGGAGGGAGGCCCACTGGGAGGCACACTCTGCACGATCGAAGTGCTGGCGCCCGGTGTCGCAAGCGGTGAGAGCCCATAGGCAGCCAACTGTGCTGGTGTGTACCGCCCTCGAAGACTCTGCTGCGAGGATAGCCACTCCTGGGCGCAGTATGCCCTCTCGAGGTCGGGGTCGTGTACTGCATCTCGGAACCATCCACCATTGGTCAGTGGTTGCAAATCTTGGCCAGTGGTTGTTGTGAACTACAACATTCCACCATGGGAGTCAACCAAGAAGGGGAACATTTTGCTTTCTCTTCTAGTCCCAGGAAAACACAAGGTGAATAACATGGATGTATATTTATCACCTTTGATTGAAGAGCTTCAAGAGCTATGGAACGGCATAGATGTTTTTGATGTATCAAGAACACTTCGTGATCGGCGCACAATGTTAAAGTGCATTCTCATGTGGACCATGCATGATTACCCCGGGCTTGGAGAGATTTCTGGTAAGCTTATACTTTGTGACGCTCTTTAATGTCTTTGCATTGGTCACTTATATGCGGTTATGTCTTTTGTTTTTGTAGGACTATCGACATCTGGACATAGGGCATGCCCAATTTGTGGACCCTCACTCATGATAGAGAGACCCGCTCTACTTGGTAAGGTGATCTACCCCAATAACCATCGCTTCTTGCCGCCCACACATCCATCTTATGCTCCACCGTGCAATGGGATGGAGCCACTCCATTGGACCATGGCCGATTGGGCAAGACATTGGAACGAGCATCACAACACATTGCCTCCTCCCAATGATCCACCTAGGGGTATGTCTAGGTACTCTATTTTCTTATCACTACCCTAATGGGCTTCATTAAAAATCCAACACCTATTGGATACAATGCATGTGTTCAAAAATGTTGGGCAAGCTATATGGGATCACATAGTAGGCAAGAAAGATTCATTGGGGGCTAGAGAGGACATGAGGGCCATAAGGAGGGGCTCCCTCCTTCTACCACACCTGGCATGGGTCCTCGGGGGAAGATGGTTCTTCCAAAGGCACCTTGGATTCTATCAAGGGTGGATCAAGAGCGGATGAAACAAGTCATTGCATCCATCCGTACTCCAACAGGTTATATCGTTCGCTCAAGGGTGCCTTCACTAAAACTAAGAAAGGAGGATCCACACAACTGTATGGGCTCAAATCCCATGATTGGCACAAGATTCTTCAGGTAATGTGTGTGTGTGTGTGTATGTGAGTGTGTGTGTATGTGGTTTAGGGTTTTGGATACTAAAAAGTCTTTTTGTTTGTGCAATAGTTTGTGCTTCCAATTAGTATTAGTGGATTTGCGGACATGAAGGTAAAGACTGCAATATTCAAGGTGGGAGAAGTTGTTAGGTATAGAACATTTGATCCTCCCTCCTAAACTTTACTTTGAAGACTAACTTTACTATGAAAATTATGAAGGGTTTTTTGGTTACAGGTTTGTGAGTTCCAAAGAAATCAAAGTTTCAGCCATTCCAACAGCTCGACTTCTAGCGATTGAAGCAACTTGTGCTATTGAGGATGCATTCCCACGTTCTATCCTTGTTAGCCAAGTTCACCTATTGCTCCATCTTGTTGAGGAGATAGCCATTTGTGGTGTGGTTCACTCCAGGTGGATGTTCTTTCTTGAGAGGTTCCTAAAGACCTTGAAAGACTTTGTAAGGCTACAATCACAACCAGAGGTATTCATTGATCTTAAGCGTTAAACCTTATTAGGATTGGATTGTATTCACAACGCTTTTTATTAGTTACTTTAATCACTAATGGTTTCATGTACATGTGTTCAGGCAAGCATGGAAGAGGGTTGGATTGTACAAGAGGCTTTTGTGTATGTCTCTCAATATCTTTTCACAATAGACCTATCATTGCCTCGTTTAAAGACGGAGGAAGAGGATCCAAAAAAACACGCAAACATTCCAAGTGGGAAAGGTTCTCTCTTGATTTTGGATAGGGAATTTCAAGCCATAGTCAACAACCATTGTCTACTCAATGCTCCCATCATGGGCAAATGGGTGGATATGTATGTGGAGGTGCGTACAACGAGAGAAAGGGAGAGGGAATCATGGAAGAGGTCTCATGGCGGTAGGCGAGCACCTCCCTTTCCTAAAGAGCTTGCCAAATACCCTGATTTAATTCCAATTGGGTGGATACACAATGCCATGACCCAGGCCAAGGCACAAGGAGAACAAATAAGCCCTAAAGAATGGAAGTACGTGCGAGGATGTCTACCAAGGGTAATATACTCAATGTGTTTAGTGTGTGTGTATGAGTGTGTGTGTGTGTGGGTGTGTGTATGTGTGTCACCTCTCTCTCTCTCTCTCTCTCTCTCTCTCTCTCTCTCTCTCATCTATCTTGATTGGTTTTTGCAGGCCTTCACATTCAACTCTATGTGGTCCGAAGGACGTCATTTTCGAACCTGCAAGATAGATGAGCGTCGAACCACTCACGATAGTGGAGTTATCGGCAACTTTGACACGACAACACAAGAGGTGAGGGAATGTGGAACAATAGAAAGGATAATCAAAGTGGATTTCAGAATATTTCACAAATATCTCTTTGACTGCCGATGGTTTGCGGGTGAGGTTAAGAGACATGAGAATGGACTCTATATAGTAGACTCCGGGCAATTTCATCGCGGGAAGACCGACAACTTGGTGCAACCTAGTAGTTGTGAGCAGGTAAAGTCCATGTGCAACTCACTAAAACATTATATGATACATACAAAACTACATTCATGTTGTTGTTTGCTCTATGACCTACAGGTGTTTTATGTGCCTTGTATGTATCGAAGACGACTATGGTATGTTATTCCAGTCACACCACGGAGTAGATCTATCTTTGCAGATACGACCATAGAGACTTTGACAGATCCCACCATACCATCTCAAGAAGACGCCAATGACGATGATGCAGTTGAGGTAGAGGAGAACCAACTATTCCCAATAACCAACCATAGTGAGGAGGAGGACGAGGATGGAGAGGATGATGATGATTCAATAGGAGAGGCTATAGAGGATGAATCAATAGATTTATTTGTTGATTTAGCTACCATGGGGTTGGACATGGATGTAAGCACTTGTAGAGATCTCTTGGAGGATGAAAATTAATAAATATCTTTTGGATTTTGACTTCTTTCTCTACTTATGCTGTACAAAAGGGCTATTTGCATAGTTGACATAAGATTTTGAGGTGGAAACAAAATATTTTTGTTTATAGAATCTCATGGAGTACAAATGATCAGAGTAGGAGAATCATACCAATAGATGAGGCAAGCAAAGAGAAGAGAGGTACTAAAAATCCCAATGAGAATGGGATTTCTTACACTCCGTGCAAAAAGGGGGTGACAATACAATTTTGATCATCGTTCGCTTGCCATTTCCATATGAATACATAGTTGACATAAGATTTTGAAGTGGAAACAAAATATTTTTTGATATAGAATCTCATGGAGTATAAATGAGTAGAGTAGGAGAATCATACCAATAGATGAGGCAAGCAAAGAGAAGAGAGGTACTAAAAATCCCAATGAGAATGGGATTTCTTACACTCCATGCAAAAAGGGGGTACCAATTTCTGAAAAGTAACAAAATAGAATAGGATTTATAGAAAGGCAAAAGTGGGAGAGGAATGGGCCACTTGGATTCTTTTCCGGGTGCGGTAATTTCGGCGGTTATGATGGCGGTAATAAATGCGGTAATACTCGCGGTAAAACTGGGAAACGCGCCAGCGGGTCTGCACCATACAATCTCTCTCTTTCTTGCAGCTCTCTCTCTCCTCTTATGCGGTAATGTTGTGCGATAACAGCACCATTCTCCCATAGTGTTACTCCTTGAAAAATACGTCTAGTACGCGTATTAAACGCCCCATATAAAACGTCCCATCCCATACCCCGTAGCTGCTATGGTTACAACCTACGTATGCCCCAACCCAACGTATGTCCCAACCCAACGTGTTCGAAAGAGGGGTAATGATGGAGCTAACACATCAAATGTACATACGGATTCAGTGCAATAGATGTAGACACTCTACAAATGCTAAAGGTATTATGATCACTTCTATCGTATATGAAATGACAAAAGTATAAAGGTTTCATTAATTCATTTGTATCTATGTTTCATGACCTTTCCTGCGGATACATGTGATGATAAAAGGGTGCTAATCACACTAAATCTTCTATGGCATGTATGTCTGGCATGCAATCGAGGACGTTTGTGATTTCAAGAGGGGGGTATGTCACGAGGCTTTGGCAACCACTAACCTTAGTTGTTGGTTTCTTTCCCTTGATTTTTCTTTGATTTCTTTTTGAAGTCACAAATGGTCGGACATTGTGTGGCCAGTGTGAAACGATCGACGGTCAAGAGTTTCACCCGCAATTGGGAAGGGCAGGTCGCCATGAGGCCCCACACGACACTTATGAGTTGGTGGGTACTAGGAAATTCACTCAAAACAGGCAAACTGGACACATGGCAGTAGCAGAGGAACCTGCAGGCCACACACACTCTCTAGAAGCCTCATCCATGAGGGGGCACCCAGTTTTGAGAGGGGGCTGAATTTTGGAGCTCATAAGTGACTACAGTGTGTGTGAGTAGTGGGTGCAGGTGATCTCATAAAGCTTGCCTTCTCCCTTGTCTTATCTCGCGTGACAATTTGCTCTCGCGTATCTCTCTCTTCCCTTTGCACATATGGTAATGCCCCATTAGTAGGGCTTCTTAGTTGACTATGTACAGTTTTCGGGGTTTTATGCGTGTTTGCCAAGGCAAGAGTCTTCTGTATAGGAACCGGATTAATTAGCTAATTGCTAATCCCCCACATGTACCCACAATTCCATCACGAAGGATTGTGAAATCGGAGAGTTTTCTCGCATGAAAACTCATCCGATTTAAAGGGAAACTGTCCCATTGTGTGCGGGAGCACCTAAGACATGTGTATACATGCTCGCTCTGTCCAAAACGATCCAAAATAGAAAATTACAGCTTGCTTTGTTTTTCTGTAGGTTTAGGGTTTCGCTCCTAAACTGCAGGATATCGCCAGGGGAGCCTCGAGAAAGCCTTGGGATACTTAAACAGAGCTTTGGTCACTTGACAGTGACAAAACAGGGAATTACAGCATGTTGAAATTGACCTGCAGCTCACCGGAAAGCTTCCAGAATGCGAAGGAAAGAGTCCTTGACGTGTACTTTTGACCGACAAGGGTTTTTGCGTTGTTATACTGGTGAAATTGGGTCCAAAACCTGCTATTACAGCCATGGACAGTTTTGGACAGCTTGGTGAGAGTTGGGTGAAAGCGTTCGGATCATTTATTTGCAATAAGAATAAAGAATACCGAAAGGGGCGCCAATCTTTGGGGCCTACAGGGTGTCGCTGTCTGCTTGGAAGCACTCTAGCTGCCAAGCCGTGTATTTGTTTGAAGTGTTAAATTCCAACACAGGTTTATTCATGAAGCTTCTGTGTGTCGTAAAGTTCGAGTAAAGATTCGGGTGAAAGGTAAAGTCTACCACCCTACGGGTCGGTTTGGGGGGGGGGGGGGATAAGAGCGCACCCAATGGAGCTTTTAAAGGTTTCAATATGAAGATGATAAAAAAGAAACAAGGAGGGAGAAGAAAAACATGGGCAGCGAATTGAATAGCGCAAAGAGGGAGAAGGGACTGGCGTAGGTCTGTGGGCGGCTCGCCTGAGCTTAGCCATGAAACGAGAATTGACCAGCTTGTCAGGCACCTTTTTTGGCATTATCAACGTCCAAAACGATGTTGTGGAGAGAACAGACTACTACGTCATTAGGAGGCTTTCATGCTCGGCAATAGCATAATTGCGAGTCAAGAATAGTATTTTTGGGATTGAGCATGCAGAGTGGGTGATAATTAAACGATGCTAAGGAAGTTTTCGCATGGTAAGTTCTTGCTCTCATAGGCCGACACATTTATACCTGATTTGTCTCATAGGCCGACTTCGGCCTCACATAGACGTTAAAAAAAAATACTTCTCTCTTTCCTTTTTTCTTTCTCGCTCTCCCTCAAGCTTCCTAAGCTCTCTCTCGCTCACCCTCAAGCTTGGATATCTCTCTCGCCGTCGTTATCGAGCTCCCATAGCCGAACTCTGGCTCTCCCTCAAACTTCCTAAGCTCTCTCTTGCCAACGTCGTTATCGAGCTCCCATTGCCGAAAGTGCTCTCTCACTCTCCCTCAAGCTTCCTAAGCTCTCTCTCGCCGTTGTTATTGAGCTCCTATAGCCGTAAACTCTCTCTCTCTCCAGCCCTTATATAATGAAGAAACCATAAACTTCATCTCTCATCTTCGTAATCATAAGCCATAGCCTAAAGCTCCATAGCTCTCATATCTCGCTCTCTCAAGAAGGAAGATGAAAAGGGAGAAGTAAGAGAGGTTCAGGAAGGGCATAAAAGCTGCCAAAAAGATAATCGACAGGAGATTTAAGACGGGCAAAAGGAGAGCTAGCAGGGCCGTTAACGGCACAGTCTGTAACTAAACTTCATACCGGTCATTTTAAACATTCAAGTTGTCGTTTGTAAGCTGTCAAAGTGTGTGTTGAGGCAATTGTTTGGTGTTGGACGTCTCTCTCTTCACATTTTTCCCACAGCAAGCAGCCTGGCGCTGACCCGGCTCACTCTGCGAACCCTTACCACCCTCGACTGTCACGTTGGCCTAGATCTGCCTCCTCAGCAGCGATTGCTCCTCTCCCCCTGTCCATTCGAAGGAAGTTACTTTATTCCGGCTCAGCACATTGTCGAGATAGCGCACTCGGGTCCCAGGGGGGATCCACCTGAAGCCCTCACCAGCCAACCAGTTAGGTATGGGAGCATGACCAACCCAAAAAGAAACCATTTTGCGCCAGTTGATGAACACACAGAAAAATACATTAATTGCCTGCTCATATCTCTGCAAATTGGCATCCTGGCCTTGTAAGTATAAAGTAGTGTTATCTTCATCCAACAAGTCCTCTCCTCTGAGCGGCAGCTGGATCCCCCTAAGAACCACCTCTTCTGAAGCCAAATATCTGTTCATTGCTTGAGCTTAAAACAAGTATAGAAAGGGGCGAGGGGACATCCCTATCGTATAGAGCGAGAAAACATAAAGTGCGGTCCTCAACAACCATTCAGCGACACCTGGCTATAAAGAGCGGACACCCCTCTAATCCAACTCGTAGAGAAGGCCTTCGACAAAACACTTGCTTGTTCTTAACACCCATTAGCACCAAGCGTGCAAGTAAGTATTTTTATTTTGCTCACCATGGATGAAAGTTTGCAATTAATCGGCTATGAACTAGGTAAACAATCTATATGGATATACATGAGGAGTGAGCATCAATGTAGTAGTACTGAATTTTCCATCTGTTTTGCGCAGCATACGTCGTTTTCTATTACCAGCTACTCGGGCCCTCAAAGTTGACAGTATACTGGCATACAAGTAATTCTAATAATGTTACAGTTGGAAGGGCAAGTAGAAAAAGCAGCTTGTACAATTTCAATAGCTTATGGAAAGTTAAAATTATTATGCAGAATTCCATTAGGACTTGAATAATTGTATCTTGTGAAGGATGTTACTTTTGCAGCCAAGTTCCTGAGAAGGTAGAAGGATGAGTAACTTGGTCGTATTGGGAATGGCAAGTGCACCAGAGCATCAGATTTAGGGCAATATTTGTGGTACAACTGCCGATAATAACGCACAAAGTTGATCAAGAAACCTGTAGAACAGAATTAAAATTAAATTATGGTAAGCTTGTAGAAGGTAGAAGTTTTCTAAGACTGTAAGAAGCATTAAAGGCGTGCATTGAATTGAGAATTGTTAGAAGACCTGGATTATGCTGCTGCAAGTTCAATACTTGCTGAAGGCTATAGATACTATTGAGGGATGCTAGGGGGTCGAATTGCCAATTTACATTCCGGGGTCCATGCTGAGCCGGGTCATTTTCTGTTTTTGGCCGAGGACCCTTCACTCTTGAGACTGAACACTGTAAGAGAGAAAGACTACAATTACATAACCTTCCTTCCTGGCTTTCCTTATTGTTAGCCTTCCTACAATTGAGATAACGTGCTGCTGCTGGTTGATTGCTTGCAAAATGTAGGTTTTGCTCGGCAGCAGAGGACCGTCTGCAAGGACGCGCGACATCAGTTGTATGAGAGGTAGATGCCCGATCTAAAGCTGCAAAAGCTCTATTTTTGCCGTTGTGGTCATCCTCATCTTTAGAACACGACATACTTAGACTGTTTTTAAAGCATTTCATGCATTTTTGCCAACAACATTCTGTGCTTGAAGAATGAGTGGTATTCTTTCTTTGATTTTGTAGCTCCTCAGAGCATTCTGTGTTGGTACTGCCTATCGATAAACATTTCACTGCCGGACTTGACTGAAAAACTTTTTCGACATCAGAGCCACAAGAATTCCCTGGTAGCGCAAGTGAAAGTCTTGATCTCTTTCTAGGTAGGGACCTGCAGATTTGAACCTGATTGCAAACACCTGACAGTTCATATCTATCATCTGCAAAGCAGTCTCCTTCCACCTTTTCCAGGTCTATCTTTTTGCGTTTGTTTGGATGATAGCTAGCCTCTCGACATCTTTGGACAAGCCGTGGATGTGCTGCAAAATGAGTAATGACTGTTACTTACATCAGAGTTATGGAGGTTATGGCAGCACAGTTGCAGCAAATGCCTATGAGCACCTAGTGAGTTCAAATGGGCTGCCACTCCTTCTCCGCCACTCCATTTGAAAACAGGCCCCCTCTTACTGACAATCAGGTGCAATGCTGACAAAATGACAGAGATTTTCCACAAGGTGCTTCTGATTTCTGCAGATATACAAGGCTGACATGGTACTCCTTTTGTATGAAACGGAGAAATAGACAGGTGAAGTTACCTTCTCTCGCTTTTCCTTTTACATCACTAAGTAGGGTGTCCACAGCAATTTCCCATCTGATGTCTGCATACTGGGTAAGAGACAATACTAAGTGAGGCGATTTGGTGACCTGTAGTTATGCATGATATAAGACTGCACTCACTTTGTTTAACAAAAACAGAAGACAGAAGCGCTTCCCAAGTTCGGTTATACTTGGGATTTTGCAATTTGCACTGAGTCCATCTTTGCTGTTCATTGGAATAGATACATTACTTTGTTTCTGATTGACCTGCAGAAATACTTGGCTTAATTAGTAACTAACATTGAATGACATGTTGTTCTGTCTCGCAGAGCCTGTTTCAATAGAAGGCAGGGTTGTTCTAAAACCCATCTATACCAAAAGTTCTTGTAAAGCGTCTTCGATACGATTGCTACCAAGCCAAAGGTATTTTTCTTTACCCTGCTCCTCTACAACTCTAACAATGGACAGGACTGAGAATATATCCATAAGCAAGTGTCTACTTGCACCTGCAGGTAAAAATCTGTCATTTTTGTATAAGTTCTCCTGTGAAATTGGCTAAGGGCAAACAAATATTCACAGAAGAAGCCACAAACCAAGCATTGTTGCAATTTCTCTTAGGGCGATGACGCCTTGTTGCTTGCAGGAGCATGCATCAAAGACCCTGCAGCATGTACGGCGGTAGAATATAAGGATTCAAACACTGTCTACTATAAATAAACAAAGTAGGCTATTACATTTGCACATAGATGCAAATCTCACAGCAGTTGAAAGAACCCTACATGATATAAATGTCATCCTTACCTCTGACAGAGGTTGTCTAAAGAGCTGTTGTCAGTGGTGGTCTCATCAGAGCAACAAGAGCTTGAAGGACTTTCTGCAATCTGCATTCAAGCAAATGTTATCTTTATGAAGGCCATCTCCAGGTACGGCAACCACAGATGAATGCCAAAATTTGTATGAACTCTTGCCTGTTTGTCTCCGATTGGGCTTTGGTCTTGAACTTCAGACCACAAAACATTTGCTGTGCCTATGTCAGTTGTTTTAATAGCTTCTGAGGCGGGGATTGATATCGGCAATGCAAGTAAAGGTCTATCAGTTTAAGTAGTTGCAACACTTTTCGCATAAACGAATGAGCATCTATGACTTGAAGCTGTTGTTCTGGTTTTTGTACTACCTTGAAGCGGAGACCGGTCATAGTGCTTGTCTGGGCTTATTTCTGAACCAGCAGGTGAAGTCAAGATTGGTAACCAGTTTGTTGGCTCCTCCATCCCTGTAGAGGCAGCAACTTGAGCAAACCTTGTGAGTAGTTCAATTCTAGAAAAGTTTGGATGGGGATAAAATACTAGGAGGTACAGTAACTCTTCAGTTAAATGCAAATAATGGCAGTTAGCATATCACCTTTAATGTGGCACAGAAGCTTGAAAGAGGCAGCACCCAATGGGGCGTCATTGTTGGCGAGGACACGGATACAACTAGAGACAGCCGAGCCAACAAGTTGGTTCTGGTCATCATAAGCGGCAACAAGCAACCGGAATTTTGAGGTCTTGGGGCGAGGGCAAACGTGAGTACTGGCTTCATCAATGGCAATGTAGAGGTGTCGAGGCTCCTTCCAAGAATCTCCAACATTGAAGCTATTATTACTATTACTGCTACTCTGCACTGCATTTACGATATCCTCTTGAAGAGAATTCACGTTGCCCACTCGCCTTGACATCCTTCCAAACCTCTGTAAGCCCCTTATCACTGGCCCCTTGCATCCTTTTCGACACTTAGCGCGTGTTACGGGTACCCAATAATATCTCGTGGCCTGCATTGACTCGCCTCTAGATATACTGCAATATGGGCTTGCATACACCACATATACGTATAGATGCAAGCGTTTGTTGTTGACAAACCGTACATTGAACTTCAGGCAGCTCTCTTTCAAGAGATCATCTACCTCTGCACCAATGGCGGTCTCAATTGCCTCCGACACTTGCAGTTCAGGATCGCTACCATGGCGCATGTCCGTCACTATCAGCTCTACTTGATTATAGGAACATTTCTGCTTACCCAATTTGTATGCCCTGCAAGGTTTGGCAGAAGGTTTCAAATTTTCCAAGAAGATGTAAACAATAGAAACAGTAAAATACTAGTCTCCACTTTAAAGAGTTCAATCCCCTTGTGATGACTGACTTGTTCTACATATCACCCTGGACGGTGTCCATGGGAAATGCCTACTCATGGGTCCAAAGGTAGGAGGGGCAAGGTTTCATAGCTAAAGGATGCTTGGGACCCTGTGTGCATCTCCAAATATTTAGTCTACTGAAGTCCTGAGAATTTTTTATTAAAGGTAAACTTAGGATGGGATCACTGTTTAGACTTCATGGAAGAAGTCAACAATGTAACAAGAGAACAGATCTCTGGTCCCTCGTGCAGATTCCCGAGGGGCTTCACCTATAAGAAATTATCCGAATCGCGTTTTTTGAGCCTTTCAGCGCAGACATGGCATTCCTCGTAGAGGCGACAGTCCATGCCTGTTTTCAGGAGATGGGCAGTGTGTATTCAGCTTTGCTGAGTTGTGAAGGGTGATGAACCAGCTGCAAGCTGAAGGCCATAGGCCGTTGACAAGCCAATGAATAATGCTACATTGATGGTGATGGTAAGGCTTATGTGGGCAGCCTTGGCAATGGCAATTTATTAGGGTTGGGTTCACAGAAAGGCGCCGGCAGAGCCCCCTTCCTCTGAAGTCGCGTGAAAGGGGAGTATGCTGAGCTGTGGCCCGCTATATCGTAAACAAAGTTCACCTTATCTCGGGCTGCTCGTCGATTGCGAATGCGCTACTAGTCCACACTGGGCACAGAATTTGATTGCCAATGAACAAGGCTTTTCCGGTCATTGCTGTAGATGCGAAGTTTTCATTTCCACTCACAGCTGCTGATTCTTCAGCCACTCGAAGCTCCATGGAGAGAGAGAGAGAGAGAGACGGTTGTAAAGACCGCGTGGGAGCTCTTACAACCTTGCAGCCCCCTTGGACAAATGCAATTTGCACACACCCCTCCCTCGCTCGCGCGCGCGTGCGTGCGTGTGTGTGTGTGTGTGTGTGTGTGTGTGTGTGTGTGTGTGTGTGAGAGAGAGAGAGAGAGAGAGAGAGAGAGAGAGAGAGAGAGAGAAAGCTTGCTACTGAAGCACAGCTCGTGCCCCTCGAGCTTCTTCTGAGCTACTTCTTGGCGATGCTGCTGGGGAATGTAGGCCAGCCGAACAAAATGAGCGCGAATGTAGCAAGAAATGCACTCACAAAAATGTAATTATCTTGGCGTAGCTACAAACCCACAAAACAAAAGAAGAGAAAAAGTAACATTGAGCGAGTACCAAGCTTTAGGGTGGCTACACATATGTTTGCCAATCCTCGGCTCTATTTAGAGCTGCGTCCCATTGAGTGGCTACAGGGGCTCGAAGTCCTTCTTGTCTTTTTAACCTTAGGTTCCACCAAGTGGTTACAACTCTTACATCGCTCCAACAATACGCTATAACCCTTGCAAAGTGGTAGGTTTTTCGCAAATTTTTCAGCGCAAGCTACCTGTCCTGCTTCGCGATCCACTTCATCACCCGTTACAACAGGGAAAATACTTAAAAAAGGTTGAACCTCAAGTTTTGTTTCAATGCCATCTCGATAAAGTGCCTATATTTAGCTTGTAGCGTGTGACTGTTTAGCTCTTGCTTCAGTGGGTGTGTCCACTTTCTTGCACTTACAAAGCATGTGTGCTATAGGTGTTGGAGCCCCTTCAAGATCTTGGCGGGACGGGGCTCTTACCATTGGAATAGGGGGTGGGGATCCAAGGCCCCAATTAAAATCTGGTATTGACGACAATCGTGTGGTGTAGAGCTTGTCGGCTAAAGTACCCTGATTACTTTACCCACGCGACGTTTCCCACATCAAAAGGGAATGTGACACCTCAAACATCAAGTAAATGCATGTGGGCGATGTTGCTACAACATGTGTGTGGAGAACTTCGAGTGGTGGGTAAAGAGGAGGGTAGGAGGCACGACCCTTTTGTACCTGAGATTACTTCGTTGGGAAATCTCCAACGTAAATCTTGATGGGTGCAAAAGAAGAAAGCCAAGTAGCTCCATAATGTTGGTGGATATGGCATATTAGTGGATTATCTACAATAGTCTTGGTAATGGTTGAGGAAATGTATCCAAAATTGTTATTGTAACGATAGTTGTGTGCTCATTTGCAATAATTACATGTATCTTTTTCTATAAAAAGTATCTTTATTATCAATGCTTGTAAGTGAAGCAATTAAAATTTAGTAGTAAATTCCAATTAGACCACTCAAAAACATAGAAATGGAAAAGGAGCTCCGATTTTAATAAGGAGCGATGGAAAAACAGGGAGCCGTTAGGGCAGTCTGCCAAACCTCTCTCCCCTCCTCAATGACCAGCTCCTGTCACTCATGCCCTTGCAACCTTCATGAATGGGCATGGAGCTCTTCCACCTCCTTCACCATCCCCGTCAGTGCATCACTTTTACCAAACACTGAATGAACAACTGGGCATTTTGATTGAGCCTCTTCAATCCCTGGCCTCGAAAGTTGACCTCACACAAGCGTCCTCCCCAGCCATGGAAGAGGTCCCGGACACTCCCGCCGGCTCAAGCCAAGATACAATCCCTTCTGTCCTTCTTCCTTTCGCAACTATCAAGAAGCATGAGGAAGACTACAAGTCAAGAGCCATCATCGGCCACTTCTTCGGACCTCGCTCGCCCCTCGAAGCATTGAGGGCGCGGCAAAATGCTGAACGGGCATCGAAAGGAGTACAAGTTGTTAGCACGCAAGCCTTGCCTAACAACTTCTACATCTTTCTCCTCAAAGACGCTTCCATGTCCGTCAAGCTTTTGGGATTGGGACAATGGATCTGCTGCAACTCCGCGGTCTTCCTTGTGAGATGGTCGGCTAGCTCTCAATCGACATCAAGCCCACTCTCTTCCCAGTTTGGGTGGAGCTTCCTAACCTCCCTCTCCACTATCAACCCCTCATCAAGCTCATTATCACCCCTCTTGGAAATAGGAGTGCAACCACATAAAGATTGCAACCCTCGATGGCATCCTCAAGTTTTCATGGAGGTTGACTTCTCCACCAATCCGCTCAAGAGCATCCTCATCCAAAGAGATGATGGCCCTTGCTTCATTCAACCCCTTATCTACAAGCACAAACCGGACTCTTGCTTCCATTGTGGCTTCACGGTCACCTCATCAAAGATTGTCCATGGAGAAAAGGTAAAGCTTAGCCTCCCTTGGGACGAGAAGAGCTCTCTCCTCAAGAAAAGATCCCACCTCCACCTCAATTATTGAAGGATCCCCCAAGTGGCCCATCTAAGCGACCTCCCCATCACAGGACTTCCTCCAACAAAGGTAAGAAGAAGGCCACCTTTTCTCTTCTTGATTCGGTAGGAGATCTTGAAATTTGGAAAGAGGATCAAGTTCTACACTAGAAGAGCAAGCAAGTCAATGACCTCGACGCAGGGTCACAATAAAGCAATGAAGGAGAGTAGAATTGGCCCACCCTAATGGTGAAACTCCCCAAAGCGACAATGGAGATTCCATGACAAAGAAAGCGTCAAACAACATACCTAAGAGATAGCTATTAGAATGTCCCATTGTATTTTGCTTCCCTACCCTCTTGGGCCATTGTGCCATGTATCTTTTCCCTTTGTAAGCTTCTTTGATTTTCTAATATATCGCCCGTTGTTTATGTTGAAAACATAGAAATGGAGAATCACATATTTAAATTTTGTAGGCTTGCTAATAACTCGAGTCAAACACAACGGAATATACATGTCTTATCATTGGCCTTTGAAGTTTACTTAGGGCCATACCTGGTACTCATTTCCCTCCCCCTACATTTTCCAAAATTTTGCCACTTTCCTCTCCTTTTGAATGTCTACAAATCAAAACTCTGTGTGTGTGTGTGTGTGTGTGTGTGTGTGTGTGTGTGTGTGTGTGTGCGCGCATTCTCTCTAAAATTCCCTTCACTACTTGTACATGGAATGCTTCATCTTCTCTCACCACAAGCCATAGCTAGCAGATCTACACCACAATTACCTATTCTCTCCATCTCTATTCTCACGCTCCATCTCTAGCCTCAACATCCATTTTTCACTCTCACAACAATAAGGACCATTTTGATTTTTCCCCTTCAAGAGATACAGGACCCTTTCCCTCTCCACCTCCATAGCATCTCTCTCCCTGTTCTACTCCAGGTTGATTTTCAAGTGGGATATGCAACCCTATGTAGTAGACACCTTACTGTTTGGCACAAGCAGCTGCAAATGCCAAAAGTCAAGGGCATTCATCTTAATAGAGGGGAATCTTATCTCCCTAATTGATCTTTCATTCCCCCTCAACCTTTTCATAACATAACTATGTTTGTGTGGTTTGTTGGTGATGAGTTCAGTAGGTTTCTTGGGTACTGCAAGAATTCCTATGTCATGTATTCATAAGAGCTTGAACAAGAAGGGACAAATGCCATTTGCATTGGAGCAACTTGAAGCCTCTTCCGCTGAGGAGGCTAAGAGGATAAAATATAGGATTAATGACGTTGTTAGCGTGCAAACGA
This sequence comes from Adiantum capillus-veneris, assembly GCF_014529385.1. NCBI lineage: Eukaryota > Viridiplantae > Streptophyta > Polypodiopsida > Polypodiales > Pteridaceae > Adiantum > Adiantum capillus-veneris. Next base: position 81,689,434 of record NC_140948.1, on the reverse strand, counting down.
CAAGGAAAACGAGTGTCTCTATAGTCTTGCATGAATCACACCGTCGGAAGGAAGCACTATTGCACCGCCGAAACCACATGTGATAAGCACCTATAAAGATTTATGAAGAACCCTTCTAGCATGGAGCACACTTGGAATTAGGAGAAACCAAGGACATCATGACGTAGCTCGTCTCTTGGAGATGTTCGTAGAGTATTCATAGGCTAAAACCAGATAAAAGATGAGATAGTTATGGCCACTTGAAATTGGGGGTGTACTCTCTCTTGCTAAAAAATGAGCTCTCTGGAAAGTTTGCAGGTGTTGAGCTATAATAATGGGGGATTTTTTTATCTTTTATTCCAAAATATTTCTTCTCTCTCCTCAACCGACAAAGATTCTTGCAAGGCTTCATTTTATTGGTCCTTTGTTGGGCTCAATTTGGGTATAAAATGGGTAGCCGGTGACTTTTTAGCCAAGGGAAGGGGTGGGGCTAGTGTCCAAGGGACCAAAAATGGGGCCAGGGCAGCAGGTGGGAACCCAAAAGATGCGCCCCCTTCTCCCCCAAGACTCCACAAGCCCCCATAGACAAGATCCTCCCAAGCTCCCCTCTCCTTTGATACTCCCAAATGGGCACCCATTCCCCCTTTTATACCCTTTGCTTTGGGCCCAAGCTCCCCTATGTGGGATTATCTCCTTGCCACATGGCACATTCCTCCCACACTTCTCCAACTCCTTCCTCCCCCACAAGAATTTCCAGCTTGACCCCTTCTCAGGACCAACTTCCCAAGAGCGTAGTGCACCGCTCCAGGCACCAATACGACGCCATAAAGCACGGCTCGGAGCCCCTTACTTTGGCTATCTCTAAAAATTTAAAATCTTAACATTTTGAATTTTTGACCATCAAGTTTGTCCAGTTGCCTTTGTTGCATGTATCTGCAACCACTTTCTAAGTCGAGACGGCCCACTTCGGACGCACATAACTCATGATATACAAGTCCGATTCACAAGTTATAAAGCACAGCTGAGAATACTTATTGAAAACCATGTTTTGAGGACTCGAACAACTCAAAACACTAGTAGACAAGCTCGGAAAAACCAAACCTTTGTACATATATTTTACATGGTTACTCCCAAGACTCGAAGCACTATGTACACATATATACATGAAGCTAGTTAGCAAGCTTTTTTTGGCATGATCTGATGACTTTGTGCTCATCCAAAAAATACATGACATAGCTTGCCAACCCCCCCCCCCCCCGGTAGCCTACTTGATCATTCATGACAAACAGAGGTTTGTAGGGTGAACAATTGCTGTAGCTTATTCCCAGAAACCTCATCACATTCTCTGATGTCTTCACATTGTCTTCCTCCATTGATAGCATCTCATCTGTCACAATTGTCATTAAACGTGCCAGACATTTCTTCAGTCTGTAACCATTAACACGGTATTTATGCTGTGCACCACCCAAATCTGTCAGCTGACATGTACCATTGTTAAACTTGTTCACAACAGTAAAAGGACCTTCCCACTTGATTTGAAACTTTTTCTGGAAAGTATTGTCCAACTTACTATTGTATCGCAACACAAGATCACCCTTTTCAATTCCCTTATCGTTCACACATTCATTAGTCTTTATCTTAGCTTTCTTTGACACTTCTTCATAGTAGCTTAAAGCCAAAACTCTGTCCAATTGTAAACATTGTAAATCCAACAACCTTTTCTGCCAAGTATCTACGTGCTCTTTATCTCCCAATGACAACAACTTAAGTGCAGGAATCTCCACCTCAATTGGCAATAATGCTTCTTTGCCATACACCAAGTGGTAAGGAGAAAACCACGTGCTCGTTTTCATAGCAGTTCTATAGGCCCATAATGCACAAGGCAACCTTGAATCCCAAGTTTTTTCCTGCGTTTGGGTCATCTTTGTCAATATTTTCACCAACTCTCCATTGAACCTTCCATTGAGACCATTGTATTGTGGATAATAAGGAGAATTGTACCTGTGCTGTATAATGAGATTTTTGCACAGGAAATCAAACAGCTCTCATCTAAATCCCTGTCCTCTATCAGAAAATAGTTCCAGTGGCACACCAAATTTGCAGCATATAAGCTTACACGCAAACTTTCCCATTTGCTTACTGGTAATCTGTTTGACAGCTTTAGCTTCTGCCCAATGTGACAAATAATCCACTGCTGTCAAGATGTAATCATTCCTTTTACTAGTCATGGGTAAGGGTCGAATAGCATCAAGACCCCATTTTTCAAACACATCAAAAGCTAGAATTGTCTTCTGTAATTCAGGCTTTGAAATTCTCTTTCCCATTTTCTGACAAGATATACAAGACTTGCACCAATGGTTGACATCCCGTTGGATACTTGGCCATAAATAGCCTTCTTGCAGAATCTTATGTAACATAATCTTCATGGCAAAATGGCCTCCACAAGATTCTTCATGATTTTCTTCCAAAATCTTGTAGATTTTATCTTTCCAGGGCACACGACTCAATACTAAATCACTTCCTTTCATGTAAAGCACATCATGAAGCATTTTGTACTTCTTAGCTTTTCTTATAAAAGCATACTTTTTGGATGATGGTAGACCCTCAGGTAAAAGACCTGTCAACAGAAAATCTACCTCCTTTGATAACATTTCCCTTCCATGATACAAAGGGGCATTTGCCTTCAACACAAACACACAAGTGATCATTTCTTGGCCAACATCATGAGCTTCTTCATTTTGAGACCTTTCAATATGCTACAAACTCCATGCTTCAAACTTTTTAAGTAACAATTTCACCTTGAAGCATAAATTCTTCAGTTTAGGATTCTTCTTCTTCCATACTCCCAATGCTTGCTTCACAACCAACAAAGCATCTCCTTTAATTTGTAGGCGTCTAATTCCCAACTTTAAACAGACTTGTAATCCCCCTTCAAGAGCCATGTACTCTGCTTCATTGTTACTTTTTGCATCGAGTTTCAGCCCTTGTTTCCTGAATATAATAGTGAAGCATCGAGTTTCAACCATCAAAATATAATAGTGAAGCATCGGATATGGAAAGAGTTTTGACCTTTTTCCTTTGCATCACCTCTTCCTTAACCAAAACAGGAGTCTCTTTATAAGTGAGTAGATCTGCCAGGGCAGCCCGAGTACTCTCTTCCACTAAAAAGGTGAACTAAAACTCCTGCATTTCAATAACCCATTTCATCACTGTCTTTGATATATTTGAGTTATTAAATAGTTGAGGAAGCAATGAATAACTGGTGAGGAAATTGAAAGACTTTTGTAACAAGTAATGTCTGAATCGTCTACTGCAAGCATAAACCATACTAGTCACCACCAATTCAATTTTTGAGTAATCTCTTTCATGAGGAGTCTTCACTCTGCTAGGATAATGAACATGCTCCTTCCCCCTTTGCAACAACATAGCCCCAATAACATCATCTCCCACTGATGGGTTAACATAAAACTCATTTTTCCAGTCAAGAGTTTGCATAATGGGTAGTGTACTTTGACTCTGTCAAAAATATCTTCACAATCACGTGTCCACTCCAATGGATCATTTTTAATCGCTTGCTACAATGGATACAATAACTGTGATGCCAAAGGTATGAATCATGATAGATATTTAACCTTCTGTATGGAAGTGGCCAACTGTCTTGTATCCTTTGGAGATGACAACAATAACAAAGCTTCCACTTTCTCTGGATATGCTTCAATCCCATTTTTTGAAATCACATGTCCAAGAAGCTTCACCCTTGGCTACGCCAAATGACACTTCTTAGGGTTCAACTGACCTCCGCATTCATCATACCTTGCAAAAGTCATTTCAAGCTTTTGAACATGCTCTTTCTTTGAACTGTATACATAGAAATTATCTATGAACCCTTTGACAAACTTCCCAAGGAACGGGGTAGGATCCAATCTCTTTTTCTTTCAAAAGCTCCAGGCCCATTTGTTAACCCAAAAGGAAGGCAACAAAAGCAGAAACAACCCCATGGAGTGATAAAAATAGTCTTTTTTTAATCTTCAGGGAGCAAGGATAAGTTGAAAATACCTTAAATAACCATCACAGACATTGTATCTTTCAAAGCCAGCCACGACATCTAAAAGTTGATCAATGAAAGGTAAGGGATAAGGATATTTCTTGGTCACTGCATTTAATGGCTTATAATCAAAGCAAACTCTCCAATGTCCATCTTTCTTTGGAGTGACTACTACAGGTCTCACCCATTCAGCATTATCAACTGGCACAATGAACCCTGCATCCAAACATTTATCCACTTCTTTGTTTAAAGCATTCATTTTCTCCTTACCCATCCTTCTTAATTTCTGTCTTATTGGCTTTGCCTCTTCAACTAATTCAATCTTCACAGGATCTCCAACAAAACCCCTTATTTCTTGATATGAAGTGACGAAAAGATTTGGAAACCTATCCAACATTGTTAAGTACTCCTCCCTTTCTCCTTGTGTCAATTCAGTACTCATCATGTTTTGAATCAATCCCTTCTTCACTGGCAATTCCTGTTTAGGCTGCATCAACTCCTTAAGTTTCTCTAAACGGCTCGAAGCATTTATGTCCCCTGACACTTGCAATACTTCACCAATTTCTCTCTTCTCCTCGTCCAAAAGCAAGAATGACACTTCACCCTCATCACTGGAACTAGAAGTAGTGCTACTTCTTGAATCTTCAGAAATGTCATCAGTGGTGACTTCGTATTCATCATTTTCACTCACATCTTCTAGTGCCAAAGGTTGCTTGGTAGTCATATCAAACACTCTCTTCTCACCCTTCTTGCCATACACATAGATTGTACTCTTGTCCCAATCTTGCACAATACCAACAACTCTCAACCACGGACATCCCAAAATGAGAGGAAAAGCTCCCATGCCAGCTGGCATAGCATGAAAGTTTACTATAGCCTTCACGTTAAAGACTTCAACTTTAAAATTCTTAATCAGTCCCAAACACTTCACTTTGGCATGGTTTGCTAGTCAAATCTTGAATGTAGAGCTTCCGTATGTAATGAGACCCAGTCTCTCGACACATGACTATGTGATCACAAAAACTTGAGCACCTCCATCAATGTAGGCCTCTCCCATGCCCACACCTTTATGCCAAGCATTCACCACAGGATAGATGTTGGGTAACTCTCCCACAACCAACACTATGACTTGACCATGCTTTGGCTCTTTCTCTGGATTCACTAATGACTTCCACTGCCTCTTAAGTTTGGGCACCATATTCATCAACTGTCCAAAAGTACAATCTACTTTCCTCTCAATCAGGTCTTCTTTTAAACTCTAAGCTGTTTGGCCTTCTCCCAAAGGTAGATCTGCTACTTTCAAACCGTCTACAAGGTCTTCTCTTCCTCTTAACTTTCTCATCTTCACTCTCTTTTTCTTTTCCATTTTTCTTACTGGGACTTGGAGCAGCATAGCCTTCCCTCTCTCTTTTGCCTATGGACATCATATCTGCTTCTTTCTTTTCAACCCGCACAATACCCACATGACCACTAGAGGTCGAGGCCTAATTTTCCTGTCCAATAGCTTGATCTCCCCGTATATCCAATGCATAATCATTAGCCCTGATAGGAATCTATTGAGGAAGTGGAAGCATATCACCTCCCATCCTTGTTGGCTTTGGACAATAAGTGCTTCACCACAATCATAACAGGTAGGGATGAACCTCCTTTTTGGTTTAAAGACACCTTGTCCACAACCCATATTAGCATTAGGTTTAGTTTCACATGGATGGGCCATTCCTCTTCCTCTACCACGACCACGGCCACCTCCAAGAACACTAAGCCGCATTTCTTGCATCATGATCATCATGTCTTGCATATTTTGATGTAAGTGTTTAGTGTTTGCAACCCTTTGAGTAGGTTGGGCTTCAGTCTCTACCTTATTTCCCTCATTTTGGCCACCATTACTTTGCATATGGACCGCCTTCCCATACTCATTGAATCTTTGAGTTTTTCATTCTTTCTCCCCGGCGATAGTGACTGCTTCCTCAAAGGTAACGGGTCTTTTCAGCTCAACTTTGAACTTTAGACTTTTCTTTAAGCTTGCCACAAAATGGTCCTTCTTTAACATGGCTGGAGGGATTTCATTTCCCAAAGCTTGAGCCCATCTATCCCATAAACGGGTAAACTGCATGACAAAATCATCAACACTTTGATTAGCCTTCTGAGTGTACCCCAAAATTTCATGCCAAAATTCACCAGATACTTCAATGGATCTGTACTGTGCCAAAAAATCTTGCTTTGCATGATTGTAGTCCAAAACCACCCCTAGAGTTTGTGAGTGTACCACCTCTTCATAATTTTGTAACCAAACTTTTGCCTCATCCTGTAAACTGTATTGCAATAGCTGCAATAGTATTACTTGATCTAATATATTTTGTAGCAAGCAATTAACCTCCAATTTCTCAATAAAATTCTCTGCATTCTCATTAGGCAACCCATGAAACTCTGGAAATTCGTCAGTCGTATTTGATTGCCACAAAAACACATGTACGTCGAAAGTTTAAGGGATGTCGATGGATCGCTCCACTACCTAATCCACCTCACACTAGGTAACCTGGCCCCCAGTGCTTGGCTTCAAAAAACATCACGACCTCGAGGAATGCAATCCAATTACAAGACCGCCTCAAGCGATGTCCACAATTTGCACCTAAATAGGCGGTTGTCCATAAGGACCCACATCCCCTTTACATTCTTTACCTACAAAATATACATATTTCACAAAAATTGGAGCACAAGAGAACTTACTCCTCTATGGGGACACCAAAATAGTGTTAGCATGCAAAAAAAAGGAAAACAATTTCCTCTATAGCCTTGCACGAATCACACCGTCGGAAGGAAGAACTATTGCACCGCCGAAACCACTTGTGATGATAAGCAACTGTAAAGATTTATGAAGAACCTTTCTAGCATGAAACACACTTGAAATTAGGAGAAACCAAGGACATCATGACATAGCTCGTCTCGTGGAGATGTCCGTAGAGTATCCATAGGCTAAAAACAGATAAAAGATGAGATAGTTATGGCCACTCGAAACTGGGGGCGTACTCTCTCTTGCTCAAAAATAAGCTCTTTGGAAAGTTTGCAATGTTGCAGCGATAATAATGGGGGATTTTCTTATCTTTTATCCCAAAAGATTTCTTCTCTCTCCTCAGTCAACAAGGCTCTCTTACAACGCTTCATTTTATTGGTCCTTTTTTGAACTCAATTTGGGTATAAAATGGGCAGCCGATGACTTTTTGGCCAAGGGAAGGGGTGGGGGTAGTGTCCAAGGGACCAAAAATGGGGCCAGGCGCCTGAGCAATAGGTGGTAATCCAAAAAATACGTCCCCTTCTCCCCCAAGTGTCCACAAGCCCCCATAGCCAACAAGCTTCCCTCTCCTTTGATACTCCTAAACGGGCACCCATTCCCGCTTTTATACTCTTTGCTTTGGGCCCAAGCTCCCCTATGTGCGATTATTTCCTTTCCACATGGCACATTCCTCCCACACTTCTCCGACTCCTTCCTCCCCCCATAAGAAATTTCCACCTTGACCCTTTCTCAGGATCAACGTCCCAGGAGTATAGTGCACCGCTCCGGGCACCAAATGCGACACCGAAAAGCACGGCCTGGAGCCCCTTACTTTGGCTATCTCCAGAAATTTAAAATCTCAACATTTCGAATTTTAGACCATCAAGTTGGTCCAGTTGCCTTTGTCCCATGCATCTGCAACCACTTTCTAAGTCAAGACCGCCCACTTCGAACGCACGTAATTCATGACGTACAAGTCCGATTCACAAGTTATAAAGCACAAGTGAAAATACTTATTGAAAACCATGTTTTGGGGAATCGAACAACCCAAAACACTAGTACACAAGCCCAAAAAAACCAAACCTTTGAACATAAATTTTACATGGTCACTCCCAAGAATGGAAGCAAAGTACACAAAATTTCATAATTTAAGAAATTGTTCATATGTACACTAGCAAAATTTACCGGTTTACTTCAAGGAAAACTTGGAAGCTAGCTAGGATTTTTTCAAGAAAGGAGAGACCCTCCACGTGTCATCACTGCTTCATTAAAAGAAAATCTCACAAAATGCCTCATTTCTCTAAAGCTTGGAATCTTGGAACAAATATTTATGAAAAAAAACATGTACAAATTATTCATTTCTCTAAAGGAGAGGCATTCCACGTGTCATTCATTGAAGCTTGCACAAACATCCACATTTGGAACTCCATGAAATAACTGCAACTTGACGACCTTGGTGCTTGAAGGTCTCAGTCCAATCTCGATGTGCAACAATTGCTCGTGCATGTGTTCACCTCCATGCTATGTGTTTGTGGTGTGCTCATGTGTGTGTGTGTGTGTGTGTGTGTGTGTGTGATACTTCTTCTTCTACTGCTGCTACTCCATTTTTATTTCTTAGATGTAATAAAACATCAAAATTACATTTCAAATGTATATAGTTTTTTTGGTAAAAAATTATGTATGTAATCACTTTTATTTACCTTTGTCATGTCTCTTTTTGAATATACTATTCAAATTGTGAATAAAGTATATAGTTAATACTCCAACACACACACATAGGCACAAGGGTATAATTTGATATGTCAAATTATGACTAGGAGTATGACAAAGATACATAAAAATTAGACTATTAGATTTTGGCCTAATTATCTAATTGGGATACAAACACACAGTCATTATATCCACGGATTGACTGGTTTAAAGGCTGTTTGTATTACCTCTTGAACTTTTTTTTAAACTTATTGTCAGATATCTCAAATCTACAAATACACTGCTCGAATGCGGATTCTTAATTCTCCAAAAAATATAGAAGCTATCAATAAAAAAATGAGAATGGCCTGTGGCAACTTGCACAAATCGAACTTGCTCAGCTAGATTAGACTCTCTCTCTCTCTCTCACACACACACACCATCAATGCCCAATCGCACTATAGATTGAGATTCGAGTCTCATGCACACACATAGCCAATGGCCAATCACGTTTCTTCTCTCTATCTCTATGTCTCTCTCTCTCTCTCTCTCTCTCTCACACACACACACACACACACACACACACACGAGCACACCACATACACATAGCATGGAGGTGAACGCACGCACAAGCAATTGTTGCCTGTCGAAATTGGATTGAGACCTTCAAGCACCAAGGTTGTCAAGTTGTAGTTATTTCATGGAGGTCCAAACGTGGACGTTTGTGCAAGCTTCAATGAAGACACGTGAAATGCCTCTCTCTTTAGAGAAATGAATATTTTGTACATATTTTTTTAATAAATATCCGTTCCAAGATTCCAAGCTTTAGAGAAATGAGACATTTTGTAAGGTTTTTGTTGAAGTGAAGCAGTAAGTGACACGTGGAGGGTCTCTCCTTCCTTGAAAATTTTAAGCTCCATTACATATAGTATAGATAAAAAATTAAAAAATACGCAAAGTGTTTCTGTTTTACAAAAACCCTTTCTTTGTTTCAATTAATGTTATTAGGTAGCTCAATCCAACGAAAAAATGCAATTTGAGAAAGGGGTTTTAATCTCTTATGCTTTCTGTATCTATCAATTACTCCATGTATTGATTGATGGATTTTGGAAAACATTGACTATTATCAAAATTGAAGTGAGCTTCCATCAATACTTGAAGTTAAAAACATTTTGGCTCACTTATAAGCTTTGATTACCAAATATATACCTCTAATCTCATAAGTCCAAAGTTTATGTATATCAAAATGATATTCGAGTTTAAGAATTTATTAATTCAGAGTAACTCAATCATTTCTAAAAACTGGTATTGATTGATATGGTTCTTTTCTTTTGGTTCATATAGGTATCTTCATGAACCGTAAGATTCACCTCTTGGAATAATTGGTTGCCTACTTTCATGAAATTTTATCGGTATTAATTTAGGAGCTCACACAGTCCATAAAAATCTCAAGACCTTCTCATCCAAGTTATTCATATAGGTTTTTTTGGCTTTTCTATAACTTCTCTGTTAATGTGAAGTAAGGGTATACCATCGTAACTCACAAACTAAGAGACAAACAATAACTTATATAAAGTTACTAATACTAGTAGTTGCATAGACTGCCTAGTCCTCTATCACTTCTCTTTATTGCGTGCAGTTCTGCAAGTTTGGTTTAGAGGCTCAACAAAAAACATACTACATAAGGTACATGAGCTTATAATGAGCCTACCACAAACAAATTTTGTGTTCACTTTTTTCTTTCTTCTTACATGGATACAAGACAAGAAGAAATTTCTTATGTATAAACAAGAATGTAGTAATAATTGGGACATGGATGACAACTATTGGGTTTGCCCTATCATTTGCATTCCATGTTTAAACAAAAATATTGATGATTTGTTTTTTTTTTTTGGCATGATGGTTGCAGGTAAGGATTTAGACTTCCTTTATCTCTATATTCAATGGATGTTCACTTTATTGATGCAAAAACCACTTGCTGTTACTACAATACCTCTTTTATATTTTTAGATGTAGTTAAAGATCAAATTTCATTTTCATGTGTAGATATTTATTAAAAAATGCTTCTATCCAGTTATACTAGCCTCTGTCAATTCTCTTTTCGAATCTTGTGTTTCAAGTTGTGGATAATGTATATAAATTAACACTCAAACACACACACATTGGCACAAGGTTCTAGATTGACCTATCAAAATAGAATCGAGAGGTTGAAGGCATTTTGTTATAAGAAATTTGGGTTGGTTTTTAAACCTACACATCTATTAGGAGTACCAACTCACAGTCAGAATATCCTCGGATTGAGAAAGTAGGTATTACCAGCTCACTCTCTCTTTTGTTTCTTAGGCTCCTTGCAATGGAAAATATACTGCCAGAATGGGGACCAATAATGACCTAGAAAAAATGGCAGCTATAAATAAACAAATTAGAATGGCTCTTATCAAATTTTACAAAAAAACCTTTAAAAATCCCCTCTCCACCCAAAAAGTTAAAGCAGATCCTTTCTTGCTAGGGATGCTAAGAAAAAATGAATTGGTATTTGTAAAACCTCCATTCTAATTTTTGTTTTTCAGAGTGCCTCCGTACCCTTGAGATGGAATTTCCAGTCAAATTTACGCCCTCTAAAGCAAGCATATATGTCTTGCATTGCATTGTAGATGCTAATGCATCTAACCTTATTATCCGTTCTACTAATGTAGAAATTTATCCTCAAGGTTTGCTTAACTTCACGCCTTCAATGACTGGATTAAACTCCTAGCAACTCTTGTCAAGAATAAGAAAGGAGGACTCAAACTTTTTGATGATGATATGAAGCAACTCTTGCTTCTCCAAAAAATTCACACCCAATCACTAGCCACTTTCTTATCTTCAAGTGTAGAATTAACAAATTTCTTAAAGTAGTTATGTGGACTTAAATCCTGTCTTGATTACTACATCTACAAATCCATCAATGAATGTTTCTGGAAGTATTTTCTAGCCGCAATCTAGTAGTACTAGAAGCTGCTAAGAAATTTTGACAAGAGCTATGCTCTCTTATTATGAGACTACACTTATAGAAACGATAATTAAAGTCTTAAAATGTTTTCCCTTTCTCTCTCCTAAACAAGTTGAAGTGGAAGGTTAGAAACGATAATTAAAGTCTTAAAATGTTTTCCCTTTCTCTCTCCTAAACAAGTTGAAGTGGAAGGTGCCAATGTCGATAATCAACTTTTAATCCTCCCCAATAACGGATTTCTTGCACCTATCTCACTAGAATCCTCAGTTTTCTTAGCAAGCTTACCAATTTCTTGCATGAATGAATGTCAAGTCAATGTACTTAAGGAACTCAATCCCTAGATAAAGGAGAGTTAATCAATGCTCCCTTTGTAATGGAGTTTTTGGATCCATCCAAGTGCTCCACCAACATGGGAATCTACAAACGTACAAAAGGTATTATGGCCTTCTTCTAGTCTAATGTGGATTATTACTTTGACTCTATCTGGAATATCTACATGCCATGTATTAAATGCACCTATAAATTCTTGGATAACAAAGCATCATGTGAATATAGTATCATATGGTTGGACCATGCAACTTGGTACATATTAAACCATTTAGAACTCTTATTACCTGACAAAATAGCATAATTTTATCTATCTTTAATCAGCTCATGGATTGGGAGACAAGAACTTAACTTAATCTTAGCATAGATTGCTTCTATCCATTTTTTCTCTCACGCTCACTCTTAAATTTCTTACATTTGTTTTAACCCCTTCTTTGGCTTCAAGCTCTAACTTTGGTATAGGGAAATCTACAAGCTTCACTAGTAGAGAAAGAGACAAATATCTACTTGTAAAACATCTTCTTGATATGTGATTGTAACAATTGCACGTAGCTACCAATCCAGCTGGAAAGGCGACCCCTTTTAGTAAGAAGGAGGATGGGAATCATGTTTTTGTTTACTGTCTGAACAAAATTTTGAAATTATACCCACCCAAATCTATTTTTCTTGAAATTTTTCTTCAATATTTTGGTAACACTTCTCTTCTTAATCATGTATTGTTTGGATGGAAGTACAAAGAGCCACTTGAAAATTGGTTCTATAGCATTGAATTTTTAAGACATCACTCTCTTCTTACTTTTCACTGCCTTGATTTTACTAGCTTTACTTGTGTGTTTGAGAGTTGTGGAACACACATTTGAACATAGTATCTAGACATTTGCAATTATCTTGAAATTTGATCTTTACTCAACAAAGGACTAAATCATATTTCTCCCCCTCCCCCCCCCCCCCACACACACACCCCTCACCTGCTCTACTAAACTTGCTAAGCGCCTTGGTTAATAAACTCCAAATGGAGTCAAATGTTCACAAAAACCTCTCTCAACTACTCTTCCAATCCTTCTATAACAAAGTTTTGAACTTAAACCCACAATGTCTTAGCACTAATACTATTTGATATACTCTAGAGATACTAATATTAGAGCTATCACCATGAGATTCTTCATTGTTGGACTTGACAAAGCTGGAAATACAGCCACAATTCCATGTAGACAACTTTCCTACTTAGCAAAATTGGAAAGATTAAATGGAGATGAATTATTTTCACCCCTCTCAACCCAATTGGATTTGGAAATCTACTTAACACACAACTTCTAGAACTTGGTTAAAATCCTCATAACAAAAAGCTACTTGTGCTTTTTCCTACCTAGCACACAAACACAATTTTTTTTGGATTTTAGATGCATTAAATGGATTTTATACAGAAATTAAAGATTTCATGACTAAATGTCTTAATATAATTCCCCTAAAATTAGAAAACCATTGTGCTACTAAACAAAAACAAACCCTGAATTCCTTGGCATCAATTACAACCACTTTTGGATTATTAAGAATAGTACAAAGCTATTCTTAAACCTCCCATAATAGACTATGAATATCCATACAATAGATATCACACAATTCTACGAGAATATCCATATGTTTGAATCTGCAAGATTACTCTCTATTTTAGAAGATCTAACAAACTTGACCTTTATTAATAGAGCAAAAAAATACCATTTCTCCATTTCACTCTTTACGGACCCATGTTGGGTTAAAAAATGCACACATACAACTCCTTTCACTCTACCCAAGTAGAGTTAGTGCTACACCTTCATTAGTTACTCAATAATAGCATTCTCCAACTTGGTGCTAAATGTTTTAAGCAACAAAAGGGAATCTATGGGAAGCAAGCTTGTAGTTCTTAGTATGTATGTGAATAATGAGAGGAGTTGTGATTGTCTTTGGGAGTACCCTCTACCAAAGTTAGAAAAAGAGTTAAAGGACAATATGGAGATGATTTGCTTTAACCATATACCATTGTGAAGTGGGATTGCAATGTTACAGAAAGGAAAAGGTTCTCACCTAATCCAAATTGGGAAGAATTTTTTTTAAACCAAGTGTTCAAGGGCTAATAGAGGATGGTTCATTATGTTTCATGAATCTTGAATCTGTGAAGAAGAGTGAATTTCAGCATGTATATAATGTACTAGAAGTGATGGAAAAATGTTTTCATATCTAGGATAATGAATGTATTTAGGTTTATTTCAGTAGGTGTATAATGTAGATACTACAGACGAGCTTGAGACTATAACGGGTTCTAATATGCAAGATGGAAGCCAAGTTGTGGAAGTGTGCACTATGGAAATGTATGAAGTAATTGAGGCTTTTGAAAATTTGGAGGCTTTAAATGTCAACAAAGGAATGAAAGTGTGAGTAGAGATCAAGTACAAAATTGTGGCAAAGAAAGTACGACCAGTGGCCTAACCCTTACCATCAGATTGTAGGGAGAAGCTAGAACAAGACTCTTTGTAGTCAAATCTCAAAGATTTAAAAAGAAGTGGACACAAGTTTACAATGGAATCTCTAAAAGAACTAAAGTTTGGCTATGAGAACAAGAAGAGAAGCCTTGTTTTGAAGAAATGCTTTCATGACATGGTAAGGGTTTTTCTTTTCAATTGTATGAGATATGATGTGTTGATGCTAGTGTTGTTGCACCCATGGTGATTTTCAGTATACCTCATGTACCTTGAAATTTGCTTCCAAAAGCCCATATGCCAAAGCTGATAGAGCTACTCAATGAGAAGATTAGTATGGGTATTTTGGAGCCGTCTTGCACACCATATTCAAAGGACTAGTTCATTGTGCCAAAGAGTGGAGCTTTACATTTCATACAAGATATGCAACATGTAAAAAAGGTTACGATCAATAATGTGGGTACATAAACAATTATAAAAAAATTTACTGAGGCATTTACAAGAAGGGAAATTTACTCAATGGGAGATCTTTATTCAAGGTATGATCAATTTTGGCCAGCTATTGAAAGTAGAAATTCAACAACCATGAAAATACCTTTGGGACTAGTAAGGATGTATACCTTACCTTAGGGAGTGACTAAATTAGTTGTGCATATGATGAACGGGATGAATAAGATTCTAGATGACTTTATGTACCTTTCTTGATGATGTACCTATCAAAGGATGTGAAGAACACGACAAAGATGAAGCTATGGATTTGAGGGGGATGTGACTTTATACCTTTCTTGAAGCTGTACCTATCAAAGGATGTGAAGAAAAAGAAACTACTAGAGATCACTTGAATACAGACGCCAACTTACCGACGTCATTGGCGGGCGTCGGTATGTGCATCGACAATACTGGAGGGAGCTCAGATTAAAAAAAAAAATCAATTTTCAATTTCCGTCGCGTGTACTGACGCAGATACCGACACGTATCCAACAATGTATATCGATGCGTATCCAGCAATGTATACCGACGCGTATCCAGCAGCATGTACCGACGTCGAATGGTAAAAATGAAACCGTGGGCTTATTTTCTACGCGTTTCCAAAAACTCATTCTCTCTCTCTCTCTCTCTCTTCGCTCAACTCGCGGCCAGATCTGCACCCTTGGACTACTGCGGGCTTGGGCAAACACCATCACATCTTCTCTACTTGCTGCAGGTAAGCCTATTGTCCTTCTTTTTTGGTTATTTTTGTGTGTGTGTGTGTGTGTGTGTGTGTTTTTTTTTTTTTTTGCAGATGTGGAAGCTACCCCGGTTGCTTTGTGCACACATACGAGTGTATGCTCTCACACACACACACACACACACATTAATTTTAATTTTGGTTTAATTTTATATTTAAATTTATTATTTAATCAACCTCTGATGTAGCATTTGAACCTGAACCTGCAAATCAGCATTAGTCTTTGACAAATACTCCATTTCCTCATTCAATCTACCATCTAACTTCATTGTCCAATCTCTGAACTGTCCCAAAGACATTTTTATTCTTGAAACTTCTGCATGATGCTTTTTCACCATATCCTCTAACTCTTTCTGATGCACTTCCTGAATCTGACCCAACTGCAGAGTCATAGCTTCCAACTCCATGTCCTTCTGCTTTACTTGCACTTTACCTACTGCTGAATCTGCAACCTGTTTAAGTTAACAAAGTAGGCCACCACAAACCTGCCTGCAAAATTTTCTTTCCTATAATGTCTCTTGAAAAATGTCCACCAGCTTGTCCATAATGAGCTTCTTGTAGAACTGCTGACTGTTCAAATTCTGGAACACACCTTCTTATCACTTGATCAATACCCTTCTTATATAATGCTCCTGCAATCACCAGAAATGGTCTGCTTTTCAATGCAAATTTCTTCCTTTGATCAAGTGAAAACCCTCCTGGCATAACCCCGTCAGTTAGGTACACCAACATTTGATCATCCCAAGAATCTGGAACTTCCTGCTGAACTGAAAATAAACCTGCATCAGGTAACTGATCATCCACACCTGTTGGAGATTCCCCTGTTTCCAGTCTGCTCAGATAATCTACCACAGAATGCTATTTCCCAGGAGTATGAATAATCACAAACTCAAATTCCTGCAAAAGAAACATCCACCTTGCTAATCTCCCTGTAAGCATGGGCTTCTTAACCAAGTACAACAAAGCTTGGTGATCAACATGAAACATAACCCTGTTACTGAGTAAGTAATGCATGAACTTATTTAATGAATATACCATCCCCAAAGCCTCTCTCTCAGTCATAGTATAATTCTTTTCTGCTGGGGTCAACATCCTACTTGCATAATACAATGGTCTATACCATCCCCTAACCTTTTCCTGCATCAACACAGCTCCAATTGCAATATCCGATGCATCAACAAAAACATGAAAAGGCAATGTCCAATCAGGAGGCTGCAGTATTGGTGCTACTGATAGCATTTTCTTTAACATCTGAAAGGATTTCTCTTGTGGTTCATCCCATTTAAAGGAAACATCTTTCTTTGTAAGATGAGTCAAAGGTGCACATATATTAGCCAAATCTCTAATATACCTTGAGAGTGCCACTTCACCTGGCCCACAAACCTACTAAGATCCTTCACATTCTGAGGTGATTTGGCTTCCTGAATTGCTTCAATCTTTTTGGCATCAATGGCCATCCCATCAGCATATACTACATGTCCCAATAAAATACCACTCCTGATTGCAAGTACACTTTTATATGGATTCAAGGCCATGTGAAACAGTCTGCATCTTTCCAAACATAACTTCAAGTGAACCAAATTGTGATCCTTCTTTCCAAATAATGAAAAGTCATCTACAAAAACCCTCATAAAATCCTGAAGATAAGGTTCAAATGTCTTATGAGCCACAAAGTTGAAGGAAGGTGGACCATTCTTCAAACCAAAACTCATCACTATATACGCAAATGCTCCCCACTCAGTGATGAAGGCTGTCTTGTGTTGGTCTTCTAGAGCTACCTTGATCTGATTGTAACCTGAAAAACCATCAAGAAAGCTATACATCTCATGTCCAACTACTGCATCCAACACAGCATCACAAAATGGCATAGGGAATGGATCAGTAATAGTTTCAGCATTTAACTTCCTGTAATCCACACACACCCTCAACTTCCCATTCTTCTTTGGCACCACAATAATTGGTGACAACCATGACACTTCATTAACTGACTTGATGAATCCAACTGCCAATAACTTATCTATTTCCTGCTTTACTTTCTTTGCAAAATTGGGGTTCATTCTGTATCTCTGTTGTATGATTGGTTTAGCATCCTCTCTGAGATTAATGTGATGTTGATGTAGTTCAGGATCAATGCCCTTTACCTGTGAATAATCCCAAGAAAATACATCTTTATACTCCTGCAACAGCTGAATCAAACCTTTCAAAAATTCCCCTTCAGCATGGATGCTGATTCTGACCATCCTGGGATCTTCTTCAGTTCCCAAATTAAACTCTTTAACTTCATCCTCTTTTACCCTGGTGGAGGTACCAAACCTTTTATCATATATTTTTTCTGCCATTACTCTTGCTTCCTTCTCCTCTTGATCACTCTGTTCTTTCTGAGGCACCTATGAATTCCGATCCATCATCTGCAACACTTTTGATCCAGCAATCTCCTAGCCTAGAACTATTTCTACTTCATCCTCACCCGGATCTTCAACCTTCTGTATTATCCCTTCTACATCAACCTCAAAGAGAGGCACAATAGTGGGATTAGCTCTCAAAAATTCCTCCTCTTCATCATCTTGCACTGCATCTGCAAGGTTTATGGTCTGAGCACATAATGGTTTAGTCTTTGGAGGGATTTGTTTTCTTCCCTGCGTTGATATGGTTAGTGACTGCTTCCCCTTTTTCATCATGAAAACATTTTCTCCCCAAACCTGCTTAACTCTAGCTTGTCTAAACCAGGGTCTTCCCAACAACATCTTGTAGGAAGAACCTGAATCCTTTATTCTAAGTACCACAAAGTTCACAAGGAAAACCATACCTGCAATTTCAATTGCTTACTACTTGAGAATGCCTAAAGGCTGGAATCTCCTCTGGTCTGCCATCTTCACTTGAAATGGTGATGGAGCTAATGTTCCTCCTAACTTCAATCTTCTATAAACCTCCTCAGGAAGTATATTCACCCCTGATCCTCCATCCAAAAGCACCTCTTTGAATAGCATGCCTTGAAACATTGCTGCCACAAGAGGTACTACAAAATCCACATCTACTGGATCAATCTGCTGTAGCATTACTTCAGGATATTGGTTTGCCAACACTTGGTCTTGCTGACCCTGAAGCTTCTTCAACAATTTCTCTTTAAAGGCTGGAACTATACATAATAATTGATCCAATGACAATTGCAAGGGAGAGTTCAGAAGCACCTCAAACCAATCTTTGTCTTCTTTTGTTGGCATCAAACCTGGCTTGTCAAGCTTATGCAACTCTTTCATTATTCATTCTTCATTCTTCTCTTCTACATACTGAACCTGCTCCTTCTGCACTTTTTCATGAACCTTATCCCTCACATCTTTCTACTCTCTCCAATTAATTGGTCCCTTAGCTTTTTCTCTTGTGACTGCCAATGCTTCAGCTTCTTCCACCTGACCACATTGGTAACAATCACAATACCATCCTTCTTCATGTTCCTTATGCTCAGCCTTATGTACTATGACTGGCTCTGGTTCATGGTACTCCTGAATGTCCACCAAAATAACATTGGCCTGAGCTGGTTGATTATGCTGTGGTTGCTGCTGCACTCCCTGTTGGTCTGCCTGACCAGGCCTCACAATGGGCATCCCTGTTTCTCCCCTGTGTCTAACCCATAATTCACAATTAAGACCAACCCAATGGTCTGGTGATCCACAATAGACACAAGGAATCACTATGTCTCCTCTTCTCTGATTATTGTTTTGCTCTCTCCAAGGAGGTCTTGGTGGTCTATTAAATGGTTGTCTTTCTCTAAATGGAGCTACCTGATTTGCTGCAGCTTCACCTCTACCTCTTCCTGTATTTGGCTGCTCCCTATTCCTGGGGTTAAACCAACACCTAGAGGTGGCATGTCCTTCTTTGTCACATATTTCACAATACAGCTTAGCTTCGGGTGCCAACACTGAATAACCAATGCTCTTTAATTTACTCACCAATTCCCCTTCTTGAGTTGCTTTATCCTTTTTGGACTTCTTCTTTGTGTTTTTCTTCTTCTTCTTTGACTTTTCTTCAACATCACTTGACTCAGTGTCATCATCTGAATCAGCATCTTCATCAGTTTCATCGGCATCAGTGGAGTCTGACTGATCATCAGAATCCTCATCCTCTTTGGACTTGCTCTTCATTTTGGGTCTGCCAAGTCTTTTCTCGACTCTGACTGCTGCATCAACTAGTGAAGCAAAACCTGGACCTATATCCACACTTGCCACAACATTCTTTAAATCTTTCCTCAAACCTGTCAAAAAATATCCTGCCAACATCTCATCAGTGGGCCTCTCATTGCCCTGAAGTCTCTCAACCAAAACTCTGAACTTTTGAGAAAAATCTTCAACCACCATATCCCTTTGTCTGATCACCCTGAGTTTCTTCAAAATTTCTGTAGGATTCTTCTCCTTTCTGAATCTCTGTAAAAAGGCTGCTTTCAAAGCATTATAGGTAGAAAAATGGGCTATACCATATTGGCTAAACCAACTCATGGCTTTGCCTTCTAATGTAGCTGCAAATTGCTCCATCTTTGTTTGGTCATTATGCAAGGCCTGATAACCACTAGCCTGCCACTTTGTTTCAAACTGGGCAGCATGACAGTCTGCATCTTCTTTCGACTTTCCTCTAAATTTGCATGCTTTCACTGTAGGGTTTGGATGGGCCATGGGAGGATTTCTGGGTGGTCTCCTAGGTGTTTGCCTGGTAGCCCCCTGTAGTGGGTCAAACTGAAGCCTTCTTCTTGTCCCTGCAGGTCTTCCTGTCAAGGCAAGTGCTCCAACAAATTGCCTCACGTGCCTCCCATATGCTCTCACAGAACCCTCAGCCCCTTGGTTCAATAACTCCTGTTCATTGTCACCGAACTCCTCCTCTCCATCAGAGGCATCATCATAATGAAAAGGATCAATATCAAGGTTTCCTGCTCGCACCCGTGCCCTCGTATAATAAACTCTGCCTACTCTCCTCTCTTGTTGTGACATACATGATTCTCCACAGATTCACAAAAGCAGGATCGCCAAAGTGTTGGGGCTCTTCAACACACACAGAACTTAGGTGTTGACAACATGTCACACACACTAAAGACGGAGTTAAACAAAGGCAAACACATTCAACTCATCAGCATTTCAACATTCACCAAATTCCAACACAGCAGACTGAAGAACAAGCATGAATCATAGAGCAAGAGACTACACAGTTGATTCGTCTTGGTCCAAAGATAACTTCCATTTTCAACAAAATACATTCTCGCATGAACCAGATGACCTTTAAAGAGGAACTTTTGACAGTTATAACTGTTACATCCAATTGACCAAAATCCGACTTATCAAAATTCTGACTCACTAAGATCCGACTGACTAAGAGTTGATTGATTAAACATAAGTACAAGTACTGATCTGGTGCAGGTTCAACACCAGTGCATAGCCATCGCAAACATGGTCCGGCATTGCGTGGGTGCTGCGTGCGGCATGCACAGGCACTGGTACTGGCGGCATCACTCACGCAAAGTGGATGGTGACATGGCAGTTTGGTTCACATGGGACCAATGGGTGCGCACTCTTTTATTGAGGGAGGCATGTGCACCAAAAGGGTTGTCACGGCACCGTGACAACCCAAATGAACTCAAATGAGGAGTTCTAAAGTGTGTGAGAGAGAGTGAAAAGCTAAGGTGTCGATACGTCATCAAATGTGTTGAAAGGGTATCCCCAAGTGGATAAAATCAACCCCTTTCAAGAAAGAGGAGCCCTTGAGTTAAACGGGCAAAAAGAACCTACTTTTTTTTGTTTTTTTGTAAATGAAACCTCCATAGAAGAGGGTTTCTGTAAGCATTGTAAAGGGCTTTTTTGCCACACATTTTTTAGACCAAGTGAGAGGATCTTTCCTCAGTGTAAACCATGGAACCTTTGTAAGATTTTGCAAGAAGAATCTCGCCCTTTTCCCCCTTCCGGTGTCGATTCCCCGCTACCCATTCCTTCTTTACTCCTATGCTTTGCTTGTGTTGTTGGTTGCCATGTGGTTGAGTGCAATCCTGAACCGAAGTCGGTGTATGCGGAGAGAGAGAGAGAGAGAGAGAGAGAGAGAGAGAGAGAGAGAGAGAGAGAGAGAGAGAGAGAGAGAGAGAGAGAGAGAGAGAGGATTGTAAGAGTCTGTGGTATGGAACACAAGTTATGTTGGTGTGGAATGTGCTTGAGATTCTTGTGAAGCGTATATGTGCGTGTTGGTGCAGCAAAACGAGTGTGTACATGTGAAATTGTGTGGATTTTGAAGGTGAATCCTAGTGGATTGTGGTGATGTGTTTACCCTGGGCTATAGAGAGGCGCACATTGTGTGTTCCAAGTGTTTACGCCCTTTCCATCTTTTGGTGCCCCCATGCAGGAGCACTCTAATTGCTCCTAATTTGGAGAAAAACAATTTTTTGCATTGGTAAAGATGGCGTCTTGGAGTTATTGTCCAATTCTCACAGGTGAAGAGAGTCCAGACGAGTGGATTGTTGATTTTCAGCTGTATATACTATCACTATCGATGCTGAACAAGGACAACAAGATGCAATTTTTTTTCATTTGAGACGTGCGGCAAAGTGAAAGTGTGGTACAAAGTGTTGGAAGGTGAGCCGAGGCTTGCGTGGCCAGCTCTGCCACTACAAGAGGTACTTCACATTAGCGACGCTCGCAGTGCGACGCTCAAAAGTGAAAATCCACGTTGTCGCTATGAGCATCACTATGAGCGTCGCTATGGGCGTCGTTATTCTATTTGTTACATAGCGACACCCATAGCAACCCTGATAGCGACACCGATAGGGGTAAAAGATAAACCGAGAGCGCCCAAAAACTTAGATCTCAGATCTGAGCATTAGGGAAAATTTGGACTCACAAAGGGGCCTTATAAGGAGTTTGACTTCCTCTCTCATGTCTAAAACGGGCGTGCGGTAAATTTTTTGCAAATCAACTCTAAACTTGGCAGAGATTTGACAGTTAGAATCTACTCTTCAAGCTCTTTCTATTGATATATAGCATGCCATGAGATTCCTTATATTTTGAAAGATTGTTTTTTTTATTCTCTTGTGATGTGACAACTCCGTCTAGAATCTAGAGAAAAAAAAAATAGAATCTTTCAAAATATGAGGAATCTCGTGGCGTGCTATATATCAATAGAAAGAGTTTGAAGAGTAGATTCTAACTACCAAATCTCTGCCAAGTTTAGAGTTGATTTGCAAAAATTTTACCGCATGCTCGTTTTGGACATGACAGAGGAAGTCAAACTTCTTATAAGGCCCCTTTGTGAGTCCAAATTTTCCCTAATGTTTTTGGCGCTCAAGCAACGAGGTAACCCGCGCTCTCCCCCTCTCTCTCTTCCCCCCCCCCTCGCCCCACACACACACACACACACACACATACACGAGGAGAGGACGGAGAGCCATGTATGCTCCTTCCCTCTCCTCTCTGTCATGTTCCCTTCCCGTCTTTCTCTCTCTCTCTCTCTTTCTTTCAAAGACACAATGTGTGTGTGTGTGAGAGAGATCTCTCTCTTTCTTTCTTTCAAAGACACAATGTGTGTGTGTGTGTGTATGTGTGTGTGTGTGTGAGAGAGAGAGAGAGAGAGAGAGAGAGAGAGAGAGAGAGATAGAGAGAGAGCACATGCATAAGCAAAAAACACATACACACACACATGCATAAACAAAGAATGCATACACACACACATAGAGAGAGAGAGAGAGAGAGAGAGAGAGATAGATAGATAGATAGATAGATAGTTCTATTATCGTCCTGGGAGGTCAAATATGACCTATGGGACCAAATGAACATGTCACGTGGTGTGAGTGGAGTTCATAAGTGACTCTCGATGCTCAAAAATGGCTGAAATGAGCGTCGCAATAGAGAGTCCACATCGTGGTTGGGAGAGGAAGGTATGTAGGGAGAGCTCATGGCTGAATATATGGGGAAAAGAGGACCTAATGTGGTCAAAAGCTGAGCACTCAAGTAGTGTGTGGTACTCACTCTCTCGCACTTGACGAGGGCATAAGGTGCAAAGTCGATGACACTCCTCGCCAGTGCCCCAACGTCCTGTCTCGCAGCGTAGAGAATGGGAGCTAAGACGAATGGAGGCAATGGTGCGGATCGCACTCAACGGGATGGGCTCAAGGATGTAGGAATGGGTTCGGTTACCTCGTTCCGAGAAGAAGAGAGATTTGTAGTTTGGGGCAACGTGTGTGGTGTAATGGCTGAAGCGAGAACCTCCAGATTTCTCCCAAGCCATGATACATTGGCGTTGTAAGAAGGCCTCATTAACTTGGGAGTCGATCGACGCATCCTTGACCAAGTGACATGCATCCCATCTTCCAAACCATTTCTTGATATCAAGCATCCACCCCGAACTTAGTATTTTGCTCTTGCATGTCTTTTGAACCTTTTGACTTGCTTCATATGCGATTCTAGGAAGTCGATGCAAAGGGCTACGTTGTGTCTTACGCATGTACTCCACAACCCTTTCCATGCCCAAGACCTCAATGGGAAGCGATCCGGACTCAAGAAGTAAGAGCATGTAGGGTGTTTGTGTCTTGACTTGGAGAAAGTTGGTGAGAAAACGCTTTTGGACATTCTCAAACTCTTTCCAAGTAGACTTCCCGATGCTTCCACCCCACACCTCCACTCCATAAAGAAGCACCGGTGTCACCAATGTGTCAAAGAGGTACTTTTTGAGAGCCCAACACTTGATCTCTCCTGCATTGCACATGTTCTCAAATGCATAATAAGCCCTCTTTCCGGCTTCCAAGCGACGCATTGCACAATCCTTCCATTTATGATTGGATGGAACCTCAAGGCCAAGGTACTTGAAGTGATCTACCACTTCAAGTTTCTCATTGTTGTATACAATGCATGGATTTTCGTCATTGAGGGTCTTTACAAGCATAACCTTGGTTTTGGATCCATTCACGATCAGCCCGCTATGTAGGCAAAAGCGTTCCAAGACACTCATAAGCTTTTGTGCATCTTCTAAGGTATGTGCCAAGAGCACTACATCATCGGCATAAAGCAAAAGCATGATCACCGCATTTCCAATCTTAACCTCTTCTATGCCTTCTTGCTGCATAAAATCAAGAACCATGTATTCCAATTCATCAATGAGTAGCCCAAAGAGGGTTGGGGAAAGTGGGCATCCTTGTTTGACACCAATAGTGCTTGCAAAAAATTCTGAAATTCCATCTCCCATACGTAATCGACATATCACTTTTTGGTAGATGCGAAAGACTGCATGCATAAATTCTCTCGGCACTTGAAGGCTTTGCATACGTCTCCAAAGATTTCCTCGCGGTACCATGTCAAAAGCTTTCTTGAAATCCACAAAGCAACAATACAACTTTTTTCCTTTCAATCGAGACGCTTCCATAAGAACTCGAAGAGTGACAAGGTGATCAATAGTGCTATGATGCTTTCGAAAACCTGCTTGGCCAAGCGCACGTTTGCCATTCTTTTCAGCCCATTCACTTATCTTCATCTCCATGATACATCCAAATAACTTTGCCATCAAAGAACCAACCATTATAGTGCGATAGTTGTTCACATTGTTTACATCTCCTCCTTTATGCAAAGGTTTGATCCAATTTGCACTCCAATCATGAGGCATGCCATACTGAAGTGCAAGGTTAAACATATCGCATATCCAATATCGTGTTTTCTTGCTTGTCCATTTAATCATTTCAGCCTTGACACCTTGAAGGTCACCTGCCTTGCGAGTAGCAAGTTTCTCAAGCGCGCGGCATACATCTTCAATGGTAAAGAAGGGAGACATAAATGGAAGGGAGCTACAACCCTCCATCTTATCAACATTGGGTTGCTCATAGAGGTTCTTACAATGCATATACATATCCTCAAGAGTCAAGTCACCAAAGCTCTCAACGCGCTTGCCTTTTAGATTTTGCCAAAACTTGCCACATGCATGTGCTTTCTCTTGTGCTAAAAGAAGTTGTTTTTCGACTTCCCACCTTCTCCTCTTCTTTTGAACAAGTGCTTTGTATGTGTGTGAACATTCCAAGTAAACTTCCTTGTCTTTGATTGCATCCAATCTTAGCAAGTGTTTTCGGGCTTGACTACATTCCATGTCAAACCATTTCTTCTTGGTGCTACCCTTCTTAGACCTTTTGCAAGACATGTGTTTCGCCGAAAAGCATTCCTTCGCACAAGAGAAAATTACTTCTTTGAAAACTTTCCACTTGCATTCTAATGTTGGGCTCCCTTGATGCTCTATCATGCTTAACATTTGGTCCACCATATCAGTATATATAAGTGCTCGTTTGAAGTCTAGACGTAGGTACAAATGATTCACATCATGATTGGAGGCTACATGCTCGGGCTGTTTACCACACTTGAGGTCAATGCATAACATCCTATGATCCGATTCCGGATTCCATTCACCAAGTGTAAAGCTTTGTATGCATTCTAGAGTGGCTTCTGAGAACAACATATAGTCAATCACGCTAGCACCATTGTGCTTTCTACATGTAAAGTCATTGGTGCCTTGCCATAGAGATACACCATTTGCAATGAGCATTCCGGTACTATTGCACATATGTAGAAGTGACTTTCCATAGTGATCCACTTCTTTTGCATCATTAGAACTTCGATTATACATGTATGAGTCATCCACTCTTCTTGATACATGTGGCATGTCAACTTGTTGTGTGTCGTGTTGTAACATATTTGTGCGAGCATTCATGTCTCCAAAAACAATGACTTCACCTTGATTCTTGTAATAAGCAATGTCTTCCTCTAGTTCAACAAAGGGCTGATCTCTATCCATATTCAAGCGAGCATAAAAGTTGGAGTCATAGTGAGGAATGTAGCAGCCGGCCACAAACATGACTTGACCATTTGGTGGGCTGATTTTCAGCCATAAGTAGCGTTTATACTTATCTTCTTTGACAATGGAAACATCTTTCAAACCCTTTTTGGTCATACATGCTATGCCTCCTTGGCCTCTTCGTTGCTTTGTATTTTTGGCCCACATCAAAGAATGTACATCGTATTTGTCAAATCCAAGAATTCGTTGCGCATCATGCTCCCATGTTTCGACAAGAAGTATCACATCGGAGTCATTGGTAAGCTCATCAATGCCAATTCCCGCATTCCATGGATACCCGTTACAATTCCAAAAGCTTATTCGCAAGCGTGAGTTGGTCTCATAGATCATGTGTCCCTATTTGTTGGGTGGACTTGCATCCTCCTCAAGTGCCTTTTCTTCTTGAGATGATACCTTAACCTTCTTGCTTCTTTCCTCGTATGCTTTGCGACGTACATTTTGTTGCATAAGAGTGCGATCCTCATATACATTACAACCCGTTCCTTTGAGGTAGATCCAACCATTGTCAAGGATGATCTTTCTCTTTACCTCATCAGCCATGGTACATACAATAGGTCTTTCTCCCGAGCGAGGGACTCCTTGTTTTCCAACTCGATGTGCACCATAAGCCATGATTCCTGACATGCCAAAGTGTGTAGCAAAAAAGTCTTCAATAGCAACCGCAAGAGATTGGGGTGTTTCCATGCTTTCCTCCTTGATTCCACGAATGACGATGTTCTTTGAGCGTTTTTGTCGTTCTTGCAATTCTTGAGTGTCCACATTCTCTACATTCTTTGCTTGGACAACGGCTTGCGTGATAGGAGATGTAGAAACCACATTATCCTTACATATATCAGCCCATGATTTGGATGCATTTCTCATCTCACATACATCATGTCGTATTGTATCTATCGTTTCCTCTTTCAATACATGATCACTCTCAACTTTGCTCAAGCGCTCTTTCACTACATTCATGTCCACAAGAGAGCGTTTACATTCTTGAACTTCATTCTCAAGATGCATCAAGCGCGTTGTTTGCATTTCAAGAACCTTCTTGAGGTGCTCATTCTCCACAACGAGAACTCTTAAAGTACCATTTTCCATTGCAAGTGCGCGCAACTCTTCACCTTGCTTGTTGACGGTTTCTTGTAACGAGATCAAGTAAGCCATGATCATTGCTTCCGTTGTTGTAGACGATGTGGTTGGATTAGCATCCAAATTCCTTGGAGATTTTGCATCATTCTCCATGGCGAGTGTGGCTTTTCCACCCTTGCGAGTTTTGTCTGACATTGCCTTCAAGTCGGCAACAAAAACGCAAAGTTTTGACAGTTTTTTCAGTTCTGAGATGCTGTTACAGCAAAGCCTTCCATTACACAGAAAAATTCTGTCTTTACATCAATGCGTAGTGGGCTTCGTGCTCTTCGATTGAGGCTATAGATCACCTAAATCGGAGTTCGGATGAGCAAGTTATGGTCAAAAGAGTGAACTGCTGTCTACTAGGTCAAAAAACGGCTGTGTGTGTGAGAGAGAGAGAGAGAGAGAGAGAGAGAGAGAGAGAGAAGAGAAAACAAAGAGAAAGAGAAAGAGGGAGAAAGAGAGAGAGAATAAAAAACCAAAGAAAGAAAGGGGGAGAAGACTAAAGAGAGAGGTAAGGGGAGAAAACAAAGAGAGAGAGATTAGGTTAAGATTTAAATTAGATTATGTTAGATTACATTTAGATTTATGTTTATGTTGAGTTTAAGATTAAGTTAGATTTAAATTTACGTTAGATTAAGATTAGGTTAGATATAAAATTAGGATAGTATTAAAAATTAGCTAGCTATGGTAGATTTAAGTTAGATTACATTTAGGTTTATGATTTAAAATTGGATTAGATTTAGGTCTATGTTGAGTTTAATATTAGATTAGATTTAGATTTAAGATTAGGAAAATATTTAAGATTAACCAGATTAAATTTAGATTTAAGTTAGATTACATTAAGGTTTAGGTTAGATTTAAGATTAGATTAGATTTAGGTTTATTTTGAGTTTAAGATTAGATTAGATCTAGATTTATGTTTGATTTAAGATTAGATTAGATTTAGGTTAGATTTTAGTGTATGTTAATGAAAGTGCGCTTTGCCCAAAGAGCAAACACTAGTTACACAACAATATGTATATTCCCATCAGAATCTGATTGACACCTATTAACTCACACACTAACCATATTCGATTAGCCGCGAATCACCACATGTTCAATTAGGTTAGATTTTGGATTGAGTTTTTATATTAGAGTCTACCTTCGGGATTACGATAAAAAAAGTAGAGTTAAACGAACGGTGATCCCTCTTTTCCTCTCTACGGATGTGACCTTAAGTTGGAAAGCTTTCAACGGCATGATACTCATATTGGAGGCCAACATGTAATGTGCTAAGTAATCCCTCGAACAAAGATCTGCTGTGAAGAGATGTTAAGATGCTGTGAATTGCTACAGGTAGAGAAGAGGCAAAGGGGTTTCGTCCACTACATGCACTATCATGTAGACGTGGGTGTATAGATTTCTTGTACCCACAAATATAGGCATTGACCAATAAAGATGAGATAATAACCCGATGATTTAGATCTCTGACCGAGGTGTGCGTGGATTGGACATGACTAGAGAATGTGAGATAGTTTACAGTGTGAACAAATTAGAGAGAGAGAGAGAGAGAGAGAGAGAGAGAGAGAGAGAGAGAGATAAAAGAAGGAGGATGCCAATAGAAGATTAAACTTATGTCTAGGTTATAAGGTTTTTACCTTCATTACGAGTAGTGACGAGGATGTGGGTTCGTCCAATCGAAACACCTATCTCTCAACAAGGATCTTATGTCCTTGTAATCAATGCAAGCATGTTGTGTGACGGGCAAGACGCGTTTCTTTGTAGCACGTTTGCAAATTTGGGGAGCTCGATCCATCTATTATAGATCGAGTTGTTGCCAATTATAACTCGTCGGACTCTGACGTTGGACAACAGGAAGCAATCTTGCAACCCAATAGACGTGTTCGCAGGCGCTTTGGTCAAGCAGCATACGTGAGGGCACAAGATGTAGCCCAGCTCGGAGGATGATCATGCATACCACATTCCCAACGAGGCAATGTTTGAGCCCGAGATCAGTGAAATGATCGAGACGATCATGGATTCAGAAAGGCTTATCTATGATGATATGAAAATTGAAGCCGATCCGCCATTGTATGATGGAGCACGTGTGTCTAGATTGAAAGCGCTCCTGGTTCTTCTCAACATGCAGGCAAATTTTGGATCGAGTGACACTAGCGTCACAACACTTTTCGATGATCTATTACAATGTGTTTACTTCAATAAAAAACTCGAGCTGTATAATGATCTGATAGATCACTTACACAAGTGTACCGCATTTTTTTCGCTGTGTAAATTGCTGAAAGAGCACATACTGCCAGCTGACAATGTGATGCCAGATTCTAGAGTGGAAGCAAGAAAGATCTTACAAAACTTGGGGATGGATTACAATTCGATTCATGCTTGTCCTAACGATTGCATTCTTTTCATAGGGGAATACATAGACATGGAGAAGTGTTCGAAATGTGATTCCGAGAGATATCGAGTAGATCCTCACGGAACAAAAATTTCACAAAAGGTTTTGCGACACTTTTCTTTGCTTCCTCGGATCAAGCATTTCTTCAAATGTAAGTCCATGGCCGCCCTATCATCATGGCATGAGGAGAATAAATCTTTGGATGGTGTGCTACCGATTCCTGCAGATTGTGCAGCCTGGAAACATATAGACGAAACATGGCCAGATTTTGCCAGGGAAGCTCAAAATTTTCACCTAGGCCTAGCTATGGATGGCGTAAATCCATTTGGTCAAAGATCACATCTTACAGTGTATTGCCCGTTGTCATCGTCAACTACAACATTCCCCTGTGGTTATCTACCAAGAAGGGGAACCTGTGGCTAAGCTTGATTATGACGGGGCGGTATAAAGTGAAGAATATGGATGTGTATCTTCGTCCACTATTGGAAGAGCTACAACAATTGTGGATTGGCATAGAAGTGGTGGGTATGACCGACACACAGGTCGACGGAATGCTTTGATCAGAGGCATTCTAATGTGGACCATGCATGACTATCCCAGACTAATAGAATGCTCAGGTGATTTACACTCAAACTCAAACACTGTAAATCTTGGTTTTTCTCAAGATTATCTATGTCATGTGTATACATGCAGGGATTCAAACAAGTGGATAACGAGCATGTGTCACATGTGGACGTAGACTGAACGCACGTCGGGCGCCCTCATTGAAGAAGCAAATCTACGAAGGTCATCAAGTGTATCTTCCAGAGAATCATGTGTTAGAAGGGATACGTGCGTCAGAAGGCACGTCCAGAGGGTAGCACGGCAGAAGTTTGGCTGGTATTAGAGTCCTTAGTTTACATTGGAGAGTGGCTAGACGGATTTGATAAATCCCGGGACACGCTATGGAGAACCATAGATGATGAGCGCATATCTGGGATTGTCATGTGAAATCTCGGTGTTGAGAAGAAGATGACGGAAGATCTAAAGGCTAAAATCAATTGATATTGCATGCTTCACAATCCAGTGATGCAAAAGTGGATTTCACGATACGAGGATGCAAAGCAAGAGCGACAAAGGGCGCGGATCGAGTGGAGACGGGGAAGACGACCACCGATGCATTATCTGGCGGGTCTGGAGAGCCTACCAACATTCATGAGCTTAAGATGGTTGCACAACCAATTGAAAAGCGCACAACAGTGTGGTGAAGAAGTGACTGAGGAGGAGTGGGAGTACTCTCGGGGTTGCGCAACCAAGGTAAGTTTGCAATGTACGACTAATGACTTTCTAGATGTTTGAACGGCCACTCATTATCTTTGTTGGTTGTAGTATAAGTCATACACATCAGCATGGTGTAAAGGTCGACTTTGAGGGTGAAACGAATCAACAAAAAGCGTTTTACTTAAGATTATGGAATCATGGAAAAATTTCAACAGTCTAGTCGATGACGGTCCTTTGATGTAGATCCCGTGGTGGCGAAACATACTTACTTCGGCACGCTTCAAGAGATTTTGAGGATCGATTATAGAGGATTTTTTGTTGACTTGTTCGACGTGCAATGGTTCAAGATAAACATGGAGGGTCGCAACGCTATTGTGTGCAGAGGAGAGTCTCGTTTCCTTGAAGTGGATTCAACTAAAAAATGGACTGACCTAAGAGACACTTTCGTACTACCCTTAAGTTATGTGCTTGGAAGCTATCCAATTTTAAAAGTTATGTGCTTGGAAGCTCTCATGTAAGTTATGTGGCTCTGGAAGGTGATATTTCATACTACAAAGTTTGCATCAAACTAGTGGTACGTCATAGAGGTAGTCTCTCGTAGTGCGCGGATGTATGAGGGTTACCATGTGCCAATCACAGTGGCATCAATGGAGGAGATTGGAGAAGATGCCCAATCAGAAGTCGTTGAGGTGGTGCCAGACGAGCATCAAGCTGCTACTCTCTATGGGGTGCATGTAGAGGATCTACAAAATGAAACGGTGGACATTTGCCTAAACGGAGAGCTCTATATAGATATAGGGAGTTATGTTGAGATATGCGAGGATGAGAGAGAGACCTCTTAAAGCCATAAACATTGTATTTGAACTCCGTTTTATAATATATATTGTATTCATGTGTCTCTACTAGAGAAATTTAAATTGTGTTTCATCATCATTGCATCCACTCCAGGTACGTATGCTCTAGGTATGTTCTCACAAGCAGGGACACTCCTTGCCAACGAGCACTGTGCTCCGAGTGCAATGGAGACTGAGGCTGCAATCGCGAAGGAGCTGATCCGTCTCTAGTCATAGATGCTGCTTGTCCCTTCACTAGATCTAGTTGATTGGATGAAAGAGACGCTAAGAAGCACTACTACTGCTTCTTAGCGTCACTTTCACCCAATCAACTAGATCTAGTGGAGGGGTGAGCAGCATCTATTAGCAGATATAGATCACCTTCTTCGCGATTGCAGCCTCAGTCTCCATCGCACTCAGAGCGCAGTGCTTTTAAAGATATGTAGAATCACACGGGAGACAAATTCACAAGAACTCCATAGGAATCTCTCTACATAGGAATCCCTCCCTCTTTATGAGTCCTCTCTCTCTCTCTCTCTCTCTCTCTCTCTCTATTGGTCCATCTTTTCTTCTCCATTCAATATTAAGATTAAATGTTCGTGTGTTTAATGCAGGTATGGATGATGATGAGTTTCTTTCTTCTTTGTCACCCCAGCAGAGGTAGTGGTACAAGGATCGTCATCGCTCTGGAGCACCATCAAATCGTTCTACTCCTTCAGCGTCTCCCTCTGTTTCGGAGCATTCAGCACGCTCCGAAGCTTTGGTGTCCACGAGACGATCTTCACACTTGTCTAGGCACCGACGCTCTAGTGGTGGCGACGTCGATTGTTGTGGGGATGCCGCCACAGATGCCTCGACATTGCCTCGTGTTTGACGAGGCTCTTTACCTTCCCCTTCTTTGCCCACCCCCACACCAGCCATGGCATTGCCATCTACACCAGGTTTTGCGCGGCTATCGGTCGTTCTAGCTGCACTACCGACTCCTCTGGGAGTCACCCCAATTGACACTCCTCGCTTCGGGGCCCAGACTCCAGTGGAGACACCTGACATCCATACCCCCATTGACACGCCGCTAGAGACCCCTGTCGGGACACCCAGGTTCATGCGTCACAGGCGAGAGGGCTTGCCTTACTTCGTCGACTTCAGCGGCGGCATCATCTTGGATGATGAAGGCAAGAAGGTGATCTCGCGCATGCGCAGTCTTTGCTCTCAGGTGTTTAGACACTACATACTAAACACCTGGAGTGAAGTACCAAGTGAATTAAAAGGCAGAGTCATCAGCATGCTGCATGACGTGTTTCCCATGTCAACACGGGATGAGCGCTTCAATGAAGACCTGATGAAGGTTCAAATGCACGATTACTGCAAGCACAAGTATTCTGAAGTGCAAAAATCAATAAAGCATGGGTAGAACAGTCCAGATTGGCTGGCCAAAGAAGATTGGAAGAATGGGAAGCAAGCAGCACGCGAGAATCTTGACAAGTGGAAGCAACAAAAGGAGGCGGCCAAAGCGCGAGTAGAGGCATGGAGCTCGCACCACTTGGGGAGCAGTGGGTGGACATCATTTGAGGCCGATTTTGTAAGTGTTTTCGCATTGCTCTTTAGGCTTGGTAGTTACGTCTACTTATACTTTTAAATTCTAACATAATGGATTCTTTGTATGTTTTGAACAGTGGTCGATGACAGGACGTGACCCCACACCGTATGAGCGTGAGTATGCAGGCAGAAAGGGCTTAAATGCCCTGATGGACATTCTGAGTTCTCGCGGCGGCATGGTTAGTATTAGGGTTTACTCTTTTCTATTTGTTGTATTGTTTTGTAAATCATATGTTTATACTTACAGAAAGCTGTCTTATTGTCTTTTTTTTGCAAAATCCGATAGATACGCCGCTTGGATGCCATGAGAAGTCTGATTAGACAAAGTCCGTCTATCTAGTTGTAGCTAGATAGCATTAGTTTCCTTTTGTCATAGCATATGTATCATGAGATGACGTTGGTGCAGCAAAAGTGTGTCGACTCTAGAAGGTGACATGGACAAGTGTGTGCAGATAAGCAAAAGCATGGCAAAGGACTGGAGCAGCTAGGAAGTCCATGGGATGGCAGGTAGCAGCGGAAGTGTATGCATGATGCGGCTTATAGGCCAAGAAAGGCTACATAAGGGGCTAATTGGGGTAGCAGGTGAAGGAGATGCAAGGTGCAGCCGTTGGGTCCAAAAATGAAGAGCTTGAAGTGCTGAAGGAACAGGTCCAGACGGCTCATCAAACAGAGCTACGGAGCCCAAGTTATCGAAGGTTGAAGTTTTAGTGGTTTGCAGATTTTTGTCGGACAGGGCAGCTGGGTACAGGTGGTCCAACTAGAACTTGAGGTATAGATGTGTAGAGCTCAATTCATGGAGACTACCTGTCTTTTCGGATTGTGGATCGGAGCCACGGTTTGCAAGATATGGTCATTTGAAGTTTTTTTGGGGGCCGGGTTTGAGCCTACTTGGCCACATTGGAAAATGTGCCGTCTGGCATCTCCTGGGACTCGACAAAGTTCTAGAGTGGAGTGTACACCATACGGAGCTAGCAGGAAGTGACTGGATGCCAAACGGAGGTTGGAGCGAGGAGATATAGCCGTCGGAAAACTGGGAGCATTTGACCGGATCGGGTTGCAGATGTTTTTTTCCGTTTTTGAAGGCCCTGATTCGCGGATGCCGAGAAGTAAAAGTGCAGGTATAGAGAAGGTGATTGCAGCTGGGAAGATGGAGTTTCACCCGGGCTTTGCAGCTTGGCAATAGAAGGTGGGAGCACAGAATGGGAGCTTGGTAAAGGCAGGTCCTAAAAAAAGAAAAAAAGGCAGCTTTTGTTAAAAGCAATAATGGTGATTTTTAGTTTTTTGAAGGCCTTGAGGTACAAGTTGTAGGGAGCTTCCACGTGGCAGTATTAAACCCATATGCGCAGGGAATAAGGCGGAGGCCACAGTATATAGGTGGAAGCGTGGACTACTATGAGTATCCAAGAAGGGAGGGAGAGGGGAGCTCTCTTGGGCGCAGCTATGGCGTCCGCGTTGGGCGCTGCTGTGGTGGCGTTGCAGGCGGAGGCGCCGAAGGTTTTGAGCGGCGTAGCCGGCGAGGCGGGGCGGCAGGTGGCGCCCACGTTGTGTGAGGTTGATGATGACGTGGCGCCCGACATGGGGTGTTCCCATGGCCCAGGGGGCCCTGAAATTTTAAAGAAGGAAGGAGGGGGCAATAGCGACATCGCTATTGCCTCCCCCCCTCGTGTAAGGGAGAGGTCCCACAACAGCATGCAAGGAGAGCTAGAAGGAGAGTCCGAGAGCAGTCAAGTGGACAAAGCCAAATGCAAGGCCAAGAAAGGGGAAGTCCGGGCGGCCAAGATGGAAGGACCAAAGCCCAATGTGCACACCATGTAAATGTTTCCAAAAGCAAACTAGGCCAAGTGTTAGCGATGCCATAAAAGCAGGGTGTTTTTTGCAAGGTGTGAGGTAGTTGTTTTGTATGCTAAAGCAGAGTTGTTAGTGCAAATAAGCCAATTTGAAGGTGTTTTTTGAGAGGTTAGGGGTGCTGTGGAATCCCTGGGCTATAGAGAGGCAAATAGTTTGTGTGCTAGGTGTGTTCCTTATTCCCCCTCTCCAACGTGTATACATATTTTTGTAACTATTGGAAAACCATGTATATTTTCTCAATAATGACAATGGTGTTGTAACTATTACATTTGCAAAGCTTAACAATCAAGTGATTTTGCCTATGATGTGTACAATTGTCATTGATTTACTTTCATCAATTTACTTTTGTCAGCTTTATAAGCTTTATAAGCTTTATATCTTTATTCTGCAAACAATACTATGGATGATGGAGTTAATGGTTATATTGTCTTGTGGGTGACTACTTTGGGTCTATACCTAAGCTTGCACTTTCTTCCAAAGGTGAATCTGGACTTGTCTTGGATTCATTTAGGTTTACTCTATTATTGAAACATTCAATATGGTTGATGTGTGGCAGGGCATTCATTCAAGGCCCTGGCACCAAAAAATTTTACTTTCGGGCATTGCTATAAGCGTCTATATAAGGCTCTACAACGTCGCTATAAGCATCGCTATAGGTAGCCTGTAAGCGTCGCTACTAAAATTTGCTATATGCATCGCTATATAGCGACGGCTATAGCAATGCATATAGCGACACTCATAGTGACGTTCTTGTATCGACGCTATTAGCGACGGTCTAAGCGACACCGGGGAGTATAAAAACCCAATGTATTTTTGTTGCTAAAAATGTCACAAGTGCACACAACCTTTGTAGTGTATGGGCGTGTTTCCTACATGGCTTCCATAAAGAAGCGTCCCCAATCAAAATGGATGCCAAACTGAAGGCACTCAAACAAGATGTAGGTGAGAGACTTGGCTTGTTTCTGGATTGTTTTGAAGCTTTTTGGACAGAGTTAGCGGCAGCCATGTAGTTGGCTAATGGCGACTACTTTAAGCTAGACAAATTCATGGCGTGTCTACATCCTAAAGTGTGGGAAAAGGTAGATTTTGAAAGCCCGAAGAACTATACTGGTGAAATGGTAATTGCAAAGGCGAAGAGCAGGAAAATCAAAAAGAGGATTGAGTAGGGAGTGTTGGTCTATCAAGTAGTGATTCCTACACAACCAAAGGATCCCAGGGATGCTGCTGATGAGGAGAACCATGGGAGCCAAGGTGTAGCGGTTCTGTCGTAAAATTGGGTGCAAACTGTGCAGGATTTGTCCAAACCATTGTAGGAATTGCACCTGAGTGTGATGGATAGAGGTCAACCAAGAGGAATGAGGGGCAGGGCAAGGCCGTTTCCTGGTAGGTGCTACAATTGTGGTGAAGAAGGACATTATGCACAGAGTTGCCCTCATCCGTCGAGGGAAAGAGGTGGCATCTACCCATTGTTTGGTAGAGAAAGAGGTCAAGCACAATTTAATGGTCCAAGAGAGCAAGTCGTCAAGAATCTAGTGCAACCAGCTCCTTCGGATGGTGGTGAAAACCCTAAGGTGAACATCATTGGGGGTAAATAAGGAAGATGTCGAAGTTCTGACAAACAAAAGGGCAAGAGCTGAAATGGAAACAAAAATCGAGCGAGAAACTAGAGCCCGTAAAGATAAAGAGAAAGTGTATGAGGTAGAGAGCAGTCAAAATTAGCAAGAAGAGAAGGCATCGTAAGATCAAGCAACCATACTTCCAGCTAGGACACGACTACCCCGAATATAATTGGTATGTGCAAAGCCAAAAGGCCAACATAACCATTGGTCAATTGTTGTCTTTGAATCCTAAATTGAGGAGACATTGGTCTACAAGTGTGAGCACGAGGCTGCCAAAAGCTAAAGGCAGTGTGCATGCAGTGTAAAACATGGCACTCAAGGTGAGGAGCCCAGCTGACGTTCTTCCTTTGGTGGATATTGTCATTGAGAAGAGGATGCAGGTCTCAGGGGGGTCACCATGTATAAATTCTATATATCATGTGCGTTTAAGGACTATTTATAAAACTTATTTGTGATTTTTTGACAAATAAAATGCACCCTTTTCTTATTCAATCTGTAATTTATTTCCCCAATTCTGTTCTATGAGACCCTTCTGTATGTGAAAATGTGAAAATGTGAAAAAATATGAAATTTAACAACCCCTTTTGTTGCACTCATGTGATAGTCACATAATTATTAAGTGACCCCCCGAGATGCAGGTTGAAGCCTATATAGATGGTGGAGCACAGGTTTGCGTCATGAGAGAAACAAGAATGAGGGAAACAGGTGTTATGCAGACAAAAAACCACTCTTGGCTCTTTTCCCTGTGGCTCCCAAGCCTCACAAGGCGACAAAAAGCCCTCAAAAATGATAAAAAAGACTCCTTTACAGAGGGGGAGCACCCATTTTTAGCATGTTTGGCCTCTTTCCGACACATGGCGAGCTCTTTTAGACTCTTTTTCATGGTTTTTTAATCTCATTCTCTCACTCTCACTCGCCTACCCTGCTGTGGGACCTTCCCCTTACCTAAGGGGGGGAGGCAATAGCGATATCGCTATTGCCCTCTCCTCCTTCTCAAAACTTTGTGGCCCCTAGGGCCATGTGAACTTCCGCATGCCACATCATACGCCGACACCACACCCACGTGGGCGCCACGTCATCATCACTGTCAACTGCCTCATGCGTGGGCGCGCCACCTGCGCCGCCTCGCTTCACCAAAATCCGCCGTGGAGCGCCGCCACAACAGCGCCGGGTAGGTCCGCCATAGCCACACGCAACGGGAGCTCCTCACACTCCCCTTCATGCTCACTAAAGGGCACACAGCCCAGCTTAAATAGCCCGAGTTCATGTCCAGCACGCTCGCATGTGGGCTCACTCTCAAGCCACGTGGCAGCTGCCAATGCCCTTGCCTTCAAACTCCATGACATACTTCTCATAAAAATATAAAAAACACTCAAATATTTTGGCCTCCTTCTACAGGCTTCTCTTTGTTGCTCCCGGACCCGATTACCAAGCAGAAGAAGCCAACAGAAACTCCACATTCTCGGCCCCGTCTACACCTGTCATCTCTGCATTTCGATCCCTCGGCGCCCTCAAACTAAGGCCTCCAAAACGAAAAAAAACCATCTGCAACTGTTCACCGCCCAAATGCTCCCAACTTCATTTCGCTGTATCTGACCGACCGAGCATCCGATGGACGTGTAGTCGATTCCGACTAGCTCCACATGGTAAACACTCCCACCGAGAACCTTGGCGAGGCCGCAAAACTGCCAAATGGAACCTCCTCCAATGCGGTCAAGTGGGCTCATATCCGGCCCCCGAAAAATCTTCTAATGGCCATATCTTGCTATCCAAAGCTCCGATTCGCAATCCAAAAAGACAGGCATGCTCCACAACTCCATCACTACACACATATACACTGACATCAGCCCGGGCCACCTGTCCCCAGCTGCCCTGTCCGTTGGGGATCTGCTACACACTTCAACTTTAAACTGCGATATCTTGCACACTGGGGCTCCGTTTGACGAGCCGTCTGGACCGGCTTCTAGAGCACACTGATCACTACACTATAGCGCAAAAAACCCACATCTCGGGCACAGAAGGCCACCAACCTGATTGGCTCTTTGCAACACACCTTTGGCTTTAAAAACCACTTCGAGCATACACCTCCGCTATCCTTGGGTTGCCTAGGGCTTTGGTACTGGCCCTAGCCTTCTGCATTGCACTCACATGCTGCCTCTGCTTGGCATTGACCATCTCCTAGCTTGGACCAACTTTAGCCGCACCAAAGTCTTCACACAAACACTTACAGGCCTAGGCCTCGAGGAGTGAGGCATCATCGATAAGATCTTGCACCGTTTCATCGTCTATCTCTAATTGCAAACATAACTCTGTCCCAACTCGTTCTGGCAGATTGTCTTCATCCATTGCATCTTCATCTACAAGTGTCAATTTTGGCTTGTCTGCGTCATCCCTCGTATATCTGTCAGCTTCCTCTGCCATACCTTCGTCCATCTCATCTAATGTCACAGTAGTATGGACGTCGTCTGACTGACTTTCCTCCAGGAGATCTTGCCCTTCAAATACTTGTTTATTTCTTGGAGCAACTTGAACCACAAACCACCACTGTCGCTCTCGAGGATCCGATACAAAGACCACTTGCTCGAAATGTTCGGGGAGAGCAAATGTGTCGCTCGCATCTGTCTTAATCTTTGTAGAATCTATTTGCACAAGTTTGTTTCCATCTCTGCGTACCATTGCATTGCGACCATAAGTAATCACCTTGAACCACTTCACATTCAACAAAAACATCTCAAACCGCCTAAAGCTTACTTTCAGGATATCTGACACCAGACCACAGTAATCTAGGTTGCTAGTGCTCTCATTCGTGTCTCTGGCACTAGCCCTGCTCTTTTGCATGAAACTAACCATTACCCCACTGTCAAACATGTTTCTTCTGCTGTCAATTTGTTGTGTTCTGAAATGCTTTCCATGTGACCACAGTGCCATGTATGTATGATACTTCTAGTCACATCGAATAGCCAGCTCTTCCTCTTCTAGAG
This sequence comes from Adiantum capillus-veneris, assembly GCF_014529385.1. Lineage (NCBI taxonomy): Eukaryota > Viridiplantae > Streptophyta > Polypodiopsida > Polypodiales > Pteridaceae > Adiantum > Adiantum capillus-veneris. The sequence goes on along the minus strand of NC_140948.1, from coordinate 81,649,455 downwards.
ATATTGGGTTCTCCGATCTGTCGAGCTGCTCTCACTGTCTTGTCCAACCATGCCATTGTAGGGAATTCAGGTAGAGGAGCGAGATAGTTTAGCAAGGGTAAACCTCTAGTCGTTCGGCTTCGCCTGAAATCTTGTCGCTCCCTATTGCGTCTCTCTTTATCTTCTTTGTACCTTTCAAGCCATTTTTGCATCGGCGCTGAATTTAGTATATAGAACTTCATGATCTTTTCTCGCATGGCGTCGTTCATTTTTTTCGGCACCCCTTGCCCTTGCAGCTCCTCTCCCACCAGTCTTGCATCCTCCTCATCGCTCCACAGTCGAGGCATTTCTGGGTCAGAAACGGATAGAAATTCGGTCGTCAATACAAGAGACTCTTGCACCAGCCATCCTTCTACCATGCTCCCCTCTGAATGCTCTTTTTGGCGAACAAAACCCTTAAGTATTTTCATGAACCTCTCTAGAAAGAACATCCAACGGCTGTGGACTGTACCTGCCACTGCAACCTCATCTACTACATGGACGAGCAAGTGCATTTGGATAGTTAGGTAGCTTGTGGGTAGATACTTCTCAATCATGCAAACTGACTCAATGGAGTTAGCCCTTGCGACTACAATAGATTCCTCCCGTATCTCCTTGGAAGAGATCCACCACACTAGCTCTGAAATCTTGTATCCCCTCATGTTGCTCCCATCGGCGACGCCACTCTTGTACATGCATAGGATGACATTCGATGCGACCAAGCTGACCTTCACGCAAGTAATGGCCATCTGGAAGATAACAGTGGTGGCCTTGATAAATTGTCTTTCGAAGAGAGGCAGAATAGCGCACATCCAAAGACTGCCCGCAAATTGGACATGCATTGTATCCCAAAGTTGTTAGCCCTGCATATATTAAAGCATAAATCAGGCCAAGGCAAAGTGCTTGCGAATAGCGAGAATTTTGTAAATCAAGAACCATTACCAGAAGCTTCTCCATATCCTGGACAATCATGCATAGTCCACATAAGAAGTCCATGAATCCTTGCATGTTGTTGTCCTACTGGTTCAACCGCATCTGCTATGTCGATCCCATGCCATAACTCCTGGAGCTCGTCAACTAGTGGAGCTAAATAAACATCCATGTTTTTTGCCTTGAACTTACCAGGTACAATCAAGCTTAATATCAAATGACCCTTCTTGATGGCAAGCCACGGCGGGAGGTTGTAATTGATAAGGCACACAGGCCAAGTGCTCCATGACGAGCTTCTCAAGCCAAATGGATTGACTCCATCCATTGCCATGCCCAAACGCAAATTGCATGGTTCACTCTTAAAATGTGGCCAGGTATCTTCAATGTGCCTCCAGGCCTTTGAATCAGCAGGCACCCTAAATGTTGCGTCAATGGATCTATTTGTAGAATGCCACTGCATCAACTTTGCAATGGAACCACAACGAAACATGCTTTTTATCCTGGGAATAATAGAGAAATGCCACAACACTTTAGCTGACACTGTCTCGCCAACTGCATCTTGTTTGTAGCGCATTGCTCCGCACTTAGGACACGACAGACAATTTGCGAATTCATTGCGAAAAAGAATGCAATCATTTGGACATGCATGAATCTTGTTGTAGTCCAAGCAACCTGAGGTCAATAGTTGCTTTGCATCTGGCCTGGAGGGGGGCATTTCATTGCCAGCCGAGAGAAGTTTCTCCCGCAACAACCTGTTTAAGCCACATTAAATTAAAAAGGTCTCCAAGCATGTCACCGTTGCAATCGGAAAATTTCTTTTGTAAATTAAGTACCTAAACAAAGCAGTGACGCTTGCATCTGACCACCCGTACACTAACTGAAAAACGCACGAAGCGTCGATATTTTGGTGCCTTCATAAATTGGTTGACGTGCCAACTTCCTCAACATGTCTTCAGGAGATAGGCGCATGGCTTCTGGTGCTGCTTCTTTAGCGTTCTCCTCGCTTGTCTGGAAGAAGGCATCCAGCATCTCCTCCATGACGTCGTCTTCTGTCTGTAAGTCCTTTTCTGCTTCCATCCTTGGCTCTATATTGGTTGGACCTTCACGCATAATACTTTCTCTCTCTCTTTCTCTCTCTCTCTCAGATGTAGGTGCTATGTCCCAAAAATCAATGCCCGTTCCGTAGGAGTCGTATCGTAGATTCTGTACGGTTTCTTTAGCAAACTCTTCGTACTTGTGTACATGCTCATTACATATCCTACGCTTGCGCAGGATTTGATACTTGCAGAGCGCGTGCACGAGCATGCAATCTTTTCCTCCATGTTAGTTGATGACGTTGCCATCTACAATGATTATAAATGTTGTTTTAATATATATACTCCTCACAATGTAAACTACCTCGCATTTTCTAGTCTTGCCCAATCTCCGTACACCTCGGTCCAGGGGTGTACGGAGATCAGGACCACCGGGTCAAAATTTCGTCTTTATTGGTCAAATCCTATATGGGTAGACACATACGTGCACTCCGAGGTGTACATGGCAATGCATGTAGCGGGCAAAACCCCTTTGCCTCTTTTAGTTCCATAGTTTTTTCAACATCCAACGGCTATCTCCCTTTCTCTCTCTCTCTCTCGATCTCGCTCTCTCTATCTCTCTTTCTCTCTCTATTTTTCTATTTCCCTATCTCTCTCTCCGTAGAAAAACGCAACCGAATTTGACCTACGGCTTGTGTATTTGACGTTTCTTCTGTCCGTTTGACCTACGGCTTGCCATACACGCTATTGACATTTCCTTAAGACTACCTAATGGACTACGGATGGTTTCGGTAGGCATAGAAGCCATTTCCGAAGTCCGTTTGTGTTTTTCCATAAAAAATCGGAACCGGATTTGACCTACGGCTTGTGTATTTGGCATTTCTTCTATCCGTTTGACCTACGGCTTGCCATACGCGCTCTTGAAATTGCTTTAAGACTACCTAATGGACTACGGATGATTTCAGTAGGCATAGAAGTCATTTCCGAAATTGCCATACGCGCTCTTGAAATTGCTTTAAGACTACCTAATGGACTACAAATGATTTCAGTAGGCATAGAAGTCATTTTCGAAATCCGTTTGCGTTTTTCCGTAGAAAAATGCAACCGGATTTGACCTACGGCTTGTGTATATGGCGTTAGTTCAAACCCATTGACCTACCGCTTGCCATACACTTTCTTGACATTGCTTTAAGATTACTTAATGAACTACGGATGGTTTTGGTAGGCATAGAAGCCATTTTCGAAGTCCGTTTGCGTTTTTTCGTAGAAAAACGCAAACGAATTTGACTTACGGCTTGTGTATTTGGCGTTTCTTCTATCCGTTTGACCTACGGCTTGCCATACGCGCTCTTGACATTGCCTAAAGACTACCTAATCATCTACGGATTACCATACGCGCTCTTGACATTGCCTAAAGACTACCTAATCGTCTACGGATGGTTTCAGGAGGCATAGAAGCCATTTCCGAAGTCCGGTTGCGTTTTCCGTAGAAAAACGCAACCGGATTTGACCTACGGCTTGTGTATTTGACGTTTCTTCTGTCCGTTAAACCTACGGCTTGCCATACACGGTCTTGACATTGCCTTAAGACTACTTAATGGACTACGGATGGTTTCAGTAGGCGTAGAATCAGTTTTTGAAGTCCGTCTGTGTTTTTTTGTAGAAAAACGCAATCGGATTTGACCTACGGCTTGTGTATTTGGCGTTTCTTCTATCCGTTTGACCTACGGCTTGCCATACGCGCTCTTGACATTGCCTAAAGACTACCTAATGGACTACGGATGGTTTCGGTAGGCATAGAATCAGTTTTTGAAGTCCATCTGCGTTTTTCCGTAGAAAAACGCAACCGGATTTGACCTACGGCTTATGTATTTGACGTTTCTTTGGTCCATTTGACCTACGACTTGCCATACACGCTCTTGACATTGCCTTAAGACTACCCAATGGACTACGGATGGTTTCGGTAGGCATAGAAGCCATTTCCGAAGTCCGTTTGCGTTTTTCCATAGAAAAACGCAACCGGATTTGACCTACGACGTAGAAGCCGTTTATGAAGTCCGTTTGCGTTTTTCCGTAGAAAAACCCAACCGGACTTCAAAAACGACTTGTATTTTGGGCTTTTCTTCTATCCGTTTGACCTACGGCTTATTATATGCCTCCGCCCAACCTTTTTTGAGGAGGAAGCTTGTCTCTAAGAGCAACGACGGCGTTGTTGTTGCTCTATAGAGGACTTTCATGTGTAAAGGTGAGAGTTGAGCTTCGAATGTATTTTGAGCTGGTCAAATGAAGTCATAGGCTGCGTCAGACGATCCAAGTCACTTTGGCTCGACATGCACAATGCCCGATCAGACTACCACACATGGAGGAGATTGATGAGATCCGCCAACGACAGATGCTGGATCTCCTATGATCTACCTATCCCAGCTAGCTGTTTTAGCCGTTTAGTCCACACCCAGCAGTTTAGGATTCCATAATATTTTATGTTGTCATTTTGTCATCTTTTTACTCTGACTTTGTATCAGATCCACCACATTGTAACTTTCTTGTCTCATAGGTCACTTTGGCCTTTCGAAGACATTAATATAACATTTCATTTCATTTATTTCTTTAATTATAATTTCCTATGCATACATTAATTCTCTCTCTCTCTCTCTTTGATTACCTACACACACACACACATTTCTCTCTCTCTCTCTCTCTCTCTCTCTCTCTCTCTCTTTCCTACACACACACACACCGCTCTCTCTCTCTCTCTCTCTCTCTCTCTCTCTCTCTCTTTCCTACACACACACACACACACCGCGCTCTCTCTCTCTCTCTCTCTCTCTCTCTCTCTCTTTCCTACACACACACACACCGCTCTCTCTCTCTCTCTCTCTCTCTCTCTCTCTCTTTCCTACACACACACACACACACACCGCTCTCTCTCTCTCTCTCTCTCTCTCTCTCTCTCTCTCTCTCTCTCTCTCCCCCCCCCCTACACACACACATCGCTCTCTCTCTCTCTCTCTCTCTCTCTCTCTCTCTCTCTCTCTCTTTCCTACACACACACACACACTGCTCTCTCTCTTTCCTATACACACGCACACCGCTCTCTCTCTCTCTCTCTCTCTCTCTCTCTCTCTCTCTCTCTCCTACACACACACACACACACATGATGTAGAGAGAGAGAGAGAGAGAGAGGGGTTGGGGGGAGAGTGACATAATACCTGCGCAGCAGGTTTCGGTCAAGATTTGAGCAGGCGAAATGGCCCCTGCACGCGGGTTTCTTTTTTTTCTCCCAAATTTTTTTGCGTGACAAAGAATGCCTTTCCACGTGTATATCGATGCGCATTGCGATGCGTATATCGACGTGCTCTAATTATGTCGATATATGCATAAAAAGACATGGCTGTTGATATATGATGCGTCGATATCTTCATGTTATGTTGTAGTGATTGCGTTATTTTCCGGGTGTAACAATGTAATGGATTTGATAGAAATAGTGGTCACACTTCAACAATGTCATTCAATGTCACAAAAGAAACTATTTTCTAGCACCAAAAATTGGTTGAAATAATTTATGCTCAACCAATGTGAAGCTCCTCTTAGTCTGTTTGGTTGGTGTGGTAACGACCGCCTTGATAAAAGTTTAAACAAAAAAAATGCTTTAAAGCTTATAGCCTGTACGATCGGGCCTGAGCAGCAACAGATGAGGGTCTTGACGAGCCTCAACACTAAAGGGCACGGGGCATTAAATGAAGCCCCAGAGGTGGGATCTACGGCTGAGAAGCTCGGGCACAAAAGCAGAGGCGTGCAGGGTCGTAGGATGCACCAGAAGTAAACTAAGACGCCGAAAAGTAAACTTGGACATGGGCACACCTGTCCACGTTGACTTATCATGCGTTTGTTGCCCACCATGGTCAACGTATGCGCATGGGGGGTTGGATAAGCCATGCGCCTTGCCCAGCGCCCACCCGAGTTCGAATCGTGCGAGCAGCACCCCACGCCCCATTTTTTTGAGCCCTCAAATCTCCTTGAGATTTGTGTGCACACCCTCAGCCGTAGATCCCATCTCTTTGCTCCCGTGCCCTTTAGTGCTGAGGCTTGACGAGGTGTCTACAGGAAGTAAGGGCGAGGGAGGATTGGGCATTGATTGCAAGCTGATCTAGAGCTGAGGTACTCAAGATGATGGCTATGGATGACACACGGTTTTTCTTTGGCAGTTTTGACTGCACTGCAGTAATTGGGTCTGCGGTGTTCCGAGTTCTGCTTTGGCTGTGAGTAGCAGGAGTGAGTTGGCTGATCTACTGAGCACGTGGGCAAGAATAGCTATGGTCTTGCGTAGCTTGATGCTTTGGGTGATTGATGACTTGCAGGGCCTTGAGCGGGGCTATAGGCTTGTGGGTAGAAGCCAATGGTGGGGCTGGTTATGCTCACAAGGAGCTGGAGACGAGAAATCAAGGCTAGGTCTAGGGTATTGAGGAAACACGAAGCTCTAGAAAAGGGGAAGAGACCATTTTTTTGCATGAAAATTGATGCTGCGATGGCACATATGGGAGCACAACTCTCAGAGGGGAAGGCGGGGAGAGCTGTAGAGCGTGAGCTATGGTGAAACCGAGCTATGACAGGGATGTGATAGCAAGGTAGCAGCCTTGTTGCCGGGCAGTGCGCATGGAGGCCTGGCAACATCTTCAGAAGTGGTTCTGTTAGTGGTTTCCAGTAGGCAAGCTTTTCAAGGCCGATTTGTGGCACCGAGCTCGATTGGCAACGGTTAGGTCACATATGCTTGCAATGGAAGGGCACGTGAATAGCGCTATGCCGCAGGGTGTGGTTGAACAAAGATGGCTCTGTGAAGTCGTTGATAAGGTTTTGACGAGTCACCATACACCGAGCAAACTTTACCGAGCAAACCGAAAAACCGAGCGAAACCCATGTGTGTGTATGTGCGTGTGTCAAAAGGTAAACATAGAAAATGACATGTGCATGAAAAAATAGTGTACTTTTAGTGATGTAAAGCAATGGTGGTTCTCCATACCAGTGAATGAAGAACACTATTGAATCATTGCACCACAAAGAAAAAAGAGAATAGTAAGACAAAATGTTACCCCTTCAAAAGAAGCACGAGATAAATAAAATCTACAAGTTGCCATTCTAACTTACCCTAAACTATAAACTATATAATTAGGAAGGGTAAATCAAAATTTTCAAAGGGCTATGGTCTCTCTTCAAGAATGAGCCTTATGACCTTTCCAAGCTAGATGTAGGCCCTCTGACAAGTGCTTGGAATGGCGTGGTTGCAGAGAAGACATATTATAAGCATGGTATTCAAATGCATCCTTATTTTGTGTTGTCCTATTGAGAACGACGGTCGATGGGAGAAGTGGAACGAACACACCTCGTTCAGTGCTCTATACATTATTGCACTAATGTGGGATATTTTAGATTCAACACAGAGGAGATTCACATGCGAGATTGGCTGGGGTAAAGCAGACGTGAGCTGCATTCTTTCCTTGCCCTTGAATAAACTGAGCATGGAGAAATATTGACTTTTTCTCGCTAAACGAAGCCTTGCTCCAACTAACTCTGTTGTTTTTTATAGAGTTAGCTTGCAAGAGCCAACGTTCACAAAAAATTGACCTTTAATGTTGTTTTAAAGGACAAAAGCTGAAAATTGATGGCTAGGCAGGAGGATCAACTTGATGGAAATTGACTAGGATTTTGGTGTAAAAACTGGTAAAAGCACTAAAACCATCACTAACTGGGAGATTACCAATGCTCAATGCTCTTCCTTTTTCCCATTGGTTGCTAAAAACTTTTTTTGCAAACACTGGCAAGAGCTTCATTTCATAGAAGCAACCAAAAAACTTTCTCGTCATCAACAGATTGCTGCGGCTTGTATGCAAACACGCTCATCAATGATAGAAAAAAATCATTTTCTCAAACATACAAAATTCCTTTCCTTGAATTTGCTAATGTTGACCTATATATAGAGATACTATGTATAGCTCAACACAAGTAAGAGGAGATTTGAAAAAAATAGGTTATTCATTCGATTTTTTATACTATTTTTTTCTATTTTCGTGAGGATTTTTCCCTTTTCCCAATCGACAGTTTTGAAATGGAAAATGACACCATATTAAGCGGAGACACATTTTTCTAGAATAGTGGCGCTCATAATACGTGAAGAGGGTGCGTTGCATGTTGACTCTCGAGGATCAAGACAAGAGGATTGGACCCTCGTTTGGTGCTAGATACTATCTGAATAAAATAAAAATATGCCAGCTATCATGCCTCGAGAACCCCAAGGATACGAGCATCCGTTCAAATCACTCATCATCGTCCTATTTAACTACCCTATGTATCCACACATAGCATCGCAATCCAATCACGCCTAACCACCTAAATATTTGTATTGTCTCTCTCTCTCTCTCTCTCTCTCTCTACCTTCTCTCTTCTTCTTCTCTGTGTAAAACACACACACACACACACACACACACACACACTAATGGAATCTTTCATATAATGCACAGTCTCTGTGCCTCTGATAGTGGGAGGCCTCCTGGCCTTTCACTCCCACATGGTATCAATCGCCAAGTACGGGTCCGGGACCTGCAGCCTACGTTTGTTGAAGATACCCTGCATGGCACCATGCACAAGGCTTCAACAATCGCAATGCTGCACCTGCAGTCTGCACCCAATGAGAGAGCCCTGCAATTATTTTCCCTCTGGTGGAAATGACGATACATCCTCTAGCCATGCCCCTCTACGGTGCTGCAAAGCCTCTCCATGAGCAATCCTGTAATGCGGCTCATTCTGGCTGTAATTCTCAAGCGGCCAGGCCGCATTATGGATGTAATTCTCAAGCGGTCTGGGCCGGATGTCCACCTGCAACCACTGCGCATCATTCTCTTGAGAGAATCCTCGCCATGCTCGAAAGATTTTATGCTCTTGACGAAGAGCGGTTGGGCCCCTCTTACCATACCCACAAGCACACCCATGGACTTGATGCCAAACCTGTCTGTTCTACTACAGCAATCACATTAACCACATCCGACTCTCTAATTGGCGTTGAGCCTCTGTCTTGCTACTGCGCATGCAATCATGCAGCCAATGTGGTGTCCCGCTTAAATGCAACCGAGGATGGATGATTCTCACCAACTTGCAAGTTGCAACGCCTCACACTTTGGAGACATGACCAATTTCTTGGCGGATGCAACTCCCTCAACCCTCGCTGATTATGCTGCAAAAGCAATGTAGACGCTAATGCTACTGTCATTAATGATGATGTAACTAAGGCAACCCCTACAGCCAAGAAAGACGTCATCAACCCTGCTGCTGCTGCAGACAGATGAGTTGCAGCTACACCATATGCAGATGAAACTGCTGCGGCCAATACTGTCGCCATCTCCCTCAAATTGGAGCGAAGACTATTGCCCTGGGCTTTCGCATTCGCTCCTGCAAAACCTGCTGTCTTGCATGAACCACAGATGCCGCCATTCTCGCCGATGGCGATGCCAATAGTCCAAACGAAGCATTCATTGCTGCAACCTATGATGAGGTCGTTACTATCAAAACCTTCTTGGACACTCTTGATGAGCATGACGTAGGAGCAATTGATATCTTCAACATCCTGACCTGAGAAACAATAGCATGATGATGATGATAGTACAGCAACCTCAAAAAACCTTACCGCAGTTGACAGACCATGCAAATCCCTGCAACCTGATATGGACGAGGCTGAATTTCCGTCCAAGTCTGTAAATGCTGGATCAGATGTCGCATTTTTACCCTCTCCACACACACACTCACACTATATTATGGCGAGACTAAGCAGAGGGTTGGAGCGAACTTATCCGAGCACTATTATGGCGGGACTAAGCAGAGGGTTGGAGCAGGTGTGGGGAATAGGCAGAGGGCGGCTACATGGGCTGAGCTGGTAGCTAGAGGTAACACTTGACTTGACAATGGCAACCGTCACTCACTCGTCTCTCTCTCTCTCTCTCAACACAACTCTCTCAAAGAGTCTCTCTCTCTCTCTCTCTCTCTCTCTCTCTCTCTCACTCAAAACACAACTCTCTCAAAGAGCGCCGCACGCTCCTTGAGAGAGTTGTGTTTTGAGTGTGTGAGAGAGAGAGACGGTTTGAGCTGCCATGGCGTCCCTCTCATCGGGCCCGTGCTATACAAGTGAAGAGCCACGGGGAGGAGAGAGAAGTCCCTGTGTTTGTGCTGCTTCCCAAGCAGTTGCGTTGTCTTCAAGGGTGACAAGGCCCGAAAGAGAGTGTTAAGGCGGTTACGCCGCTAGCGGAAGCTAAATAGCGAGAACTCAACCAACAACAGAATTTGTCAGACGAGGACGGAGCTTGACCCGCAGGCGCATGGAAACAACTAGGTGGGTGTCAAATCACCTACTCGACCTTCTAATGACAATCACTACTAAGGAAATCAAATCTAAGTTCTAAAATACGCAAGTGACTGAAATCCGTACTACGAACGAATGCTATACGAAACAGGATCTAGAATCATTGAATCGATCTCAAACTCAAGGGGAAGTCTATACACTAGGTAAGAACAACACCCTAAAGACTTGAACTGCAAAATCAACCTATAACCACTCCGTGCGGTAAACGCGTATGAAGACAGGCCGAAAAATACAGGTGATCGAAACTTGACCCCGATGCTACCAATGTGTAGCTCTACTCGTTGTGGTTCTATAGATATGCTGCACGCTCCATTCCGACACACGAGTTGGAAGAAAACTCACACCGAAGCTCGTAGGAACTTACCACACATAGAAGCCGATAGCGCGCACTCTTGGTATATGTGCGTAGCTCTCTCCGTTGCTAACACAATGGCGGTGTCGCTTCTCCAATGGCGGCTCCGTAGCTCGCGTAGCAAGTAGATCAGACTCTCTCTCTCTCTCTCTCTCTCTCTCTCTCTCTCTCTCTCTCTCTCTCTCTCTCTCTCTCTCTCTCTCTCTCTCTCTCTCAGACACAGTCACGGCGCTCCAAAAACTCACCTTGATTAATAAAACTGAATCCCTTTAGGTTACAAAAACTTTGGCTTATATACCTCAGCCTTGGAGGTGAGAACATCTCTAACTAATTACATCAGCAAGTGAAATTACTTCGGAATTACAAGCTGGAAACTCTATTGAGTCCTGTTACTTAATGAATGGCTCAAATCAAAATTAATGTCGGAAAGACATTTATTACAATCAATGGTTACAAAATGATGAGTGTGAGCAAAAATGTGGGTGTGATCCTCTGCTGGCTCAACACTCCCCCCCTCCGCGTTCATGTCGTCCCTGACATGACTTTTATGCTTGGTCAATAAAGTCCTGTCGTCTTGAGCATCTGCAAATGTGATTCGTATCGTAGGTTGCCGATCGTCAAGGTTGGGCCGAATATTTTACTTTCGTGGGTGAAAAAGCCGGTGTAGAAAGCTTCTTCGAATGTTTGCATGTGGAAGCTAGGCAAAAACATAATCCTTTGGTATAGGAGGTGTAACACTTTTGGAGAAGGCTGCAATGAAAGATCATATATCATATAGTCACTGTGTCGGCCGTCGATAGTAAACTCGAGGTCGTGGCTTTATCTGGCGCGAACACTTCAATGCAAGCTAAGAGAGTCCTGCAGATTTTCTTGAGCATCTGACACGAAAGGTCAGGAGAGACAGTAAAGAGCTTGATGGTGCCCGTTAGGGTTTTCACCATGTAGGCTTTACCTATTCTCTCTCGTGCCTTTGGTCCTGGCATCCTGGGATAATTAAGCCAATTTGGCTTCTTTTCTGCAATCTTGCCATGCTCTTTCCAGTTTCTGACTCTTGGCACAGGGCAGAAGGTTGCATTCTCTCGAATCTCCTTTGGTGCCTCCACCAAGTAGATGAGGTAGGCTGGGTATTTGTTCAGCCAACCTTTCCTCCATCTAGGTTGTGAATCTACTATCTTCTTTGACTGTTCCTCCTTTGTGATGTCGCCTTCGTAAAGAGCGACATACTGCTCCTCCTCTATTCTCTTTTTCGTCTTTAGCACTTCAAATTTCATCAAAGGGAAAGGCAGGCTGGGTTGCATCCACTCTTCATGGAGCACTTTTGTGTCTAATCCCTGAAGTCTAATGGAGATGAGGAGTCTCCTCTCCCACTCCATTTCCGCCTTGGCACTCTCCTCTGCTGACTTTTCTATTTGGTCATGGAGCCTTTCTTCTTCTTCTTCAGAGATTCCTGAAGTCGAGGCCACCTCTTGAGCTGGGGCTGGATCTTCAATTGTGGTTGCCTCTCCAGTATCTGGTAGCTCTATGGCTGCTCCACCTGATTCTTCTTGTGGTGTCTCTGTCTCTCTTCTTTGTTGCTCTTGTAGATCTTGGAGCTGTTTGCGGAGGGTCTCATTCTCTGTTCTTAGTGTTTGATTTTCTAAAGTGAGCCTCTCCTCTGCTGCCAATGATCCCTCTGCAATGTGCAACCTTTGTACTTGCTCTAATCTTAGCTCTCTTTGTAAGCTTCGGACCTGGTCTTCCAGAGCTGGTACAAGAGCTCCCTCTTGTTCGGTTCCTGCTCTGCTAGCTCTAGGGGTAGTCCTGAGTCTAGTGATTGTTCTTTCTTGGAGCTCGACTCTTTCCCTTAGCTCAATGAGCTCATCTTTAGCCGCCTCCAAGTCGTCTTCCATCCGCTCCCTTGCTTCCTGTGCACTTGTTACTTCTCTTGAAGCCTCGGCTAGCTGGAGTATCAAGCCGTCTCTCTCGTTTTCCGCGTCGTAGAGTGATGCTTTATGACTTTTAGATTCAGTCATAGCATTCTCTAATTTCCTCTGCAACTCGGCTTCCCTTTGTTTGGCTGTCTCAATCTCCACTTCCTTTGCCTTGGATCTTTCTTTGATCTTGCTGAGCAGTTCATGCACCATGTGCATGTCTTTTTCATCTTCATCTGTCAACTCTAAAGCTTTTTCTGCCACCACCTCCACTGGCTACGGCTCTTCTAGTACGTTCTGCTCGTCCATTTTCTCTTCACTCTCTTTTGTACTCTTTATTTTTTCCTCTGTCCCTCTCCGATCATCTTGTTTCTGTAGGGGGATCCCATAGACTGCCTCAAGGGCCTCTTCTTCACTGTACCCTATCGCTACCAGATCCTCATAATTGTTTTTCTTTTGCTGAATTGGATCTATCTCCTTTTCCTTGGTCCCGGCCTCCGGCTTTTCCATACCAGCCGTGTCCATCTCTACTGTGGTCTCTTCCACAATGATTTCCGTCTTCTTCGGGCTTGGTACATCAGTAAAGGAGGGCTGATTGTCCTTAGTCATCTTGGCTTTCCCTTTGTTTGCTTGCCCGTCTTTCTCTTGAGGTTCAGTAGACTCATCTACTTTCTTCTTCCCCTTGTCGTCCTTTTTCAGCTCAGCTTTTAAAAGCTGTACTTCCTCTTCAGTGTATGGCTCGACAGGTTGCTGCTCCAGTATAGCCTCTGACTCCTCATAAGCTCTAATATATTGATCATATTGATCAACATGTGGCCTGGCTGAGCTAGTTCCGACTTTAGTGGGGTTTGGCACCCACTTTTCTTCAAAGTCCCCCTTTAGAGCTCTTTCCGCTCTAAACTGCTCCACCAGTCTTTCCATTCTTGCCGCTTTCTGACTTTTGGTTTGCTTGGGAGCAACCTTCTTCTTTGCTTTCTTCATAAACGGCTCATCCACATCCTCTTCAGGTTCTGAAACTATTTCTAGTTTCCTGCGTGCTCTTGTGGACGCCCTCTTGGATACTTCAGGCTGTTCTTCCTCCTCATCGGCTTCTCTAAGCCACTCATTCTGGGAGGGAACCTTTGGCCATTGATCTCTGGCTCCAATAGCTTCATAAGCTATTCTTGTCAGAACTTCAGCTCCTCCTATATACTTTGGCTTCTCGTTGTGCATGGCAATTACTTGCTCGTGGATGTGTTGAGCGTAATTCACCTCTTTTGGCATATTGCTCTTCAATGCCCATGTGATGGTAGTTGCAATGGCATGGGGTGGTGTCGTATACTTTTGCGATCTTTTACTGCAAATATGGAGAAACTGGTTGTACAGTCGGCAAAGGGTTGCCGCTCTTTGGTCTACCATATCTCCATAGGTTGCATTCTGTTTCTTGGACCCATAAACCTCTATAGCCTCCCTTCTTTCCCTGACAGAGCTCCCTTTGTTGTGCAGCTTCAATGCATCTGCAATGAGCTGTGGAGTGATCTGTACCTCTACTTTCTCTCCATCTATTGCTGTCAATGTGGCTTTTCCATCCTTCTAAATGGAGGTTGCCAACTCATACACTCTTCTTGTATCTACACCTGATGGTCTCGAGGTGAAGAATCTGTGCAAGTCTGCCCTTTCCAGGTATCTGCTGATGTTCTCTGACCTGCTATAATCCACCAATTCTTGTGGGATCATCGGTATATCCACCGCTTGCCCTTGAGGATCTCTGAAAGTCCCCTGGTAGATCTTTATTCCCTCTTGTTCCAGTACTGCTTCCTCCACCCAAGTTTTGGTTGTCTTGAGGGTTTCTGCTGGAATGTCAAAGGGTTCTGCTTCTACAAGAGCATCTTTGATTGTCGGTCTTTTTCTCTTTGTTGCTGATGACTTGGCGGAATCCATGGATCCTATAACTCCAATTTCAGAAGTTAGCGTCTTTCTAGTACTGAAAGCCGAAATGAAGCTTTTAACTATTCAAATGACTTGAAAATTGAAACATGAGCTATTCAGGGCCTAAGGATGCAGGGTAGGTGAAAAAATATGCAAACTGGGCTCAAAATCATGCTGGAGACATCATACGCGTATGATGTCTTTTGTGTCAAAATGACTTCATATTGGTTGTGCTTGTAGCTGATAGTGTATACATGAGTATCATATGCTTGGATTTGAGTTTGGATCCCATTTGGTCAAGTTTTGGCCAGCTTAGTCCAGTTCAGGCTCTTGGAAAAATTTTGAAAGGGAATTGGATTTTATGATCCAAATTGGATAAAACTTGGTGGTTCACCTTCAAATGGCATGTAGATCACTTCTGTTTGGTGGTTGAAGCCCTGAGGTGCCAAAATCACATAGTGAGACATCATATGCATATGATGTTTTTTAGTGTATTTTTGGACCAAATTTCTCTATAAGCTTGGATTTGGCTTTAGATAGGCTTATTCAGTGGATTTATGAAGTTTGGATAGATTTTGGACTAAAAATGGCTCTGGAGACATCATACGCGTATGATGTCTTTTTCATCAATTTTTCATGGGATTGGTTCTGTGGACTCTCCATGTACTAGTGAAGGACTGTCCCTACTCAAATCTTGGTTTGGACTTGAGTATGTTGGATTTGGGCTAAAATAGGCTTTGGATGAAGGATTTTCCCTCAATTGGGCTAATGGGGTGATCCACTTGACCAAATGGTTCCAAATTTCATATGTAGCATGTATTAGATATATATAATGGATGTATAATGAAAAATGAGCAGTTTGGGCTCTGTAAGTGCAAATAGACATCATACGCGTATGATGTCTTTTGTGTCAAAATGGTGCTTTTTGGTTCCAGATAGCTTGTAGATGTGTTAATCAACAATTCTACAAAGTTTCAATGAGTTTGGAGTTATTTTGACAAAATTAGGACCAAAAATCAATTTTATGGCCTACTTTGCGTCTTTTTGGTTTTCCTTGGGTTTTCTAACTCCAATTCTCATGATACTTGGTTCATAGGATGTGATTAACATGTGGAATGAGGCTATGCACTCAAATGTTGAAATGGATGTGAAAATCATGCTGTGAGACATCATACGCGTATGATGTCTTTTCTTGAAATGTTGGTCTTTTTGTGCAAAGAATGCTTTGTGCTAGTGCCCTAAGCCCTGCTAACTAGTTTTCAAATTAAAAAGTCATCAGTTTAGCTAAAAAGCCCCCTTATAGGCATTTCAGTCTCCGAAGTCGTCTTTTTGCCTTGGAGTTGAATTTCTTCAACTTTTCTTCTCGAGAGTTGCATTTCCAGCTCATTGGATATGTTGTGAAGCCATCTATTTGGTTGGACTTGACTTTGGCTCCCCGTTCTCCATCTTTCTCCATTTGGTTGCCCGAAAGCGTCTTTTTCACCATCTTTCTTGCAAGGTTTGATTAGGCGGTTGTGCCACTACCTAGCATTCTACCGCATTCCCCGTCTGCTCTTGTTTCTTGGTTTTGGTCAGTTTTCGCGACAAAAGTTAATGATAAGCATCAAAAGCTTATGGCAACGAGTCTATCTCTCATGTCTGGTGTCCTCTGAGCTCTCGTAGCAGTCGTAGAAGGCTGTAGAAGGTTGGATGCTCCTGTGTGCTCTTTGCTCTCTCCAAGAAGGTAATAGTGGAAATGAGCTTGAAAGTGAAGTGAAAAATACTTAACTTCGGATTTCCCGGATCACTTGTTACCAAATTTGACATGTGCTCCTATCTCGTCGTGAAATGCACTTTAGGATTTGAAATTTCTCAATTTGGACTCCGTTTGACCTGTTTCTGAGAAATTTGTCCACTTTGCCAAAATTCTGTCATTTCGGGCTTCCCGCAACTTTTTCCGAATTGTACTCAATTTTTACCATGGGTTGCCCTTGTTATTAGGATCATCACCATCTATTCTTTTCTTTTTTCTGATCTCGTTTCACCTGCTTTTTTTATTTTTCTTTTACTTTTATTAAGAAAATCATAAAAAATAAAGAAAAATAGCAAATTGAAGCCAAAAAATTCCAAACATACACAATAAATAGCTGGTAACCCTGTGTATATGAATATACACTTATTTGTGATTTCTGGACTTGGATTACCACTTTTTTCCACTTTTTAGCTCCAAACACACTCTTATTTAGTGATATTTACACGTCTAGAGACCCAAACTCATCATTTGATCTCTTCTTGTTGCAAAACAAGGTATATAAGAGCATAAATATTATCGATATCCGCAATCAAACATAAAAATTACAAAATCATGTAAAACACTGTCCTTGTAATATAATTTTTGTTTTTCTTTGTTTTTGTTGCTTGTAGCTGCTTTGTAGCTCCTGTATACCTGTATACCTCCTATTGCATATGCCGAAGCATCTATATGCACATGGAATATCTTCTCCCAATCTGGTGATTTCAAGACTGGAGGAGTAATGAGTGCCTCTTTCAATTTCTGGAACGATTCCTCACACTCCTCTGTCCATTCAAAGTTCACTATTAGCCTGTAAAGTGGTTGGCCTATTATAGCGTACATGTAAATGAATCGTCTATAATATCCGCAATGTCCCATAAAGCTCTGTACTTGTTTCGCATTGGTTGGTCTAGGCATATCCACTATAACTTTTATCTTCTCTAAATCCGTGGATATTCCGTTTTGTGAGACAATATGTCCCAGAATTTTGCCCTGTCGGACCATAAACACACATTTCTCAGGATTGAGACAAATGCGATATGTCCTACATTTCTCAAATACTTTTCTTAGGTGTTCTAGATGCTCATCTCTTAGAAGAGAATGCACACATAAGTCATCCATGTATATTTCTAGAAACAACCTTAAGTATTCTTTGAAAGCATGCGTCATCAGCCTCTGGAAGGTTGCGGGAGCATTGGTTAGACCAAAAGGCATAACCCGATAAGCATAAATTCCCCACTCCGTTGCAAAAGCTGTTTTATGTTGATCTTCCAGTGCTATGGCTAGTTGGTTATATCCTGAAAAACCATCAAGAAAAGAGTATGTTGTTTTCCCTGATACACGCTCTAGAACATGATCAGTTATCGGCAGGGGATAATTGTCCCTGATTGTTGCAGCATTCACTTTCTTTAAGTTGACACACACTCGGAGTTTTCCGTTCTTCTTGGGTACTACCACAATCGGAGATACCCAATCGGTGTGTTCAATCTCGTATATGAATTTAGCTTCCATTAGCTTATCTATCTCTTCTTTGATTCGCTTAGCAAATGTATCATTATATGTGTATGGTCTCTGTCTGCTAGGCTTTGCGTCTTGTTTCAGTGGGATTGTGTGTTGGCATATCGATGGGTCAACTCCCTTTAAGTCCTTATAAGACCATGCAAACACATCCCTATACTCTCTGAGAAGACTCAAAAGTCTCTCTTCCTCGCCTGGAGACAAATCTGTGGCTATGTACACCGGTCTAGGTGGCTCACTTGGAGCTGCTAAATCAACTTTTTTTGCATCCTCCGGTCCGTCATAAGATTCGTTCTCCTTTCTCTCTCGAATAGGTGGGGTTAATACCACCTTCCTATCCCCTATTGTGAATTTCCTATAGTGAGAGGGAACATCCATGTTTTCCTTGATTTTGTCGTTTTCGTCCTCTCCACTCTCAATTTCTGTCGTCCAAACTTCTTTCAGAGTTTTCTTGAGCTCTCTGTACTTGTTTCTACGTTCTAGCTTGGACTCCGTGTGTTCTCTGTTGCGCTTGTTCTTTTCTGATTTTTCAGTTTCAGTTTTCGTTCCATTCCTTTGAACTCGATTTCTTCAGCCTCTTTTGTTTTTTCGTAAGCTCTTTTGATCATTGCCTCTCATTCTTCTAGAAATCTTGTCCTTAACACAATCTTCCGCCTTTACTAGCATTAGGAATTGATTTTTTCCTCTTATTCTAGGCATCGGATTGGTTCTAACCCCCTTTGTTTTTCTCTTTGCTCTATAGCATTTCTGGCGTTGTTTAGTTTGGTTCGGAAAATCATAAAATCGAACATCCGTTATAGTTTCTTCGTTTCTGCTTGAATTGTCCGTTGACTCGTTTTCTGCTTCATTTCCCCACTCAGGATGATCGGGAATGTCGTGAAACACCTCCTCTTCATCTTTCTTTTCCAGTGTATCGTTCTTTTCAGTTTCTTTTTCGAGTACAGTTCTCAACATGAAGTACAGAACCACGTCGTACCCGTCCTTGTTGCAAAATTTCGTTGTGGGACCATCCAGAATTGCACAAACATCTAGGGTTGCTAGAATGTGTGTCCATTCTAATGGTTCAAGTGTGTCCTCTGGAAAGGGTTCTCCTATATAAGTTTCGTCTTCGATGGCCCTTTCTAAAACATATTCTTCTCGCCTCAGACTTCCACATTTCGAGGCTCCACACATCCATAACTCCTTGGGCTTACCTAACCAAACTGGAAATTCGGATCCCGCCAAAGTAGCTGAATCAAACTCCTCTACCGGTGTTCGGTTCACATCTTTGTAGCTATGGTCTCTCAGGTTCACACGTGTAGTGGTTTCCATATTTCTCAGGTATATGTGATCGTAGCCCCAATCTTGGACCATTTTCAACTGTCTCATGAATGGTCTTCCCAATATGATATCATAGTTATTCTCCTTGCCAAAATCGACAATAGCAAAAGTATATTCGTATTCAATGCCGCAAGAAGTCACTACGACTTTCTCTAATAACCCCATAGGTTTCTCCATGTGTCCATCTGCTAATTGGAGTTTCAACCTAGTCTTCCTTATTGCTGGTTTCCCCCATTTTTTCCAGATTTCTTTTGTAGCAATGGCTACCCCAGCTCCGCTGTCCAGTATTGCCATCGTGTTCACTCCTTGGAATTCAACTGGTAAGGTTGTATTCCCCTCTTCACCTTCACAATACTCTTCGACCTTGTTTAAGGGTACAGGCTTAGCGTTCTTTTGTGGTTTACTCAACTCTTGTATACCCTCTTGCAGTCTCGATGTTGGGTCTTTTATCCCAAATTTCTCCAAGCATTTTCCTACAGTGGTCCACATATGTGGTCTTAGCCTCAAAAGCTCAGCTAGAGTGATAGTGCATGTCACTGGTGTTGACAAGATCTCTATCAATCCTTGCGAGTCCATGACTTTTTCTGATGAGATTCTTCGTGAGGGACGTGCTCTTGTCTCGGATTTTGCTTCATACTCTCCTAAGTATGAAGGTAAGGTATTCAGTGAGTGAGGTTTGCTCTCCATTGTTCTAACAGATCCCTCATCTCCCCAGTAAGATTGCAGATCCAAGTCCACTTGAGATCCTGCCTCAAATTCCACTATGGGAGGATTCCTGCTGTCCTTTTCCCAATTTGTCTGATTAGCTTGGCAACTTAGCTCATTTGCAAAGTTTGCCTCTCTCACTTGTTTCCAAAATTCATTGTAATCCTCATCTCTTACGTAAGACCTCTGTATGACTGGATGAAAACTCTCTATCTCCTGATCGGTTGTGTTCAATACTATGCGGTCATCCTGGTGTGTATTTTCAAGCTTTTGTGCACTGGAAGTCTTTTCAGCTACCCGTGAAACGATAGTCTCTTGCTGAATTGGGTTTTCCGTTCCACAATTCATTGTTTCTTTTGGTGGTTCTAATAAGGCTTGTGCAGTCTCGATCATTCTCTGGCACATTTCAAGTCTCTGCTTTTCCAATTCCGCGTTTGGGTATGTCATCCACCTCTGTTCTTGTGTTTGGTTGTTCTTTAACCTAGCTTCGTAAGCTTTCATCAGTGCGTCCAATGGTTCGTGTAGTTTGTCGACTAGCACTGATCCCCCTGAGCTTAAGCTCGTTGTTTCTTTGATACTCTTTTGTTTCGTTCTTTCCGGACTCATCTCTCGTTTCCCGTTTTGAGTCTCAAGTTTTTCTAATCTATCTTTCGTTCGCTTTAGTTCCTCATCTAAAATAGCGTCTTCACGTTCTTTTCTCAACTTCATGCGTGCTTTTCTAGCTTTCCATGTGTTTTTCTGACTCCGCGGTCCTTGACTAACCATTTCAGTCGCTAACTTTCCATTCTTAGGTTCTCTAGTGGTTTTCTTAGCTTGAGCTCTAGTAACAACTTGCGTTGCTATTAGAGTTTCATTTTCAGACCCACTGCTGGTAGGAATAGTTTCTAGCATATTCAATGTCGTCTTTTGCACTTTGTTTGGATTCTTTGAACAATCCTCAATGAAGTGAGTAACCCCACACTCAGTGCAATAAGCGTTAATTCTAATGATTTCCGTATGTGGACAAACATTCATCAGATGGTCACCTCCACACTTGTAACAGGGTCCTAGTGCTGGTCTTAGTCCCACTTGATTCGTCCTTTGTGGATAGGATGGTCTTTGTCCTGTTAACCCTCCATGAGCTATGAACATCAATGTTCTTGCGTCCAAATTGTATCTCTCTTCATCAGAAGCACTTATAACTGTTGGTATTCCAACATTCCCAATCACGCCCCATGGTTCTGGTTGTTTGGGTTCTTCTGGTGGGTAATACACAGTTGGAGACATGTGTGCACCAGATTCTTCATAATAGGCTTGAACAGGCACTAGGGCTTGTTCTTCCTGATTCTCTAAGGTTGGTGCATATCTAATGCCCACTGGTCTTGCTCCTGGTAAAGGTGGTTGTTGTCCCAATACCGGTTGCGGTCTTTCTATCCCCATAGGTCCTGGTACATTTCCCATTGGGTATCGAGGTACTGGATGTACTTGAGGTGGTGCTAATTGAGCAGGAGGTGCATACTGACGCTCCCTTACATACCCTTTGTTGTAATAGCACTCCTCTGTTGGATGGTTTGTCCATTTTTGTTCAATAGCACACCATTTCAGTGTTTTTGGCGATGGTTTTTGGTATGGTGCCATCCTTTTTAGAGCATCTTCTATCATTTGCTCTACATTTGGCATGGTTGTTGTTTGAACATTCTTTTTAGTGGTAGTCTCGCTCGCTACGGAGGAGGAGCTACTGGATGCAAAATCTGTATCCGCTGACACCTCTCCATAAACCGTACAGTTATCCACTAAGTACAATGCCTCTCTCGTTACTTGCTCGAAACTTGTACAAGCTTTCAAGTGCAAGTCCTTCTTGAGAGTGTCGTTTCTCAGTCCCTCAATAAAGAGAACAGATAGTCTGTCATCTTGTGGTCGTTCACGTACTGGACATCTCTCAATGTATTGTTTGAAGCGAAGTGAAGCTTCCTTCACTTTTTCGTGTTCTCTCTGTTTAAAAGCATATATTTGTGAGACCGTATTGTGCTTAATCCCTTGTTTTGAGAATTCCTCAGCAAACTCTCTTAGCAAATGGTCAATGTCCTGGAATCCCCCTATGTTCAGTGGTTGAAACCATGTCAATGCCGTACCTTCTAGAGTAAGACCAAATCCCTCGTATTGTGTATGGAAATCTGTTATCTGCTCAGCTCTTAAGACTTGCTTAAAGAGTGACACATGTGCATACGGATCTCCTGAACCACCATACTTCTTTGGCATACACTTCGCTACTTGAGATGGTCTCATACGTCTATGGTCTGCTACCAATCTCATTGCTCCTGTGTCTCGGCTAAAGCTTTCTCTAGCATCATGGACTTCATGGGTTACCCTTGTCGGTTCCCCTGCCCTGAATCTACTACTAGGAGGTAAATGTGATGGTTCCGCTTCGAACCTTGGACCTGGAGTGGTATATGTGGGGATTGGAACTGTACTACCTCGATTCGTATCCATTGACTCTCTGGAATGTAATGATCCCATTGGTCCGGGCTTCGAGTACTGAGGTTGACTGAAAGAGTCAACAGCCTGAGTTCTTTGTCCTCCTGTCGTCATTGGGTTTTGCAATCCATTTGTTGGTGCTGGTCTTTGTGAGCTAGAAGTAACATAATACTGATGTAGTGGTCCCCCAAAGTATGTATATCCTTCTAATTCTTTCTTGCCCATTGTTGAGTATTGCCTCCCATACTTGTCGTAAGCAGCAATTTTCACTTCCGATCCCTCTGTGTAGGTAAAGACATAAAGTCTTTTTTGGTCTGTCAACTCTCCGGTGTAGGGTTCTTCACATCTATAATAGAGATCTTGCTCCCCATTATTATATTTGTATAGCCCCACATAGATGTTATGAGTGTTGATCCTTGTAGTTTCATTCTCTCTTCTTAACCTCGCATCAGGGAAGTTCATTATTGGTGCTTTCTCCTCAAGTTCTTCATCTACTTTGGCTTTGGTGCCCATCAATCCCCACTTGTCCACAATGTTAGGGTTTAGGACTACCAAGTACATGGTACCCTCGTCATCTAGATATCTATCTCCGCTATAGCTCACAGGCACTAAGTCCTTGAACTCACTAGGTCTCTCCTCTATCTTTACACAATAGCGGTCCATTCCATCTTTGTAGATCTTGGCACCTTGCTCATTGTAGTACTGGTATTTTATGAACAATAGCTTCATTGTGGCGGAAGGGTTTGATGATCCTGCTGCCATATTTTCTCTGTTGTTCAAGTTCAAGTGTTCCAAGTGTTCGGTGAAAATCTCGTAAGATCTCTCCGAAGAAGTATCAGAAACACTTCCTTCAAAGATCGGCTCTAATGGTTGCACCCAACTTTGGTTTACACTTCCCGTGGTTGATATGACACTTGCTTGTTTCCCTTGTTTTGGTTGGTTATTCTGGAGATTCCTGTCCGATCTCAAATTCATCAATTCCCCTAAAGGACTTTAACTTCTCCGTCTTGGCAATTTGTTTTCCCAAGTTTTTGTGGTCAGAATTGATCCAAACTGATTGATACTTGGTCAATTGTTTAATCTTGTCAGTTGGACAACTTCTGTTTCATCAAGTGAGAATTTTGTTGCAGTTATGCTGAAAAAAACATTATACGCGTATGATGTCTTTTTTCACAGATTTAGACTATTTTGGTTATGCTCACTCTCAGTAGCCCCCTTATGCTCTTTCCACTTACAAAATTCAGTTTGAACTCTGTTTGAGCAAGTTATGGCTAATTTAGGCTTTTCTTGGCAATTTTTCGCTTTTGACTTGTTTTGGGTCAATTATGATCCAAATGGGATGAAACTTGAAATATAACCTCTAGACAGCTATTACAATGGATCTGTGTTGGCAAAGTATCAAAATATGTCCAAAATTAGGTAAAAGACATCATACGCGTATGATGTCTTTTTCATCAATTTGGGTCAAGACTTGATATTTATGCTTTCTACAGTGTTTGTAACAATCTTGTCAGGTCAGATATCAAAAATAAGCAGTGGATGTGCTAAAAGACATTATACGCGTATGATGTCTTTTGTCCCAGATTTTGACTATTCTTGGTTTTAAGCCTTCTCCAATGTTTATAATTGAGTTTCAAGTGTTTTTGTCAGGTTTGAATATAAAAACAAGATCTGAATCCAAAATTTTCTGTTCTTTGCGTTTCTTGGGCTCCGACTTGTCTTTTTGGGTTTTTTTGAGTGTTAATGCTCTTGTTTTAAGTTGAAATTAGGGTATAACCCCCCTTTTGAACACTCTGGTAAAGTCAAAATTTCTGTTTTGGTCTCTCTTTGGTCATTTAGACATCATACGCGTATGATGTCTAAAGTTGCAGATTTCCAGTTTTTTGGCACAGAATCCTTCCTAAAGCTTCCTCTAGTGTTCAGCAACTCCCAGATACACAGAAAATTTCTCTGACTTTTGTTTATTGCAAGTTTCACTACTAACTCGACGGTTTAGTGATCTAACATGCAATCAACCATATCAAGCAAATACTCCAATGATTGCTAGCTCTAGATCAGGATCAAATGAAGTCCTACCTAAGCTATTCCTAATCATAAAATGGGTTTGGTAATTGTAATTTTAAAGAGATCCACTGCCACTCACGGACTAGCAAATTCTTCTTCTATCAACAACTACTCAACACCAACAAAACAACAAACAAATCTAAGCTAATCTAAAAATACTGTCAACACGGAAGACCTAGGAATACCCCACTTCCTAGTATCTCTCGAGATCTTCGGAGTCCACCACTCCTAGATCTTTTCTAACTAAAGTATACAAAGTAGTTTATACGACTCACCTCGTAGGATTAGTCTAAGGTCACCTACTTAGGGCTCTCGTCCCCGGCAACGGCGCCAAATGTTAAGGCGGTTACGCCGCTAGCGGAAGCTAAATAGCGAGAACTCAACCAACAACAGAATTTGTCAGACGAGGACGGAGCTTGACCCGCAGGCGCATGAAAACAACTAGGTGGGTGTCAAATCACCTACTCGACCTTCTAATGACAATGACTACTAAGGAAATCAAATCTAAGTTCTAAAATACGCAAGTGACTGAAATCCGTACTACGAACGAATGCTATACGAAACAGGATCTAGAATCATTGAATCGATCTCAAACTCAAGGGGAAGTCTATACACTAGGTAAGAACAACACCCTAAAGACTTGAACTGCAAAATCAACCTATAACCACTCCGTGCGGTAAACGTGTATGAAGACAGGCCGAAAAATACAGGTGATCGAAACTTGACTCCGATGGTACCAATATGTAGTTCTACTCGTTGTGGTTCTATAGATATGCTGCACGCTCCATTCCGACACACGAGTTGGAAGAAAACTCACACCGAAGCTCGTAGGAACTTACCACACATAGAAGCCGATAGCGCGCACTCTTGGTATCTGTGCGTAGCTCTCTCCGTTGCTAACACAATGGCGGTGTCGCTTCTCCAATGGCGGCTCCGTAGCTCGCGTAGCAAGTAGATCAGACTCTCTCTCTCTCTCTCTCAGACACAGTCACGGCGCTCCAAAAACTCACCTTGATTAATAAAACTGAATCCCTTTAGGTTACAAAAACTTTGGCTTATATACCTCAGCCTTGGAGGTGAGAATATCTCTAACTAATTACATCAGCAAGTGAAATTACTTCGGAATTACAAGCTGGAAACTCAATTGAGTCCCGTTACTTAATGAATGGCTCAAATCAAAATTAATGTCGGAAAGACATTTATTACAATCAATGGTTACAAAATGATGAGTGTGAGCAAAAATGTGGGTGTGATCCTTTGCTGGCTCAACAGAGAGCTTCGCATTTCTTCCTTCGCACAAATCAGGGTTTTGTCGACAGGAAGAAGTAAGATTCCGCTTCTTCAGGTCGCTGCCAGACGCTCTTCTCAGAGGCAGAAGCCTGTTGTTGAGCAGAGGGAGCCCCTTGATGATGACGAATCTGCCTATGGAGAGTATGTGAAGCCCGACCTTCCCGGACAAGAACCGGACTTCTGGGAAGGCCCTCAGTTTGAAATGCTCGGCTTCGTTGTTCAATACCTACGGGCCTTTGGCGTTGTTATTGCGCTTATTGGATGCTTCGCGGCAGTAAGGTTCTACAACTATGGTGCAACAGACTTTAAGGGAATAGAAGTTTACAAGGATGCTATGGAGTCTTAAGGATTTGTGGAGACCCCCTCAGATTCCAAGGTGTTCGCAGAGCCACCTCCACAGGATGCACCATCAATAGTGCAAGAAAGCTCAGGCTGAAGAGATAGTTTATCAAGAAGGGTTTCTACTTTGGTATAGATTTTTGTATATTGTTTTTTTATGAGTTACCCATTGATACAGCCTGTCAAGTACAGCCTGCTTGACAGGCGCTAAAAGAGAGAGAGAGAGAGAGAGAGAGAGAGAGAGAGAGAGAGAGAGAGAGAGAGAGAGAGAGAGAGAGAGAGAGAGAGAGAGAGAGAGAGAGAGAGACTAACTGGTTCAAGACTAGGGAGGCCGCCATGGCAACTTGGTTAAAGAAGAACAGGAAGAAGAGGGGTCACGTCAGTGCAGGCCACGGAAGAATTGGAAAGCTACACAGAAAGCATGCCGGAGGTCACAATAATGCAGGAGGTATGCACCACCATCGCATTTTGTTTGACAAATATTACCCTAGGTACTTCGAGAAGGTAGGTATCCGCTACTTCCACAAGACAATGAACAAGTTCCACTGTCCCATTAATGTGAATGTGGATCGTCCGATCCGAAAGGAAAGGGGCCCTTGCTGGATGTCACACAATTTGGATACTTCAAGGTGCTAGGTAAGGGCGATGCTCCCCCCACTCCTTTGGTCGTTAAAGCCAAGTTCTTCTCTAAGCTCGCAGAGAAGAAGTTCAAAGAGTTTGGTGGTGCCGTCCTTCTCACTGCTTGAGGTCAGATCTTCCCTTCTATTAACGTGTAGGCGGATGACGAGGCTTTTTTTGCTTCTCAATAAAGGATTTTTGTATGAGGAATTGCAGAGATGGGTTTTGATGTCTTAGTGATGATTGAATGTAGCCGAATTTCCCTTTATTAAAATAAAAAGAAGAGAGAGAGAGAGAGAGAGAGAGAGAGAGAGAGAGAGAGAGAGAGAGAGAGAGAGAGAGAGAGAGAGAGAGAGAGAGAGATATCTCCACGACAAAGAGGAAGCAGAAGCAGTTGCGGCATAAGCTGTCATGACGGTAAGTGCCGCAGTAGTGGATGTAACAAGCACGCAAGAGGCCACACCAACCCCATTAGGTGCTGCAATTGTGGGTGACGTGTGCCCAAGGACAAGGTTGTCAAGCGGTTTCTTGTAGAGAACATTGTTGAACAAGTTGCTGTGCGAGATGTGTAGGATGCTTGCGTTTATGATGGGTACACGCTTCCCAAGCTTTACGCCAAAATGCAGTACTGTTTCATGCGCCATTCACTCTCACGTTGTCCGTGTGAGATCCCACACAACAAGAAGAGTTATGTTCAAGAGCCGCCACAAACGTTTAGACGCAAGGAGGATATGGAGAACCAGAATCAGCGTACCAATGTTCCTGCTGCTAGGAAGTAGAGAGGTGTCTAGTTAGTGCATAAGTTAGGAGAGGAAGAAGGCTCATGAATTACACACACACACAAACTCTTCATCTTTGTTCTCGTCGACAGATGGGTCGAGGTGATTGTGAAAGCATTGCATAAGAGGTGATTAATGCCAAGCTGTTGCATGCAAGTGGTGATTATCATTCATGTTGACAATACCTTATGATCTTCATTACCTCTCCCACCCTTGGTCACAAAGTCCTCATGATTGGGCCTCCTCTTTTGCAACTCACTGTGAAAACTCTAAAACACTCCGTAGTCCATGAAAACTATTTTTTTCAAGTATGTGATGTGATGGATATTTTCCTTCTCCTCTTCGTTTCTCTAGTGTCATGATTATACGCTGAAGATCTTTTTTGTGAGCTAGAAAAAATGGAGTCACTGACCCAAAAAAATTTCTCCCCAATTTCAATAAGGTACAATCTAGCACCAAAGATTGCAAATACACGTTGTTCATATTGGCTCCAACCTACCAATACGATCTACCAAATCTACTTCTTCTACAACTTCCCTGCAAGCAGTTGCCATAATATTATGTATTGAGAAACCCTCCTCCCCCTCCACAACATTGCACGCGCGCACGCGCACACACACATACACTTTTTTTCCAAGCATCTACCATGGTTTGAATATTGATGGCCACAAGCCGTGATTGGAGGAGGGAGCATAACCTTGGATAATCAAGGAGTTAATATAAGGGTGGATGAATAAAGTCTTTATTAGGAATGCTCTAAACGTTTAGAGACAATGATAGATAGATTGTAATATGTAATTTGATGCTAAATGTTTCTGTTATGATTTCAGTTCTATGTATCTTGTGGGGTTTTCCTTTCCTTTATGATTGCTCGGAAAGGTTTTCTTGGGGTTTGGAATTCCTCATCGTGCAACCAAACATGGCTAGGCACATAACCATTTATGGATGACAATGTGGCCACACTAGTAATAGTCTGATGGTCCCTCGAGAGTAATTAGTATACTACATGCAATGCCTTCACAAAGCAGCCTACACATGGAACTCAAGCAAGCAAAGAATATCATTCAAGTTCAAGAGCTACCTATGCATTATGATGGACATGTGGCATTTGAGTTACCATCTTTTGATCTATTTGTGCACTAAATTATGACAATTGCAACATGTGAATTTACCAAGGAGAATAAGTTTGCACAAATAGAGTTTTGGCATATGCTCTGGAAGATGGTTCAGAAGCAAGTATATGACTGTGTATCAATGTGTGTGTGAACACATTAAAGGAAGAGTATGGCTCTTTTGTTTGAGACTATTTTAATGTGTGTGAACACATTAAAGGAAGAGTATGGCTCTTTTGTTTGAGAATATTTGAGATGCAGCATGGTTATTTTTCTACACTATACTCTATAGAGTAACTATTGAGATCTTCATATAATATTTTTCATTGCTTATGCTCGCTCGGTTTCTTGTCCGCTCGGAAGTACTCGCTCGAGGATTGGGATTCCTCGATTTTGACGAGCAGCCAAGTAGCAGTTAATGGCAAAGTTGAAACTTAAAGTGGATTTTTTTTCTTTGTAAAGTGGTTCCCACCAAGGGCTTCTCCAAAAGCATTCAAGATTGTCTCTGTCTTGTAGGCTACACACGCACACACACAATTGAGCTGTTGCACTTCTGCACTAATTCCAGAGAGAAAAATAACAAACTTTCCAAATTAATTGATGATGCTAGGCTCCTTCGAATGCAAAGGTGAAGGGCTCAATGGAAAGTTGTTGCTATAGGCTATCTCCAAACACAAATTACACTTCAAATGAGGGCTTCAACAAGAAGTATTTGAAACATTGAAGCATGCAAAATCACTAAAATGCAAACGTAGGTAATCTTAATTAATGATGCTCAATCAAGGAGCTTATTAGAGAGTAAATGCGTCTAATCACTTGCTCAATCAAACGTTTGATGAGAGTAGTGGCTCAATGGGCGAACACATGAACATATTCCACAATCATAGGCCGATTAAGAAGTGGATTAGAAAGTTTTAATCATGCCAAAGCTCTGATACCAGTTGTTGGGTTAAGGAGGATAGGTTAGTGTGCCATTCATGCAAATGGCATGCTTGGAGAGATTAGTGTAGAGCTTGAGAGAGAAACTATTGCACCATACAATATAGAGTATAATTGCAAATGATAGACTTGATATTATTCAACAAATGTGCCTCTATAAAGACTTACACAAAAGACATTAGAAATGTACAAAGTCATAGAGGATTTCAAAAATGCTCAAGGTGGTGATGTACGAGTGGAGACCAAGTACAAGTCTGTGGCAAAGAAAGTGAAACCAATGGCATTACCTCTACCAAAGGACTGTACGAATGAGATGGATCAAGCTTCTTTGCAACCTAGTCTTTGTGAGCCAAGCAGGATTGGACATGAGTTTACACATGATACTTTCAAGGAGTTAAAGATTGGTTGTAAGGATAGTTTGACAGATGTTGAAACTTGAAAGAAGAAATGCTTGCGAAACATGGGAAGGATTTTTCATTTGAGCTCCATGAGATAGGGTGTGTTGATCCATCCACTGTTGCTCCTATGGTGATCTTCACTATCCCTCATGTACCTTGGAACTTAAGGCCTATTCCGGTTCCAAAGGCCCATTTGCCAAAACTCATTGAGGTGCTCAATGAAAAGATCAACACGGGTATTTTGGAGCCTTCTTGTGCTCCATATTCAAACAGTGGTTCACAGTTCAAAAGAAAAATGGTTCTTTATGCTTTATACAGGATATGCAACCCGTTAACAAGGTTACAATTAGAAATGTGGGAACGTGGCCAATTGTAGATGAATTTGCATAGGGCATTTGCAGGAAGGGCAATATATTCTCTGGGGGATTTGTACTCAGGGTATGATCAGTTCCAACTAGCAATGGGAAGCAGGGATATGACTACCATGAGGACACCTTTGGGTTTGGTAAGGATGTGTACCTTACCTCAAGGATCAACTAATTCAATTGCACATATGATGAATGGTATGAACGAAGTCCTACGTGACTTCATACCGCAAACTACAATGCCTTTCCTTGATGATGTGCCAATCAAAGGATATGATATAAGTGATATAGATGTGGCTCTGGACTCGAGAGGGTACCGAAAGTATGTGGCAAACCATATCAATGATTGTGATAATATCTTGTCAAGGTTGGAAGAGGTGAACCTTACCTTGTCTAGCCAAAAGTAAGTGTTTGGTGTGAATGAAGTTTTTATTGTAGGACATATGTGTGGGCCATATGGTAGAAGGCCTTGTCCAACAAATATTGATGTGATTCAAAGGATGAAAGAGACATGTATTACTATAACTGAGGTTTGAAGGTTCTTGGGTGCATGTGTATTCTATGTTATCTGGATTCCACATTATGCGCTTGTGGTGGAACCTTTGTACCAGCTTTTGAGAAAGAACCAAAGGTTTCAATGGGAAGAAATGCATACCCATGCCATGAGATGCATGTGAAAGATATGTAATTATGACAGTGGATACTAGCCCCATAGGAATTGGATGGGTGATTGGACAAGAGGACAATGATGGCAAGCGATATGTGGTGAGATTTGGAGCAAAAGTCCTAAGTGCTCATCAACGCAACTATCCACAGGTAAAAAGAGAGTTATGGGGAGCAGTCACACTTTAAAATGTGACAATGAGTATTTGATAGAAGCAAATGTAATAGTGGAGATTGATTGTCTACCCATTCTTGGAATGATCACAAGCTGCTCAATTCCCGACATTGCTATGTTGAGATGGATTGCCTACATAAAGTCCTTGAATCCAGAATTTAAGCATATTATAGGGAAAGATAATCCATTTGCGGATATGCTTTCAAGAGCAAGGTATGAAAATGAAGAAGACATGGTTGTCGAGGGCGATGATGTAGGCACACAGTTCTATAGTATCTCTCATGCCAAGGGTGATCATGTTTGCCTATCAAATGCACTTGAGTCATTTACAGAGGACCTCTATCAAGGTGAATGGTTGCTCAATGGACGCTATCTCAGCACTTTGACAAGGCAAGAAGGGTGGACTGATCAAGAGTTCAAAAGAATATGGAGTAGCCCTATGTATACTTTTTGAAAGATGGGTACTTATAGAAGCGTCCGAAACAAAGAAATGGAATGCCGTTGAGAGTCGTGAATGATAAGGACGCTCAAAATGAGATTATGAAAAAGTTTCATGAGAGTTTTTATGCTGGACATAGAGGCATATGGGCTACCTTTACTAAAATGAAAGAGAGGTATTGGTGGAAAGGTATGTATAAAGATGTATCTCACTTTGTGGAGTCTTGTGAAACTTGTCAAATGTATTCAAATGTACGTCATCGTGATGGGTTGCACCCTACTTACCCATTGGCCATGCACTATAAGTGGGTAGTAGATCTGGTTACAATGCCATTGGGCTTATGGCAAATGAGATAAATAGTGCTTGCACAAGAAGACTTAACCAACCAAGTTGAAGGTCGTGCTCTAAGAACAAAAAGAACAGAAGGTGTATGTAAGTTCCTCTTGGATGATGTAATTAGCCGTTATGGCTGTGTTGGAAAAATAACAGCGGACAGGGGTGAGTTGGATGATGACAAAGCAAGGGAGTTTTTCTCAAGTTTGGGCATTAAACTTGCTCTCAATACTGCATATAATCCTAAGTAAAATGGTAAATCAGAGCGTGGGCCTCCTCCTATCATTAAAGCTTTGGCTAAGGCTTGCAAAGGTAAAATAATGGGAGAGTGGCCTAGGTTATTGCCTTATGCTTTATGGGCTGATTGTACAACTCATAGCTCAGTTGCTTGTTATATGCTTGTTGAGTTGATGTATGGTCAGAAACCTATAATGCCAATTGAGGATGTAATTCCCAATGGAATGTATTACCTTGGGAAGATGGAATAAGTAGGGAAGACCTTCTTGCTTTGCGCATACAACAGTTAGAAAGAAGGCCTCAAGATATTGAGAACGCAGTAGCACAATTGAAAGATGCAAGGTTAAAGAACAAAGACATATTTGATAAGAGTCATAGGCTCGTACCTAAAGCTATTGAGGAAGGTGATTGGGTATTGGTGTATGACAGCAGTCTTGACAACCAACATGCAACAATAAGAAAGATTTCAAAGAGATGGTTTGGTCCTTATGTGGTTCAACATGTATATGGGAATGCAACTTATACCTTGTATGAGTTGGACGGGACAGAAATGAAGATTCCCATCGCAAGGAAAAGAATCAAGTTATTCAAAACAAGAGGTGATGCCGATCCCTTTGATTCATAGGAAAGTCAGAATGAAGGCTTTGATGAAAATGGTATGGATGTGGATGAAGAACGAGAGGATGATGCGTTAGATTTTGTTGCAAGCGATGATGAAATTGACATGTATGTGGACTTAAATGAAGATTGAACCTACTTCAAAAAGATACGTGTGGCACATGCTGGAGGATGTGCAGGTTTAGAGGGGGTGGATGTCGTGATGTGGCACATGCATAATGTGAAAATAAAGATATCCACCTCACTCTTTATGTTTTTAATGTATGGGACCAAATGCTACAATGTACATAGTGTGATATATGCGAAAACGGATGCCATGGTTGCAGGCGTGTACATACCTTGCCAGGCACGCGAGACCCGGGGACGTGGCACCGTGGCATGTTTTAACACATTAAAGCATGCCTAATTTGCTTTAGGAATGTACAAATGTCAAGTGTTTCGCAGTGGCACTCTCGCTTTGCCTAGAAAGTTCAATGGGGACGATCTTGGCAAAAAAAAAAAGCAGGTTTTGTGCACGGACGTAAAAGACGCGTCCAAAGTGCTTACCAAGTGTGAAAATGAGGTTCAACATGAAATTTGAGCCCAATGGGATTTTCCCACAAATTTAGGGATTTTTCCAGCTTGTTTGGGCATTTTACGGACAAAAAGGAGCATTTTGGACTAAAAATGGCCATAAAATGGTAAAAAATAGCCCAAAATAGAAAAAAATGGCTCAAAATGCCACATCAACGATGGTTCTGCTGTTGATCAAGCTGATAGGGAAGGTTTAGAGCCAGGAATGAGCTCATTTGGACATGAAAGCAAGGAGATACATCCATTTCAAGACAGGGTGCTATGCAGTCTCGTGCTGCTTCCACTACATGGTTGAGGCCGTGAGGCCTCCAATTAGGGTTTCCCCTCCTCAAATAACTACTTGAGCTTCTCCAATGAAGTACTGAAGCTTCCATGAAATGGTCACGATGAGAAATCGAAGCGTCATTTTAGGGTTTTTAACAAGTCGAATGAGCACTGCATCTGTGCAGTTGGGAGCCAGGCTACACTTAATCTTCACACAAACAAGAGTTTTGAGTTAGTATTGGTTCTTTTTCAAAGTGGAGCTTACATGACTGGAGTTTTGTTCTATTTTAGTGTGTTTTTGGCTTCAAATTGTCTATGCCTTGCTTGATTTTGTCTATGAATTCTCACACTTAGAGGCTCGGGGCTTTCCTAGTCGCACTGAGTACTTCTTGACAATGCCCTTGTATGATGGAGCACGAGTATTTAGATTGAAGGCACTCTTGGTTATTCTCAACATGCATGCAAAGTTTGGATGGAGTGACACTAGCGTCATAGATCTTTTCATGTAATCTCTTGCAATGTGTCGGCATCAATAAAAAACTATACATGTATAATGTACCAAATTACGAGAGATGTTATTGTTAGTGTAGTAATAGCCATTTTTTGAGAGCTGTTAAGAGGTTGGAAACCAAACTAAGCATGAGGACATCTGAGCATCCTCAAACACATGGTCAAATTGAAGGGTTAATAAAATCCTAGAAGATATGCTATTGGATATAGTCCATTTATGTTAATGTATGGGTTTCAGCCTAGAGCTCCTTAGGGAGTAGTATTGCAAAAGGAAAATGTTCAAACTGCTAAACTAGAAGATATGAATGAAATGCTTAAACTTATTAAAGATAGGATTAAAAGGGCTCAAGATAGAGCTAAGACATATATTGATTTGCATAGAAGTCCTCT